>NC_090646.1:495843494-496160456 GCF_040937935.1 Hyperolius riggenbachi | reverse complement strand
TGTTTGTGTGTGTGTGTATGAACTGCCATCACTCGAAAATGCCTTGACCGATTTCAATGAAACTTTGTATACAAATGCCTTACTACCTGAGAAGATATGTTCTGGGGGTCTTGCTTCTCCCCAGTACACCTGAATGGAACCACAAACAGCCAATCAAATTTCACCCATTCACATCAATGTAAAAGGCTGCCATTCTCTCAACAATAAAGCCAGAGTCCCAAAACTTGGCACAGTTGGTCACTTGGTGACCGAGGTGAAAATTTCGGGGAAAGTGGGCGGAGCATAAAACAGTCAATCAAATTTCAGCAATTCATTTTCAATGGGAAAATGTAAACTGCAGCTATTCTTACACGGTTAATGGCAGGGTTCTCAAAACTTGGTACAGTTGGTGACTGGAATTAATATTCAGGAAAGTGGATGGAGCCTACAAAAGCCAATCAATATTCACTAATTAATTTTATAAAGGGAATATTTACAGCATGTACAGCAACACCCTACCATTCCTTGTGCAGCCCCATCTTCCATGTGTATCATCCATGTACAGCAGCACCCTTTCATTCCATGTGCTGCCCCCTCTTCCATGTGTGTCATCCATGTACTGCAGCCCCCTCCCATTCCATGTGCTGCCCCCTCTTCCATGTGTGTCATCCATGTACTGCAGCACCCTCCCATTCCATGTGCTGCCCCCTCTTCCATGTGTGTCATCCATGTACTGCAGCACCCTCCCATTCCATGTGCTGCCCCCTCTTCCATGTGTATCATCCATGCACAGCAGCACCCTCCCATTCCATGTGCTGCCCCCTCTTCCATGTGTGTCATCCATGTACTGCAGCACCCTCCCATTCCATGTGCTGCCCCCTCTTCCATGTGTGTCATCCATGTACTGCAGCCCCCTCCATTCCATGTGCTGCCCCCTCTTCCATGTGTGTCATCCATGTACTGCAGAACCCTCCCATTCCATGTGCTGCCCCCTCTTCCGTGTGTGTCATCCATGTACTAAAGAACCCTCCCGTTCCATGTGCTGCCCCCTCTTCCATGTGTGTCATCCATGTACAGCAGCACCCTCCCATTCCATGTGCTGCTCTCTCTTTGATGTGTGTCATCCATGTACTGCAGCCCCCTCCCATTCCATGTGCTGCCCCTTCCATGTGTGTCATCCATGTACTGCAGAACCCTCCCATTCCATGTGCTGCCCCCTCCTCCGTGTGTGTCATCCATGTACAGCAGCACCCTCCCGCTCCATGTGCTGCCCCTCTTCCATGTGTGTCATCCATGTACTGCAGAACCCTCCCATTCCATGTGCTGCCCCCTCTTCCATGTGTGTCATCCATGTACTGAAGAACCCTCCCGTTCCATGTGCTGCCCCCTCTTCCATGTGTGTCATCCATGTACTGCAGAACCCTCCCATTCTATGTGCTGCCCCTCTTCCATGTGTGTCATCCATGTACTGCAGCCTCTCCTTGTTGAACAGCTCCTTTGGGCATCAGTTTCCCTTTTTCATGTGTTGCTCCACATGTTCAGCCTCCTCTTTCATATGTAACAACCCCTTTGTGGCCTTTCCAGAAATCCAACCCTGCTGCTGAGTCACTTCTGATGTTTCCATTTGGAGAGGATGTTTAATTTCAGGAGATGTCTTAGTAATCAGATCCTCTGTGTCCATATATTTAAACATTCAATTTCTTATTGATGCTGGCACAACTAATCGGTGTAGGCAATGGCCTTCCTATTCACAAGATTGAAGCAGGCAAAAGGTGCCTGGCATGGGTCATCACAATGGACAGAAACAACTGGTTTAAAGCATTGCATTTCTAGGAAAAGCTTGTAAAAGGTAAAAACAACTGCAGTGCATAATGATATATTAACTGGAAAGGTAACACTTACTTTTAAAGGGTCTCTGAACACAGGGTAAAAATGGTATTTCAACTTACGTAAGGCTTCCTCTGCGTCATCTAGGTCCCCTCTGTTCACCTGCTGGCAGTTTCAGTAGCGCACAATTTCACCCAGAGTTGTTAGCAACTGCGCATGCGCAGTCCATCCAAGCACCCAGCAGGATCTTGCACCTAATGCCGTGAGCATTCAGCGCATGTGCATTCTGAAAAGAATGAACCGTGCTTGTGCTGAACACTTATGTCGACAGGTGCGTGATCGAGCCAGGCACGTGGATGGGCTGTGCATGCGCAGCTATGCACAACTCTTGCCGAAGTCGAGTGTTACCAGAGCTGTGAGTGAGAGAATGGAGGGGACCCAGAAGGCGCTGAGGGACCTAACATTGTGCGGGGGCCTGGGGGAAGCACATTTTTATCCTGTGTTAAACAGACAGAACAAACCAGTCTTCTAAGCAAAGAATCTGCTTGACGTGCTTTGACTACAAGAGTGTAGCTGTGGGAGATCTTCAAAGGGCTCCAGCCCACACTTAATGTCTCCCCACTACCCCTTCCCTTCAGTATACGAGCCTTAACAGTCTACCACTGACTATAACCACTTTTACCCTTAGGGGCCTTTCATACTGGTCATTTTACAGCCGCTATGCTTATGAAAGCCTATGGGCATTTTCATACAGCATGTGGTGCGGCAGAAGTCAACGATCTACCGCAAGCACATACCGCCGTTGCCGCGCGACCTGCAATGACCTGCGGCGGACTGGAATTCATGTAAGTCTATGGAGACGCAGGAATTTAAAAAATGATGCCGGTGGCGGTGCGCATGCACAGAAGCATATTTTTACAATACGCTTCTGTGCACTTCCCTGTTTTCTGTTTGGATGTGAGCCAGAAGGGGATTACCTCAGGCCTGTTTTTGGCAGTGCCATGCGGCCCCCCACCACACCCCATTACATTTCTGACAAAATTGATCTGATTTTTCCAACCCTGCAATCTATTTTAATTGAGAAAAATGACGAATAAAAATTTCTCTTTGATTTTTTCACACAATCAATCGTCTTAATCAAATTGGGGTAAAATCAAACAGAAAAATTGTAATATGTGTGGCCACCGTTACTCTTTAACTATATGGGTGGCCCTTGAGCCCCTCTTGGTGATAGCGGTTCCTTCTTCTTTCAGTGTTGTCCCCGGACCTTCTTTTCTTTGCCCCCTTTTTTGTACCTCTTCTCTCTCTCTCTTTCTCTCCTCTTTTAGTCATGTCTTCTATTCTTGACTTTACCTTTCTTTCTTTGCTTCTTTTCTTAGCACCGGTTACTACCTAGGCTTTGTGAGAACACTCTCAGGTTAAGAAATGTTGCTTGGCGCCCAGACCATTTTTGAACAACATTATAGGGAAAGTCTCAGGTGTGTGTTCAGTATCATGCAGAGGAGGAAACCAATAGGAGAAGTATTGTGTGAGTGAGGTTCAGGGGGTGAGTAGAGGATTCATTATGAGAGTGGGGTACAGAGTGCATGCTGGGGATTGTATTGTGTGTGGAGGATCTTATTGAAATGGTTAGTGTTAGAAATCTTATAGTTGAAGGTTACCATCAAGTTTATTTTATGCTGGGACTATTTTAGGACTATATATATACTGGCTGAATTGTTTTTACTGCTTAGCTGTTTGTAGGGAATAGGGGTGGTCGTTTTATGGGGGGACCGGCCTGCTGCTCTCTGGGAACGACTATACGCTATCTTATTGCCATTACAAATAAGAGCTAGTCAGTGAGATAGATATTTCTACCTTGCATGCGAATTTAATGCAAACTGTGCAACTTGGACTTTGACCAATCAAAACATTTTGAGTACATTTGACTGTCCCAGTTCTAAACAGCAGACAGTTTGTATGAAATTTGCATGCAGACAAAATGATTACCATCTCACTGACCAATTCTACTCGAGATGGTGAGTGAGATGATCATAGTTTGGAATTGATGCACATGTTAAGGTGGCCATTAATGATACAATCCTGTGACCAATCGATTGTTATCGGTAATCGGAAGTGATAGGTCTTGCCCTTTAACAGCCAAATTATTGCTAATCAATTTGATCAGATTAATAGAATCGATCCATTCTTCAGATAGAATCCATTGATCTGATCAGATTGGTTAGCGTGAACTTTGCCTGTAATAGGCACAACCGATTATTTCCAATCGATTACCATGGCAATTAGTTGGCTGCAGGGCTGTATTGTTAATGGCCACCTTTGTGCAACTAAGAACTGGGCCTGGAAAAATAAGCTATTATACAGTATTTGATTGTTCCATTATTAATCCTTTGAGGACTGGATTTCTCTGGCTACTTAGGGATCAGAGACTTTTTTTAGGGGAAAAAGTGAGCTGTGATCACTGAATGGAGCACGGACCACAGCGGAGCAAGTGGGCTGCAGCGCCGTCAGAGTATCAGGAACCGCGAGAGCGGCGGGACCGTGCAGCGAGAGTAGTTACAATTACACCTTGGCTGGAATAACAGGCCATAAATGGTGTAAATTTGCATAAAAAATTAACATAAAACTGGCATGAACTTAAAAGGATTTGCATTTCATTGATTGTCTCTTGGGCCCGGAACCCACTAGCAGTACGTTACTAAGCCGTTACTAAGCACTTGTGGTTTGAAAAGCTCTTGCTAATGTACTGCTATGGGTGTGATCCCACTTGAGTGATGTGATTTTATAAAAATCCCCCATAACATTGCATTAGCAAGAGCTTTTTCAAATCACTAGCGCTTAGAAAAAGCTGCTAGTGGGTGTGAGCCCTTATTGCCATGCATATGAGCACGTGTGCCGAAAGGGGTGCAGTTTCTGTGCTTGCGCCATCTTCCCTAGATACGCCACTGGTCACATTAATACTTCCTACTGTGAGCGACTATATAGGCAAAAATTCAGTATAGTGCATCTCACTCTAATACTCTCTCTCTCTCTCTCTCTCTCTCTCTCTCTCTCTCTCGAGATCTCTATAGCTGTCTACAGTGGTTATCATCTGCCAAGCAAATGGCTTCACATTTCCTCTGACAGACCCCATGTATTTAATAGATTTACCTATAACAACCAGTACATAAGACAATATACACTGTACAGCGATGCGGAATATGTCGGCGCTATATAAATGCTAAATAATAATAAGACCTGACAGAGGGACACCTGAGTCGCAAAAATGTATAGGGATGGAATGAGACTCGATAGGGCTTAACCGTCTAGAAAAAGGCCAGGTGGGACCTCAATATGGATTAACCCTCTAGAGAAAGGATAGGTGGGACCATGAACAGACTGCAACCATCATTTTACAAAGACCAAATTTGCCACTATATAATATCTGTAAGGGCCTGGGCCTACTAACGCAGTTATGTCCGCTTTTCAGCTACACATCAATGTTACAGATGCTGGAAAGCGGACACAGCTGCGTTAGTGGGCTCAGGCCTTTAGCCTCCCATAACCAAAATTTCTGCTTACCTGAAGGTCATCGCTGTAATCCGATCTAGCAAGATGGCAGAAGTCCTTGATAAAAGAAGGTAATATGTGCTGATGTTAGCGGCAGTGAGGTGTGTGGGAGTATACCTACCTGTATGTGTGCAAACACACCGATGTGTGAGCTCGCACGTGCACGCGCTTGCTCCTCCCTGTGTGTCTGTCTCCTAGTGTGTGTTTGTCTGCTTTTTTTATTAGTGAAAGCTAAAAAAATTCGCAGTGAAAGCTGGAAAAATCTATCCTAGTGAGGGGTCTTCCAAATCCCTGGTTTCTTCCTCGCTGGCAATTCTCCAACTGCCATAACTGTGCCCAGCTTCTACCTGCATAGCATGGATAGGTAGAAAGATGGATAGATAGTTAGATAGATGTGTAAATGATAATAATAGCTGTAAAATGAATTATTAGCATAGATGATGATGGTTTTGTAGTTTAATTAGGTGACATTTATGGTACCATGGCAAATTATTTGGGTGTTTGTTGAGGGCATTGCGCTGTACGTTCTGCAAGGTATTGATTTTCCCATGTAATTAATGTGCCTGGTTCACATCTATGCACTGTGGTGAGCTGCGTTACAAAAACCGTTGTGTTGCATGCATTTGTGTGCGTTGAGCTGTAATGCGCACATCAATGCAAGTGAATAGGTGCGCTTTTTTTAGCACATAGAAGCGCATACAAGTGCATGTTTTTACCTCTGAATGAAAAAAACAAACACATTTTCATTTGAAAACAACATCCAAATACATACCCAAGCAACGCCGGGTCTTCGGCTAGTATATAATATTTGTGAGGTATTCTTTTGTTAAGAATTAGAAAGGTAAAAAAAACTATATTGTTAATAAGGTGATTTACAACACCAGTGTTGCTCGGATACAATCCGTGATCATAGCATAGCCGTGATCCACAAGCATTTTTTCACTATCCGACATCGTGATCCGAATCCGTGATCGGGCATCGAATTCAATCATGGATTCAGCCATAATTCCACGCATTCGGCCGGTGATCACGGAAAAATATCTGTGAATAAACTCGCCGACTTTAGTGGTTACAAGCAAAGCCCCCTTACATGCTATAAACACCAAATCTGCCGGACAACAGTGCCCAAATGTATGCACCTGCCTAATTTTATTTAAACACTTATTGCACACTTTCTGTAAATGCAATAAACTTAATTTCACTTCTCAAATATCACTGTGTGTGTCTCCTATATGATATATTTAACTGACATTTTTTATCGTAACAACCAACGATTTATACAGGAAAATCATGTCGATTAACAAACTTTTGCATCCAATTGTATACCGTATTTTATGCCGTATAAGCCGCTCTGGAATATAAGACGCACCCAGGTTTAGAGGGCAAAAATCGTGGAAAAATAAAATATACTAAACCTGGTGCGTCCATGTTCCAGGAGCGTCATGTACATGTTATCCCCCAAATGGTACTCCTGTGTACCTCATGTCTCCTCCTGTGTGCTCCATCTGTCCTACTGTGTACCCCATCTGTCCTACTAGGTGCCCCATCTGTCCTGTGTGCCCCATCTGTCCTACTGTGTGCCCCATCTGTCCTACTATGTGCCCCATCTGTCCTGTGTGCCCCATCTGTCCTACTGTGTGCCCCATGTCTCCCTTCTGTGTGCCCCATCTGTCCTACTGTGTGCCCCATGTCTTCCTCCTGTGTGCCCCATCTGTCCTACTGTGTGCCCCATCTGTCCTACTGTGTGACCCATGTCTCCCTTCTGTGTGCCCCATCTGTCCTACTGTGTGGCCCATGTCTTCCTCATATGTGCCCAGTCTCCCCATGTGTCCTGTGCACTCCTTCTCCCCATGTGTCCTCCTGTGTCCTGTCTCCCTCATGTTTCATTCTGTGCCCCCCCCCCCCCACGTGCCTTAGCTCTTGCCCTCTGATCTCCTCCTGCCCCCCCCCCCCATCTCCCCCGGTCCCCCCTGCGTGTCTTCCGATATCCCTGTTGTATATATTTCCCCCCTCAGTGTCTGCAGCATCAGCAGCTTACCAGATCCATGCCGCCGCGAGGACTGCAGATACCCGGCTTCCCCACATGCTTCCTCTACTGCACGGCTACTGATGATGTCATCAGTACAAGCGCGCAGTAGAGGAAGCATATGGGGAAGTCGGTTGTGTCTGCAGTCCTCGCGGCGGCATGGATCTGGTAAGCCGCTGATGCTGCAGACACTGAGGGGGGAAATATATACAACAGGGATATCGGAAACACGCGTCGATATTGGAGACACGCAGGGGGGACCGGGGGAGACGCACACGGGGGAAGGGGCAGGAGGTGATTAGAGGGCAAGAGCTGAGGCACGAGGTAGTCTGTTACACTTCAGGCACACAGGCAGGGAATCCCCAATGGCGGCAGGTCGGCAGTTCGAATCGGCGGGCGTTTGCAAGTTCGGGATTGCCTGCCTTTGCCGTATAAGACGCAGGGACTTTTTCTCCCCATTTTTTGGGGAGAATAAGTGTGTCTTATACGGCGCAAAATACGGTATATCAGTTGCTATCAGTTACAGCTGAATGTGCAAGGTAATATCCATGTTTCCCTATGGCTCAAGTGGGCGATATTACAGTTTAACGGTGTGCTGACCAGGAAGCTTTTATGGCCATTTTCAAAATAGTGGACAGAAAATTTCAGGACACAGGAGAAGAGAAATAGATTGATGAGTAGACTACATGGGAGGTAAGCATGACGTGTTTATGTTTATTTTGACTTTTTTAATTTTCAGTTCAGGTTAATTAGATTAGATTAGAATTAGAAGATATGTGGCTCTAGTTATGTAAACTTAATTGGAAACACAATGGTTCTCTGAAGTTTGAGTTCCTATCAGTGGCATAGCTAGAGATCATGGGGCCCCATAGCAAAATTTTCATGGGGCCCTCAGATGGAGGCACTCTTATGCTGGGTTTACACCATACAATTTTCTGTTAGATTTATCTGCCAGATAGATAAAGTTCAACATGTTGGAAATGTATCTATCTTACGATCTATCTGCCGAGCAATTGGGCATTGTTCTACTCAGCAGGACACAAACAGAAGACAATGCACCAGAGATAATGACCATTCTCTACAGAAAATAGTCTAATTATGCATTCGAATGCTGGGGATACACGGTATGTTTTCCTCCTTATCAATCGAGCCGCTGATGGCTCGATTAATAATTTTCGACAGGTCCGATGACCCCGCTCAATCCCCGCAGGCGGACAATAGCGGGGAGTCGAGAAGAAGATAAGGAAGCTCCCGCAGGGGCGAGCGGGAATCAATCCGGACGGCAGCGGGGACGCGGCGGGAGTCGATCCAGTGGCTAATCGAGCCGCCGGGTTGTACCGTGTATCCCCAGCATAACAGAAGAATCTAACAGAAATTTGTATGGTGTAAACCCAGCATTAAGCGATGCCACCTGCCCCTCCCTATGGATAGGAGTTAATTAGTCAATTTACATTCTCACGCAATCTGCACTGCATATAGTACATGGGCACTGAGATAACATCAGGGAGTGGAGAAACACAAAAAAGATAATGGTAAATACATTAAGTACCTCTCTGCTCCAGGGCCCCATAGCAGCTGCTACGGCTGATATGGCTATTGCTACACCCCTGGTTCCTATTTATTTTCATAGTACGATCCTGTTTTCTGAATATAGGTATTCACACATACAGTGGCTTGCAAAAGTATTCGGCCCCCTTGAAGTTTTCCACATTTTGTCACATTACTGCCACAAACATGAATCAATTTTATTGGAATTCCACGTGAAAGACCAATACAAAGTGGTGTACACACGTGAGAAGTGGAATGAAAATCATACATGATTCCAAACATTTTTTACAAATCAATAACTGCAAAGTGGGGTGTGCGTAATTATTCAGCCCCCTGAGTCAATACTTTGTAGAACCACCTTTTGCTGCAATTACAGTTGTCAGTCTTTTAGGGTATGTCTCTACTAGCCTTGCACATCTAGAAAATGAAATCCTTGCCCATTCTTCTTTGCAAAACAGCTCCAGCTCGGTCAGATTAGATGGACAGTGTTTGTGAACAGCAGTTTTCAGATCTTGCCACAGATTCTCGATTGGATTTAGATCTGGACTTTGACTGGGCCATTCTAAAACATGAATATGTTTTGTTTTAAACCATTCCATTGTTGCCCTGGCTTTATGTTTAAGGTTGTTGTCCTGCTGGAAGGTGAACCTCCGCCCCAGTCTCAAGTCTTTTGCAGACCCCAAGATGTTTTCTTCCAAGATTGCCATGTATTTGGCTCCATCCATCTTCTCGTCAACTCTGACCAGCTTCCCTGTCCCTGCTGAAGAGAAGCACCCCCAGAGCATGATGCTGCCACCACAATATTTGACAGTGGGGATGGTGTGTTCAGAGCGATGTGCAGTGTTAGTTTTTTGCCACACATAGCGTTTTGCATTTTTGCCAAAAAGTAGCATTTTGGTCTCATCTGACCAGAGCACCTTCTTCCACATGGTTGCTGTGTCCCCCACATGACTTTTGGCAAACTGCAAACGAGACTTCTTAAGCTTTTCTGTTAACAATGGCTTTCTTCTTGCCACTCTTCCATAAAGGCCAACTTTGTGCAGTGTATGACTAATAGTTGTCCTATGGGCAGATTCCCCCACCTGAGCTGTAGATCTCTGCAGCTCGTCCCGAGTCACCATGGGCCTCTTGACTGCATTTCTGATCAGCGCTCTCCTTGTTCGGCCTGTGAGTTTAGGTGGATGGCCTTGTCTTGGTAGGTTTACAGTTGTGCCATACTCCTTTCATTTCTGAATGATCGCTTGAACTCTGCTCCGTGGGATGTTCAAGGCTTTGGAGATCTTTGTGTAGCCTAAGCCTGCTTTAAATGTCTCAATAACTTTTTCTCTGACCTGTCTGGTGTCTTCTTTGGACTTCACGTTGTTGTTGCTCCCAATCTTCTCTTAAACAACCTCTTAGGCCGTCACAGAGCAGCTGTATTTGTACTGACATTAGATTACACACAGGTGCACTCTATTTAGTCATTAGCACTCATCAGGCAATGTCTATGGGCAACTGACTGCACTCAGACCAAAGGGGGCTGAATAATTACGCACACACCACTTTGCAGTTATTGATTTGTAAAAAATGTTTGGAATCATGTATGGTTTTCGTTCCACTTCTCACGTGTACACTACTTTGTATTGGTCTTTCATTTCATTGGAATTTCAATAAAATTATTTCATGTTTGTGGCAGTAATATGACAAAATGTGAAAATGTCAAGGGGGCCTAATACTTTTGCAAGCCACTGTATTTGCTTCTATTAAACCATGTTATTTAAGTATCTATGCCACAGAGTAGGGATGGTCTGAAATGTCGATTTCCGATTCTGCAGAAATTCCGATAGGTTTCCGATTTCTGGGTTTGGATTTCCGATTTCCGAGTAGTGGATTTTTAGGTCATTTTTTACATTCTCTGATTGGCCAAATGCTTCTGAGTCGACTCTGCATTCTCTGATTGGTCCAATGCTTCCGAGTTCTGTGATTGGGCTAAAATTTTCGAGTTGTGGTAATGCAGTATTTCTACAGAAATCCGATTTCCGATCGGTTTCCGAGTAGTGTTTTTTTTGTCATTTTTTGCATTCTCTGATTGGCCAAATACTTTCGAGTTGTTTCTGCATTCTCTGATTTGTCCATTGATTTTGAGTTCTGTGATTGGGCTAAAATTACCAAATTACTGTATTTCTGCAGATATCAGATTTCCGAGTTCCGTTTTCTGATTTCCGAGTTCCGATCGGAAGTTCAGATTTCCGATCGGAAATTTGGAAGTTTCAATTCTGCGAAATCCGAATGATCATTCCTGTCACAGAGATGAATTGTGCATCCAGAACCAGCAAAGTTTAATAGGATTAGGCGATGCCCCAACACCAAAATGAAGAACTCACCAGCGCTTAGCTCTGCCGAGTTCAGCAATAGGATATGGCCCACTATGGTGGTAATTCATAAAAATGTAGCTAGATGTGACAGGCGTGCGGAGATATTCCGCTGTAGGCACGCGTTAGGCTGTCGGGAGACATGCGGAAACAGGAGAAGCAGGCGGAATCCCTCCGTGCGGTGTTCTCTCTGCAGCTGCTTGGGAGGTCTGTCCCATTCACTGCAATGTATTCCGCACGCTTCTCGCCACATCAGAGGTAGCGGTAATACCCGTCCGCATACCGCTACCTCTAATCTTTATGAATTGACTACTTGTTACTTTTGCTATGATAATCACCGCGCAAGGCGGTGATTTATCACTCTGCTCGCGAAAGTCGGATTTTCATGCGGAAAAAGCCTTTATGAATAAAGATTCTGCTGTGTGGTCGGTAAAGTGTGCCGTTTTCAGCATTCCCGCATGCGGGAATGCTTTATGAATCGAGGCCTATGTCTAAAAAAATAATATATATTCAGCAGTGTTGCTTTGGGAGACATCTCAAGCTCACTCCAACCTGAATTATCGCAAATTCTTTCTGTTTTAGGAAAGCAAACTTTTTTTTTTTTTTAAATAATAGACCTAAATATATAAAATATTTTTTTGTTGAAACATATTTACAAATATTATCTCCTTCAATACAGTAACCTCCTGCATAGCACATAACTGCATATGCATCTTCCATTGATCAAGAAAGGCTCCTCTTCATTTCAACTCCCTTCATGATAATGTTATTCAATTTAAACATCTTACTTTGAATATTCTTTTGGCCTTCTTGCTCACTCATCTCTAATGCATTGAAGCCAGAAGAGAGTCAAATCTACACCAAACCTCCTAACTCCAGGTCACTTAAAACTCATTTGACAGCTGCAAATAAAAACCTAATTAAAAATTGATTAGATTAAATATATATCATTTGAGAGCCAAAGTCTTCTTATAATATTTTCTAGTCCACCTTAGTATCACCACTATGACTGGAGCGGTTACAGCAGTACCACCCTGTCTATTCCACACTGATTGTGAAGCTATAGGCTTTTTTATTTGATTTTGATCCTAAAGCTTGTACTTACCCTAGTGCATGGGTGCAGAGGCCGCCTTAAAGTATGCGGGGCCTAGGGCAAGTGTCATATGCGGGGCCTAGAGACACATACAGTATACTGTGGATACACACACACAGTTATACTGTGGATATACTGTACACACACACACCAGGGTCTGTCGGGCTGAGGTCAATTATGTTCTGCCAGCAGCCGTTCCAAACATGACCTTTCACCTCCCCTACACAGTAGCCGTGCCTGTCTGTTACCTTATGGGAGGGGAGGACAATCTCTCTGCCTTTCCTTTCACACAGGAGCTCCCTCCACATACAGGCTCCCTCCCCTCGATCTCACCTGTCTGCTCCGACCATCCTTGCTAAGGGCCCGGCACTTTGTCAGTCATAGCAGACCTGCAGACGCATTGCTCAGCAATATAAAAACGCGGTAGCCGGGAAACGCACATCTGCAGCATTGCTGGTGGTCTGTCTCCTCCTGGATCTCCTTCTCATCGGCAGCACATCTGGGGGTAGGGGCTTATCTGGGTAACATAGAGCCTATGGCAAACACTGAAATTGTGCCCCCTTCCCTCGGCCCGAACCGCTTTCCTTATAAGAACAGCATCCCTTTTTCTGTACATGTGTAATAATAGTTGCTTGTGTTTTTGGGCGCGGAATATTGCTGAAGTTACTTTTTTGGAAATATCTCTTCCTATTCCCTCTTTTCTAACATTAAGCCAAGTGTGCCTTACATACATAATTTAAGTAGCCATGCTCCCCAGATAACAGAATAAATTTGATCTGAGGTCTGAGTAATGGGGTGGCACCAGGGTAGGCATGAGGGCGCAGCACAGGGGTAGAGATAGGGGTGCAGCACAGATGCAGGCATAAGGGTGCAGCACAGAGGCAGAATTGGTAGAGCAGCACAGGGGCAGGTATGGCGCCCATTGTGCTGTGGCGCCTATGGCATGAGCCATGCCTGTACCCCTCTAGATACGCCTCTGGGGAGTTTCCTCTTAGGTTGGCTAGGCAGCACAGGGGCACTCTACTGATGTAGCAATGCTTGCAGGCCGCTGCATATCAGCTGAGCGGCACTTCTTTAAAATATTGTCCCTCCCTCCTCTATGATTGGATGGCCGCAGCAACACCTGCATTGGCTAATGGAAAGCTGGTGCTGCTGCTATTGGTCAGCCCGCATGACAAGGTACTGTCAGGGAGGAATCCGAGGCTCCTACAGAGGGTGTGGGGCCTTCCTTAGGCGCAGGGCCTGGGGCGATTGCCCCACATGCCCCCCCCAAAGGCCGCCTCTGCTGCCTGTCAAGTGACAGGCAGCCTATTGAGCTGGTTCTCGTCCTACAAAGTCACTGAACCTGACAGAGTCCAGACCCAGAGTGGGACAATTGGAGCGGCCGTTCATTTTGGGGTAGCGGGAGTAAGTTATTAGTGCATGCTACAGCAGTAGCGTGCCTACTTTGAAAATTTTACTTGTGCTGCCACTCTAAGCTGTGCTGCTTGAGCAGTGTAGCTTAGAAAATCAACCCCTACTGATTTGTATGTGTGCCAAATGCAGTAATCAAAAGAGCCACATCTGGCTCCCGAGCCATAGGTTCCCTACCCCTGCCCTAGACTATGAAACACACACTACACGATACATACATTGATATATGACTATGATAGGGATTAGATTGTGAGCCCCTCTGAGGGACAGTTAAGTGACAAGATAATATACTCTGTGCAGTGCTGAGGTAGATGTCGGCACTATATAAATACTAAATAATGATATACTGTATATGTATCCTTATTGTATGTTATTCATATTGCAATAAATGTCATTGCCTGTACATATAATGTTTATTACTATTTTATTCGCTTGTTGTCAGTTCTGGGCACCACATTACAGGAAAGATATTGCAGTTTTAGAGCAGGTACAGAGACGAGCAACAAAATCGATACGTGGGATGGAAGGTCTCAATTACCAAGAAAGGTTAGATAAACTGGGTTTATTTAGTCTAGAGAAAAGATGCCTTAGAGGGGATCTAATTAACATGTATGAATACATCAGAAGGCAGTATAATAGCTTGGCAGATGAGCTTTTTGTCCCTAGGCCTTCTCAAAGGACTAGAGGACATGATCTGCGCATGGAGGAAAAATGTTTTAGCCATTTTATTTAGGAAAGGGTTCTTTACAGTAAGAGTGATTAAGATGTGGAATGCAGTGCAGGAAGTAGATATGACAAATTCTATACCTGCATTTAAAGGGGGCTTAGATGCTTTCCTTGCGTTGAAAGACATCCATGGCTACAATTACTAGGTAATGCCCAATGATGTTGATCCAGGGATTTTATCTCATTGCCTTCTGGAGTCGGGAAGGAATTTTTCCCATTTGGGGCTAATTGGACCATGCCTTGTAAGGGTTTTTTCGCCTTCCTCTGGATTAACAGGGATATGTGAGGGAGCAGGCTGGGGTTGTACTTTACTTTGTTCTATGGTTGAACTCGATGGACGTATGTCTTTTTGCAACCCAAATAACTATGTAACTATAGTCTAGCACCGCCAATGTTTTTCTCTTTGCTTTTTTGTTTTGTATATAATGGCAAAACTCAACAAAATCCTTTAAAAAAAAAGAATGGCCAAAAATACTAGCTCGTGATCATCTCGCCCTCAAATCTAGCGTGTACAGGTGCCCCCTAACACCGCTGGCCTCCAATGTAGCAGTCAAGTGCGACGTATTACTCTCGCCCGGGCACTACTATTGCTTCCTACTGTGTCGCTGCTCGCTTGTCCTCCTCCTTTAACCCCTCACCCATGTAAGGGCAATCTTTATGACAGTTACATTTTTAGCTACTGAGTCCATATACTGTAAATGCCTGACATATTAAGAAATGTGACGTTTTTATGTTTCATTTGTATTAGTTCCAGAGCCATCATGCCTTTTTTCTTCTGTGTCCTTTATTGTTAGCAATGCATGTATGTTGACTGTATATCCTGCAGTAAGATGCTGCAGAGTACAATGGAGCTATCAAGATAATAGATAATACTAATGCCTCTTTGCATTCCTGTCCAGGTAGTATATTGTGAATATAAGCTTCAGGCTTATCATATTTATCTAGGGATGTCCTCTGTGTATATCCGGAGGAATAGGCTCGTATAGTTGTGCTTTGTGTGTTCCGTCCATACTAATTCCTGTATCCTCTAGCATCAGACTGCAATTTCCAATATCTGGGTTCACCTTCCTAAATGACAGTTTACAAGTTTTATTAAGATTGGTTTACAACACCCACATCAAATTACACTGTCAAGAGTTATAGAAATACAAGAATTTGATTTCAGTTTGAATATATATTGTCCAATTAAGCTGCCAAATACAGAATGGATAACATCAGCTTGTATGTGACATGTGATATGTTTCTTTCAGCTTTATATCATAGATTTACTGTGTTTGCAGGAAGATTAAGGGCCCTTTTCCACTACAGCGTTTGCGATTGCTTAATCGCAAAACCGCAAACCGCTAGTGATTTGTCAAATCGCTACAGTTTGCTTTTAACATAGGAATCGCGGTAGGTCATTTCCACTACCGCGATTCGTTTTTGACCGGATCGCGATCGCGCGGCGGAGCGATTATTGCCGCGATTTTGCTATGCAGTGCATAGCATAGCAAAATCGCGGCCGCGAACGTCGGGGAATCGCCGGTAATTGCGATTCAGCAATCGCTAGCGTTCAGCGTGAACGCTAGCGATTGCTAGTGGAAAAGGGCCCTTAGGGCCCTTTTCCACTAGAGCGATTGTGATTGCTGAATCGCAAAATCGCAAATCGCTAGTGATTTTTAAATCGCTAGGGTTGTTACTTTATCATAGAAATCATGAGAAGTATTTTCCACTACAGTGATTCGATTTGGAAATCGCTAATCGCAAATCGCAATCGCTTGCTGGAGCGATTTTTACAATGATGATGCAATGCAAATGAAAATCGCAAATCGCAATCGCATAACAGAATTAATGAAAAATCGCAATCGCAATCACTGGCGTTTGTGATTTGTGATTGCGATTGCTAGTGGAAAAGGGCCCTTAGGGAGATCAGAATACTGCATGGCTACACAACACAAGGAGCAGTGAGAGGATCATGACAAGCAAATGTCTGTCTTCTCACAAAATTCATATTGAATAAAATTGCTTTTATTTTTTGACAATTTTGAATTTATAATCTATGTGTTTGCCCATTGTAAAATCATCCTCAGCCTCATTTGCATTTTGAAATTAATCACAGGTGGCGACACCTTTAGTCCTACCAGGTGATCTGTACGAATGTTTGTTTCTGAGAGTTCTATGCACAAAGGGAGATACTGCTTGATTTGCAGTTGGAAACAGCCTTTATTTCCCACAATGCAACAAGGTTCACAGACAGGAAACTGTCAGGTCCATGGTCCTGACCTCACACTGTGGAAGCGCTTTTACCACAATATGAACCATGCAGATGTCCCTGATGATCTATTTGAAAAAATATTTATTATGGGAAAGGGGGTATCGGCTAGTGATTGGATTGAAGTTTAATCCTGGGTTAAAGTTCCTCTTTAAATTCAAAAATCTTCCTATAGCTTTTTCTGTGTTATTAATTTGTGGCAAATACCACATTTGACCGTGTCATAACTGGTTATTAAAACTGACTAGTACAAGCTATTTAACCGTCAATGCCATTCTTTGGTTTAAGGGGGGTAACAAGGCCTGTTTGATGAACCAGAAAATGAAAAGTTCATCTGCTAGGTTGGATATTTCTTAATGATTTCCATTCTCAGTGTATTGCTCCATGTTAAATGAAAACCTGTCATCATTTTTACTGTTATGTGACTGTGTGAGAGGATGTGGTAACTGTGTTCTGACCCTGCAGTAACAGTCATAGTTTTTTTCTTCTGATAAACAATCAGTAAGGCCTCATTCACTCTATGCACTTAATTTCACATTTTCCACAATATGGAAATGCATTGAAACCGAGCACCCATGTTGATCAATAGACTCATTCACATCTATACTATTTTTTTGTTTAAAAAAAAAGTTTTTCTCTAAGGTGATATTTTCAGAGCTTATCAATAAAATGCCTTTCAACCACTTCACCTCCAAGGGTTTTTCCCCTTTAAAACCAGAGCCCTCCTTCCATTCATTTGCTTATAACTTTATTACTACTTATCACAACGAAATTATCTATATCTTGGTTTTTTTTTTCGTCACCAGGTAGGCTTTATTTGGGTGGTACTTTTTGTTAAGAATTGCTATATTCTAATTGCACTTTGGGAATAATAAGAAAAAAAAAATGGAAAAAAGCACAATTTCTCCTTTTTGGCAATTATAGTTTTAAAATAAACCGTTCTGCTGTGGATAAAACTCACACATTTTATATGCCTATTTGTCCCGGTTATTGTAACATTTAAAATATTTCCCTAGTATAATGTATGGTGCCAATATTTTATTTGGAAATAAAGATGCATTTTTTCAGTTTTGCTTCCATCACGGTGGCTATAGTGGTTAGCGCTCTTGTCTTGCAGCTCTGGGTCTAACGGTTCGAATCCCAGCCAGGCCCAACAACTGCATTGAGTTTGTTTGTTCTCCTCGTGGCTGTGTAGGTTTCATATAGGCACTCTGGTTTCCTCCCATATCCCAAAAACATACAGATAAGTTAATTAAGTTCCACCTAAATTTTGGCCCTAGACTATGATACATACACTGCATGATCCCCTTTTTATGTTGCATGTGTATAGATGTCTGTTCCAACATCTTGTGAGCAAATAGGACTGAAGCCAGACGAAGGCTATACAGCCGAAAGCTTGCTTACTCTGATTCTTTTAAGTTAGTCAATAAATGGTATCGTCCTGTTTCAAAACTACTTGCATGCACTACATGATACATACATAGACATATAAGTATGGTAGGGACTAGATTGTGAGCCCCTCTGAGGGACAGTTAGTGACAAGACAATATATTCTCTGTACAGCACTATATAATATGGCAACGCTGTATAAATACATAAATAAATCACTATTTACAAGCCCATAATTAAAAAAAATAACAGTAATTTACCTTCTTGACATACATATTAAAAAGTTCAGTCCCTAAGTTAACTATTTATGTATTTTTTTATTGTAATTTTTTATGCAAATAATTTGGATATTATGGGAGAGTGAGTGAAGGAAGTAATTTAAATGTAATTGTGGGTCTTTTTATTAATATAATTGTATGTAGGTGTAATTTTACTATTTGGCCACAAGATGTCCTCGCACATTACTTTCTTTTGCGTACTATTAGTACGCCAAAACAGAAAGTAATGTGTGGATGCGTTACTTTTGGTTTCTGTGAATGGCAGCGACATCTCATTGATGCCGGTGATCATTCACACGGGGACTTAGATTAATGAATGGGAAATGTGTTCCCATTTATTTATCCCCCTCTAACGATCGGCAAAAAACGAGCGTGGGAACGCGCCCTGTATCGATCAGAAGTGCGCTGCGGCAAGGGACGAGTATCTACATCCCTACAAGGTAAAGTGGTGTTTTGCAGGGACGTAGCTACTCGGCCGGGGACGTAAAGTGGTTAAACCACCAACAAGCAAGAATATATACAGAGTAATTCTGACAGTATTTTTTTGCCTATTTTTTCTTACGTTTTCAATTGCAGAGTGCTGAAAAGTTATTTTAGACAAATGATAAATGATCTCCTAGAAGAAAACTGGAATAAGTAATAAATGTAATACATGCAGGTGTTAATGGTTTAATGTATATAAATGTTTTGGAAACTACATGCACAAAATCCTGTTGACAATGAGTGAATGAGGTCTTAGGCTCTGTTAGAAACAAAAGCAGTAGTCCCCAGGCTCAACCGCAGGAAATTAGCACCAGGGAGTCAACCAGCAAATACCCTGATCCACTAAGGGTGTAAAGGAGAAATGCACAGAAAAAAGGATAACTGGGTCTCGACCTGGATTTTACAATTATAGCTGTGGCTTTATTAGCACCATAGTAGCAGAAAACACAACGTTTCGGCCTCACAGCCTTTATCAAGTGTTACCAAATACAACTCAAGCACACATATACATCACATGGAAAACACACCCCTTAAAGGGCAGGCACATACTTAATTAGGTAAAGCGAGACCAGCAATTAAAGGGAATCATAGAAACAAGACTATTGAAAACATTTCAAACTGAAATCATTGTTAAGTCCATTAGGTGACAAAATACTTAGCTTGTCTATCCATCTACAGTCCCGTCTAAAGGTGCATAGCCTTATCAGTCCAATGACAGCGCGTACACACGCCCGTACGGTCGGCTAAAAACCACCCAGCGGGAGGGTCCGGCGGACCCGTCGTTTCCTTTTCTAGTGCGTGTGTACGCACCTACAGTAGCATGGTTTGTGGCACTGCCTTCATTCATGAAAACCTTCTCCAAAACTCACCAGCGCAGATCGCTAACAGTTTGTCCACAATTATAATGGTGTTTACCTATAAGAGAATCAATTTTTTTTTCAGGATCATCATAGTATTTTTTTATACAGCCTAATGTTGCTACGATGTTCATTGATCCTGACTCGAACTGCTCTTGAAGTTTGTCCTACGTAACCAACCCTACTGGGGCATTTTAGAAAATATATAACGTTATCAGTAAGGCATGAAAAAGTCCCTTTGATGTTTGTTTTTGTGCCCTTCAATGGATGTATAATGTGAATCCCCCTTGATGATACCTCAACAGTTCTGGCAATTCATGCACGGGAATGTGCCCATTTTTTTCGGTAAAAAGTTATTTTTTTGTAAAGTATGTTTCCTTATATCAGCATGGACTAGCATATCCCAGACACTTTTTGCCCTTCCTATACACAAAGGAGGGGGGTACAGGAAAAACTTTAGGCAGTAAGGGATCAGCTTTTATCAATTACCAATTGTCCAGGATGCTACTCCTAACCAATTGTGCATGATTGTAAAACGTGGAAATAAATTGAACATCCATAGTACGCTGATTCCTGACAACTTTTTTCCTAAGATCCTTTCTATCCAA
This sequence comes from Hyperolius riggenbachi, assembly GCF_040937935.1. NCBI lineage: Eukaryota > Metazoa > Chordata > Amphibia > Anura > Hyperoliidae > Hyperolius > Hyperolius riggenbachi. The sequence goes on along the minus strand of NC_090646.1, from coordinate 496,140,078 downwards.
TGCACCATCAGCCTGGGCTGTTTTCAGTACTTCTTCCTTTTTGTATCCTCTTACAACATAGTTCTCCACCAATTCATTAGCCTGTTTGCGATAGGCAGCATCACTAGTTGTAATCCTTCTAGTGCGTATGAACTGGCTTTTAGGGATTCCACGTATTAAAGATGGAGGATGACAACTAGTCACTAATAGTGCATTGTTCCTGTTAGTCTTTTTCCTGTACTGAGGCTCTGTTCTCACTAAACTGTGCGATTCCGCTGGCTGCACCTGATCTGAAAGCAAGTGGTAGTGCAGCCTGATTCACGTTTTAATGCAGACCAGGCTGGATCAGGGCAAGACATACACAGGATCACAGTTATTACATGGATTGATAAGATTAGTGCTACAAATTTGTTTTTAGATGTAATCTATTCTAACAATGTTCCTCCACTCCCCATAACCGCCTCCACACTTGTGAGTCATGTGACTTTAGCAGACGGCTTTAATCCTAGAATTGGAAGCTCACTGCCTCATCTAAACCTTTGTCCCCTCCCCTGATTTTTCACCGCCACCCTAGATTGTAAGCTCACAAGGGCAGGGACCTTCCCCTAGTGTTTTTTTGTTTCTGTTGTACCTTATCAAATGTACCAGAATTGGTAATGACTCAAACTACACATAATTTGTATTTATTGTACTGTGTGTTGAGTTACTCGCGTATCTTTGCTCCTCACTCTTGTTAGTTTTGTACTATGTACAGCACTACAGAAGATGTTGGCGCTAGTTTGTAATAATAAACCTCCAGGCTACTTTGACTGCGACCTTGATGTCTTAGCAATGTTGGGTTCAGATGTGGGTGTTTCGGATGTGGAGGACTGTGTGAGTATGCAGCACACTCACGCAGTCCTCTACATTAGAAACCCCCACAACTCAGCCCAACATTGCAGTGTCCATAGCCACATTATTTGCTGTAGTTACATTCCCCATTGATAAACAGATTTGGATAGAAAAACACTGGGCAGAATTGCATATGCGTTTTCCATAGCGCTTAGTGGAAAACGCATATGCGATTCTGTCTAGTGTGTTCCTACCCTGAAAAGGAAGTCACTGGTTGTAACAGCCATGCCATCCTCCAGTCAGGGAGGGGTGGGGTGAGTGCCATGCATCTTCCCAACAGTGAAAGCAGGAGACCGTGTTGCCTACAGTGTGTTCATGCTTTTGAATGGCCACTGTTGTGAAAACTAGGAATAGACAAGGAGATGCAAATAATTTAAAGTTGATGCAGGATTACGCAAATTTTGTATGCAAATTGAAAATGGGCCAATCCAATTTTACCTCAGCAGTATTTCATTGATTCATTTCAAGCTGCATATATTTGCATACAAAAATTGCTTAATCTGGCATCAACTCGAAATGATTTGCATCTCATTTACCATCACTAGGAAAACATCTTTTTTTGGGCTTGTTCACATCATAAATCGCCAACACTATCACAAGCGCTGAGCGATTTATTAAGAGTTTTTTCCTCTGCTTTTCCCTGCGCTTTGCGATTAGAAAAGTGCTTTTCTAAGCGTTTTTGCAGAGCGAATTGTGACGTCAGGAAGTGAACTCTTTCACCTGGAAATGAATAAATGCAATGTATTTATTCATGAAAGCGATGGGGATATTGCTATACAAAGCGCTTTTTCCAGCGCTTTGTGATTTCCCTATACCTTCCATTGAGTAAAAAAGCTCTGAAAATGTTAGAGGCAGCAGTTTGCTAAGCGGATTGGAAACAAACCGCTCAGATGTGAACTCTCTCATCGGAAATCATTGCACAAGCGCTTTTAGGGCAATTTTAAAAATTGCCGGCACTTAAAAAAAACTTTAACACCCTAGATGGGAACAAGCCCTTAGTGCATATGGTGCGTATAGTGTTACTCTAAGCACAAACACTTAAGCTTAGTTCACATTATAAATTGCAAGCGCAATCGTAAGCACTGAGCGCTTTTTGAAACGATTTTACTGCCGTATTTTGAGCGATTTGCAATCTTTTGTTAGTGCTTTTGTTTTGAGATTTGAGCTTTTCTGTTTGCAGACAATCAGGAAGTGAACTCTTTGACCTGGAACTATATATTATATTATATATTTTGTAATGAAAAACGCTCACAAAATCGCTTTGCAAAGCCCTTTTAAAACAATTTGCGATTGTTCCTGTACCTTCCATTGAAGCGCAAACACTCAGAAAATGGTGCAGTAGCCGCGTTTGCGAATGGAAAGAGAGCTCATTGCTCATGTCCGGTCCGGAACCCAGTGCGGAGAAGAAGCCGCGGGGACAGAGGGGACAGAGGGGGACTTGCGGCGGCTGGAGCAGGTAATGTATGCGGGGGGCCGCAGCGGCAGCTTCACAGATTGGGATCGGTCTCATGCTGAAATCGATTCACAATCTGTTTGCAGTAAAGGCAGCCATACGATCCCACTCTAAACAGATTCGATCAGAGAGGGATCTATCTGTTGGTCGAATCTGATGGCAAATCGACCAGTGTATGGCTACCTTAAGTGCTTGGGTACATTTCTATTTAATTGTGGACAAGGGAGGTTATAGAGCTGTCAACTGGGGTGGATGTGAAGTCCACATAGACAAGAACTCAACATCTATACCAGCTGTTTTTGCCAGCTCAGACAATCTAACTTCCATGAGGACATATGAAAAAAAGTCTATGAATGGGAGGTTAGTGCCTTTTTCTGTCTGTTTATTGAGACTATTTCTGGTAAAAGCTGATTCTTTATGTGGCCCACGTTTGGGAGAATGCTGTGTGTTCAGACCACACAAGGCAGCTGCTGCTGATCTGACTGTTCCAGCACAGGTAAATGCTGATGGTAACCTCACAATAGAGGGCTTTGTCCTCATTAGTTCCATGCTCAGTGAGGCAGATAAAAACATTCTCCGGATTTGCTGTGTTTTGTCTTTTCCCCTCCACTAACCATGCCTGAAAATGGTTTCAGAAGGTACACAGGCATTTTAGAATGTGTTGTGGTAATAGCACGGACTACAGATCAAGTCTGGCTTTTGAAAGTTTATATTGTTTATGTGCATAGACTTTCAAAGCCACATACCGGTAAATGTTAAAAAAAATCTCAGTCCATTTTTAAAAGACCACTACAGAGAAGTAAGTAGTTAAAATCTGACAGAACCGACAGGTTTCAAACTAGTCCATCTCCTTATGGGGGATTCTCAGGGTTTTCTTTGCTTTCCAGAGCATTTCCTTAACGGCAGTTGCTAAGTCTAGCTGACAAAATAGTGTGCAAGGGAGGCTGGCTGTCATCTTATTATTTTTTTATGGTTAGACTTGGCAGATGCCGTTCAGAAAATGCTTTTGCAATCAAAGAAAAGCCTGTGAATCCATCATGAGGGAATGGACTAGTCTAAAACCTGTCAGTACTGTTAGATTTTAACTGCTTATTTTTATAGCAAGACATGATGACAGAAACCAGAGGACAAGGCTGCAATGACTAGAGGGAAGAGATGTGTGCCATGGGGGCCCATTCATTGGGTAATGCAGATTGACACAAAAACTGAAGGGTGGAATGATCATGATTACACAAGCAATGTGCACTTTGTGTATATAACATGAGTTGCGCTAAACTTCTTAATGATTATTTTTGGGCGCCTTTATCCCTCAGTCTGTCACTTCTGCACCTCTGTTTGTAGGTGATCTTTTAGTACATTCTCCATTAGGGGCCAACTATATTATCAGGTGCGCAACCTGCATAAGCATCAGCAGAGGTGGTCGCAGGTGTTTTGCAACCTGAATAGTGTGAGTAATCCTCTTATTTAGAAATGACCTGGTGTTCACGGCATATTACACTATTTGGCTCCTGATTTTTGTTTGTTTTCCTTGTGTTTTCCTGGTCCTGGAGTCTCCTGGTCTATCACCTTGTAACTAACACAGTGTTCTCCCCAGAATTTTTTTCCAGCCGGGTGGCATGAAATAGTAGCCGGGTGGCATGAAATAGTAGCCGGGTGGGGCAATATGAAAGAATGCAGGACCAGTGCTTCTGTGCGCAACTCTGCTTACAGCATAGGAGGAGGTGAGCCGGTGATAGCCGGGTGCTCACCAAAACTAGCCGGGTGGAGCACCCGGCTAAAAGAGCCTGGGGAGAACACTGTAACATAACAAACACAGACAACAACAAACACAGAACATTTATATCGCGCATTTCTCCTGATGGACTCAAAGCGCCTGAGCTGCAGCCACTAGGGCGCACTCTATAGGCAGTAGCAGTGTTAGGGATACTTGCCCAAGGTTTCCTACTGAATAGGCGCTGGCTTACTGAATGAGCAGAGCCGAGATTCGAACCCAGGTCGCCTGTATCAGAGGCAGAGCCCTGAACCATTATACTAGCCATAAGATGGCATTACATACACATAAATACATACACATAAATACACACAAATTCCCAAGCACACTCTGGGTGTGGCCATTTTGAATTATTTTGTACAATGTTCAAAACTTTGAGCTAATGCTGCACCTCTTCCATTTTTTTCTTTTTGGTGGGTAGAATTCTCAGTATTTGTTAGTTTTCTTTTCCCTGGATATGTGGACACTACATAGTACTACTGCTCCACCGAGTGGGATTGTCCATGACTGCTCCTATTTTACATTTATGGCCACCTATTTGGTAAGGAGTCCTTGGGCTAGACTCCTTAACACTGCTACTGCCTACTCAGCACGTTCTAGTGGCTGCAACACAAATGCTTTGAGCCCGCCAGGAGAAAAGCACAATATAAATGTTATTTGTCTTGTCATACTGCAAATGACTGTCATGACATAAATTGAAACTCCTCTATTGTATTTCTAATAGTTTAACCATTACTTGCTATCATAAATGCTGTAGCAGATTTTCACATCAGTATCAACACACGCTAAACTGTGAATGCTTTCACTTGTTTTCCTAACTTCTACATGAAACTACTTCTTTTTAAGATGGGGGCGCAAAAATGTTGTGTGAAACCACCTCCTGTGAAAACCCATGATTAATGTATCTATGTGTCACATAACTATAAGTGTGGTTAAGATCCCGGGACCACACAGTGTTGACCACTACTGCAGTGGATGTAGTCAACATATTTATAACATGTCAGAAGTGGTAAGGGGTGAAATTAAGGTGCCTTGGTGGGATTGCCTGTTGAGAACCTGAAGCCACAGTATGCGGATGGCATATACCATATTGTGGCTATAGTATAGCATTTAATGATACAGTAAAACTTTGGGTATAGTAAACTAAACATCCAGGTCCCAGCCAAGCATCATTTAAGTATATGGGGGTGATGCCTGGAATAGTAAACCTGGATATAGTAGAACTTCTGTTATAGTAAACCTGTTTTTTGGCTTCTGAGGTATTCTGTATCCAGCTATAGTGCAAAGTGGGTGGGCGCATGCATCATATGTCATTCGGAGCCCCTGAGCCATGGGCAGGCTGAGAGCCACTTGTAGCCTTCTTGCTAGCTGCACACTACTTTGGGCCTGCATGGATTACCTCAAAAACACCAGCTAGTGAGACCTATGCTTCCTGTGTAAGCTGCTGTCTGATTAATGAGAGAATTGCCTGACATATGTGACTTGCTTGTGCATGGCTGCAACACTACAGTATTGCACAGAAAGGTGGACAGAGAAGCATAGTATCATTACTGTACTTGCAAGAACTGGTGAGACCTTAGCTTCTTGTTCATGCTGCAAATATCTACATATTGAGCACTGTGTACCTCGCCTAGACACTGTCTGTGCTCACTTGCTGAAGCATTGAAAAGAAAAATGACTTCAACCAATTATTGACTGAATTAAGATACCGTAATATATTATATATGTGCTTGTATATGACAAATTCTGATATAGTAAAATACTTTGCCTGGTCACTTGGAGTTTACTATAAAGGGATTCTACTGTGTACATAATATACATATATATTGTATATGCTGTACTATGACAGTACCTTGTGAGATATGCAGAAACAAATATGCTGAAGAAATATGCTGAACAAGTACAGTCCTTTCCCGCTTTAGAATTGTTTTGATTGAATTCTAGAACTGGAAATGAAGTCTAGGTTGGTTTTCTGAGCCAGCCTGCAGATTTATTGTGACAGTTGTTGAATGTGTTTTATGGATTTGTAGGTACAATGTAGACAACCAGGCTGATGTACATCTGAGAAGGCAGTAAAACAGTGACATAATTTAAGTTGGAGGTACTGTATACTGTATAATGTAATACTGTACATTGTATGCAATGAGAGAATTCACCTTCATGTACAAAATTGCCTCATTTTTATTTTGTTCCTTACATCTTTGCTGAAGTACCAAGATCTGTGGCATCTTACAGCCTGACTCACCTCGTTTTATTGAAAAAGCAAACCAGTTCACAGTAGTGCCCTGCAAATTGAAGGTTAAGTGATGCAGTAATTGACTACCTGATGTTGATTAAGACAGATATGAAGAGTAATGGTATACTATTTACAGCAATTCTGGCAGGATCTGTTCTAGAGGGAGTGCAGACCTATGCATTATGTACATGCAATGAATTTATTTTTGTGCAGGTAATTATATTTGTAAAGAGCAGAATATTCCTTTCATTCACCTAGAGCATTTTATGTATGTTTTATACCTAATTTGTATTCAAAGGGAATCCACCCACATTAAAAAAGATTGCAATAAAGAAAATAACATGTAAGCCCTTCACACAGGGGCTAAGTTACAAATGCTGGTGCAGAGGAAACACAAGATAAGCAGTTGCCGACGTAGGTGGCTATGTTCTCCCCTCATGCTGCGACCCCTTCTGCCCCCCAAAATGGCCCCAGAGGGGACCTGCCCTATCCCCCCCCATTCCGTGGTGTGGGGGCTGCAGCCCCCATTGTTATGCCACTGGGAGTGGAGGATCAGCGCATGGGGAACAGCGTAGAGAAAATAATGGCAGGAGGAAGATGAGGGGATTTTGCATTAATATTGGGGCATATGGTATGAATATGAGGCATTTGCATACCACTTTGCATTGCGTTCTGAATACAGAAAACTCTTTGCTCAGAGTAATCATGAACAGGAATGATGGTCAATCAAATGCAATTAATTCTAGCTTGCATGCAAGCTTGCATGCAAACTAGCTTGCATGCAAACTTAATGCAAATTATATGAAGCCTAGAATTGGGCCTGTCAGAAATGGCAGACAGTGCCACTGATTGGCTTGCTTCCAAGATGCATACAATTTGCACTGCAGGACTACGTAGGTTCATGAACTCTCCATAGTAAAGTTGGGTATTCTCTCAGTGCAGTGACTATGAAAAACATCAGGGTTTTTTATAACCCCTCTCCATGCTGGCAAACATGTCTTTACAGTGTTTTTTATAGAAATGTTGTGTTGCTAATGCTCACTGCTTGCCCAATGCCGCTGTGACCTGAAGGATGTAGAGCCCGATTATAGATGAGCTTTTAGGAAAGCTCTTATGTCATGGCATTGCTTGAGGAATGGTGTTTGCAGCATCTAACATGATTTTAACAATGCTTTGTTGGCCCCCTGTATAGCACAGCAATAAGATTGCCAGAGCTGGAGATTTGTTTTCTTGAGAAATGTTTATTGGACTGACGCTTTTCCACATCAGGTTACAAAGTGCATTGAATCAAGTACATCACTTTGTTACGGATGCGGTTACTGTAGGCTGTTGACTTTGCCACTGTGGGCAGAACCTTCTAAGCACAGAATCTAAGTGACCACGGGTCTTCACCCACGACCCCTTGAGGGGGAAGCAGGACCACAACCCCAGGAGGGGGAAGTGAAACTTAGCTGCCTAGTGCCCACCAGGTTGCGCTTAGGAAGATTCAACAGTGGCTCAGAGAACAGATGATACTGCGTTGTAGAGCAAGTAACCGAGGCAAGGTGCAAAGTCAGCAGGCGGAAGAGTAGTCAGGCGGTCCGGGATCAGGGCAGGCGGAGTTCAATCAGGAGCGAGAAACAAGCAAAGGTCGAGGCAGGCAGAGTTCAAGCAACACGGGTAACAAGCCAATGGAGTCAGGACAGGCGGAGTTCAATCGTAGTCAGGGAAGGCCAGGGTTCAGTAGCGGGAAGTCAATCAGTAATCACACGAACAAAGTAACAGGTACCACAAGCTGCACAAACAGACAGCACTGAACTGTCAAACAGATGAGGTTTAAATAGGGCTTTTGGCGCCAATTGATCCGCATCACGCATGCGTACAACGGTACGTCTTACTACGCGCATGCGTATGCACATGCGTGCCAGCAACCCTATCATATCGCGCATGCGTAATAGAGGTCGCAATATCCCGCGCACGCGTAGATGCGGACAGAGGTGCGCGTGCGTGAGAGTGCGTACGCGTCACACCGTACGGCGTGACGCGCTGATACAAACAGGTCAAATAGCCACCTTTCCTACGCGCGCGCGCGCGCGCGAGAGCAGAAGCCCGATTAGCAACAGGTCTGAGTGAAGCTTGGTGAGTATAACACACTTACTGTCCCTCAAAAGTAATAAAACATAATGTCCCTAGCATCCTCCTTATTTAGAGTTCGGGTTAGTTGCAAATAGCAAGCTTGGTGGAGATGGAGCCCAGGACCTAGACAAGAGATATAACATTTATATTGTGCTTTTCTCCTGGTGGATTCAAATCACCAGAGCTGCAGCCACTAGGGTACACTCAGTAAGCAGTAGCAGTGTTTGGGAGTCTTGCCCAAGGTCTCCTACTGAATAGGTGTTGGCTTACTGAACAGGAAGAGCCAAGGTTCGAACCGAGGTCTCTTGCGTTAGAAGCAGAGACCTGAGCCAGTACACGTTCCAGCCACTATAGGTGCATGTTTACTGTAATTAATGATCCACAGGTTGTGGAACAACTGTGCTTATAAAAATGTGATTCATTAGCCCTGTTGGTGCTGTAGCTATCTATGAGCATGCATGCTGATATTAGTGTTATGGATGGAGTAGGGGAGATGTGTTGCCTTCTGCTTCTTTGTCTTTGAGAGAACAGACACTAGAATATATCTCTTTATCATGTTTTTCCTGTTCAAGGTGACCCTAGAAGGTCAAAAGGGATGCATGTACAGATATAACAGCATAGTGTTAACCTATCAAATTGTAAATGGCATGCTGTACACCAGGAATCGCTATGGAAGGGAGGGGGACCACTAGACACCAGGGTTCACTGTATGTGGTAGGGAAGGGGACACACTAGAAACCAGGGATCACTGTATGGAGGAGGGACTAGTGAACCACTAGACACTAGGGAACTATGTAGGTGAGGAAGGGAGGTCACTAGACGCCAGTGGCAATGCACACGTATGAAGGCACCTATTCCTCGGTTATAATGCAAAGCTCATGGTGTGACCAAACCCATAGTTTTGTAACACACAACATCTTGCAATCATCAAAATGTAATGGACAGAAAATTACATATCTAATTAAATGCCTTGCGCACCAGTATCACATCATTTCATGGCTTTCACACTAGAAATGTTTTAATTGATAAATGATAATATGAAATCCATCAGTGTGTTATGGTGTGCATCCTCTTGTTGTGGCAGTCAGCTGTTAACACTCTGATTCTGTCACATGCCAAAGGAAAGCTTGCCTGCCATCCTGAAAGGTAAGCGCCTCTTTCCTGAAACAGGGCTGCAAATGTGATAGGATCACAGCAGCTTCCTGCTGAGATGATGCAGACGTGTACGGCTTCATGAAGAATTGTCATGCTGCGAATAACAGCTAAAAGAAAAAAAATACTGCCTGCATAAAATTTCTCCTGTGACCTTGCAAGGGAAGCACTGTTTTTCTTTCTTGCTCATTGAAATGTATTGGATGCTTACCGTTAAAGATGCACAAAGCTGCCTGTTAGACGGTATTAATTTTAGTACCGTGCTGTATTATTGTCTTCTTTCTGTTGCTTATCTCTATGTTTAATGAGTGTGGGTGTTTGTTTAGCTTTGCATTAGGAGTGTTGAATGGCGACTTGAACTACTGTAGGAAGAAATAAAGCAAAGCAGGGAGGACATTCTACAAGGCAGCAAATTGTCACAGTATATTTAGTCTTTACTGGATTCAAATTGAAACTAATCTGTGATGCATCCTTTAATATTTTATGAGCTTTTTTTTACTATTGGCTCATTTCTCTTAGTACATTATACCAATACACATTTATAGTTTGCAGTAACAGTTTAAAGTCTCATTTCTGTGCTTGGGTTATATACTGTAGTATTTATGGCAGGAGTATCTCTTTTGGTAGTAAAGCTTCATCGATTACGGTTTCTAGCTACACTGGCGTAAGGCGTAATTCCATAACCATGATCCTTTGGAGCCTGGCTCAGTATCATCAGGATGCAGTCTATCGGTAATGAAAAATGTTGCCATCCAACTTGCTCCTACTGATAAACACTTGATAACCTTTTCCTGTGTTAACAGGAATTGCAACAGTAGTAACTGGATGTAAGAAGACAGACTAGAGATAGGTACTGGGGTATTCAGTGACAGGTAGCTGTGAAAAAAATGTTTTCTCTTCCCTGCACTACTCTGCATAGCCACACAACACCCTAGTGATGCCAAAGGCAGCTACCAGGGAATGTTACAGGGTAAACTTTGCTCTTTGTCCCCTCCATACGTTTCTCCACTAATTTCCAGGTTCTATCCAACCCACAACCTTCACGCTACACATGAAAACCTCCTGTCTTCTATTTTGGTCGCCTCTTCTCACTTTTGTCTCCAGTACTTTTTAGGAGTTTCACCATCCCTTTGGAACTCTTTCACACATTGTTCACCATGCGTGAAACACCATGCTTGAAACCTTCAAACACGCTCTTAAAACGTCTTCAGACAAGCCCATAATTTGGAAAAATGTCCCCTACCGCACCGTTGTTCGTAAGCTCCGTAGCCTGTGTAACCACGCCGCCTTGCTTTCAGGAGTAAGGTGGCGTGGTCACCCGGGCTACGGAGCGGTCCGGTCTTAAGCCGGCCAGGCGGCCAATGCAAAGGGGGAGACCCTTTAAATTGGTGAATAGTTTTACACTATGGAGGGATGAGTTTTTTTCTCTTTGTGGTGTTATGTGTTTGAGGAGGACAGTGGATACTGACAAGACAGAGGATTGGGGTTTGCAGAGGGTGGCCTTTTAACAACCCTAAAAGCACTACATACCCAATCTCATAGAGGGTCATATGATAAGGTGAGTCTCCATTTCTAGGGCTGAGGTGGTGGCATTCACTTGCTGTGAGGACCTTCGCTTGTCACGTGTTCTACTGCTGGATGTCTAGAGTGGAGTTGAAAAAACGTAGCATTTCACTCATCACTGGACTTTTAAAACTAAGCGCTACTCCTGTGTATATTTTAATTTGTTCAATTTCATTTTGGAAGCACACCTCCAAATACTGTATTACCCATGCTTGGCAGCGCAGTGTCTTTTGTATTGAATAAAATAAAATCTCTTGACACATTTGTTCCTGCATTCTGTAAAACGGGCAAAAATTTGTTTCCACGGCATGTCTGAACCGAGCTTTATATAAAAAAGAACTTTACTGAATATAACATGATAAAATTGCTTATTTATAAATGATTTAGTCATTCACCTTAATTTACATTCAGAGATGGCGGCATCCTTACTGATGGCAGGGTAAATCACCGTAGGTTGTCTATTTTCCCCGTGTGATGAGCAGGAATGTCAGTTGATCTCCCAGAGATCTGCCTGATATCATAGGCCTAGGCTGAGCACCACTGGGAGGGCGGTGTACATACCAATCTGTAGCAATATATAGTTACACGAAGAGTTTCTGATGCTGAAACCAGGATAACTAACCTATAATTTTTGATGTCCTGCAATGAGTCATTACAGGTGCTCCCACTGCAAGTCCTCAGTGCGTTTAAATGCAATTGCTTCGATCAGCATTTGATAGCTGCCTGAAAATGCCTGCTTTCAGTAACCACCTGAGCAGATGGAGAAGGTTGGATAGAGACGGTTGACAAGCATTAACCATAACACTTTACAACTGTTTGTGTAAATCAGGTGTTAAAATAGAGTTTAAAGAGAAACTCCGACCAAGAATTTAACTTTATCCCAATCAGTAGCTGATACCCCCTTTTACATGACAAATCTATTGCATTTCACAAACAGACCATCAGGGGGCGCTGCATGACTGATATTGGGGTGAAACCCTCCCACAAGAAGCCCTGAGTACCGCGGTACTCTGGGCAAACTGCCACAATGTAACAATGTTCACAGACAGGAAATGGCTGTTTACAGCTGTCTGTAACAGCCAGAACAGCTAGAAACGGCTACATAACCTGCCCACAGTAACAATGTCACCATGTAATACATGTCAGAATGTGAATCTGGAAGAGGAAAGATTTTACAATGAGCAAACACTGACTAAATCATTTATACATAATTATTGTAAAAATGAAGCACTTTTTTATTACATTATTTTCACTGGAGTTCCTCTTTAAACCAGGACTCAAATTTGTTTTTGTTTTTACTATTTCACAAATAAGTAGTAAGTATGTTTGAAACTACATTAATAGGTGCTTGAGTTTATTCAATGAAAAGGCCCTTTGCCAACATTTTATTATTAAAATGTAGAGAACCCCATGTTCATTTTATTAACCCTTTAGCAGCCAATTTATTTAGAGGTGTTAGGCTTGGTGGTGTATTCTCCACAGTCAGCATGCAACACATAAGCTGACGTGAAGGAGGTACACACACCAGCACAAGGAATCAGGATATCCCCAGTTTAGTGGAGGAGAGGACTGACTCCAATAGGAGATTGTGGCGCACAGAGCCGGTGCAGATCCGAACAGCCACAAACAATGCTTTCGTGATAACGTCTCAGCGCAAAGTAGCGCTGAGCACATAAACCAGAACTGAGGAGATCAGGACAGGTAGACAGAATGAACGCTTGCTTAACTAGCCTCTACTTAGTGACAGCAAGCGTCCACAACAAGACAGACTGGAATGAGGCAGCCAATGCGTTTGCAGCGATGGCGTGCCTCACAAAGACAGGACAGGATAGTCAGGAAATATCAGGATCAAGATAGATGAACGTAACACAGACAAAAATACAATAAGTATGTTTTCCTAGCGTATTACAATTACAGCTATCAATGAAACTATTTGTAACGTCTGACTAACATATGTATATATCGGCAATGAACCGATATATGACATAAGCAGGAACACTGACTAGGACTGGAGCAATACAGGGAACAGGACTCAGAAGGATTCGCTATCTCTTCGCAGAGATGAACGCAATCCACAAACGGTAACAGAACAGGATTCAGAAGGATTCGTTATCTCTTCGCAGAGATGAACGCAATCCACAAACAGAACCAGGAGCAGGATAACTAACTCAGCACGGGTGATCACGATACGCGCAAACTACCAAAACGTGCTGGAAAGCTGACTAACTGAACACAGGATGTAAACAGTTCGTGTACGTATACATCAGCGACACTGATGTATCAACGTAACACGAATACAAGGAAAATAATAAACGTGCTGGTATGCATATGAATTGGCAATGAACCAATATATGATGCAAGACCAGCAAAGTATCTTTTAGAACAAGAAACACGATCTGGGGCTGAAGCAACAGCAAGACAGGCTTAAACTGAAGCTATGATAACCCGAGGAGTCCTGCAGGAAGCAGATCTTTATACTGAGGTCATCCAATGGGAGCAGACATGCAGATTCGAACACAGGTGAATGATAATCAGTCACAAGCTGACAGCAGGGAAAGGCAGACAAAGCTATGCAGCTTGCATGGAAAGAGATCAGAATTGCCTGAGCTGCAGCACTACTACTGCCAGCAGCACCTGCTGCAGCAGCGATCATGACAAGAGGCTTGCAAGTGCTCCAGGTCAATTTATTTTAGCATATTTTTTTTTATTTCTTTGGTACATTTTCTTGCTTCTAATTAGTAGCGTTTGAATGTGTATTTAGGGCCACTTGTCACTAGGTGGCAGTGTGAGACAGTAACAGAGGACGTCTGCTTTCAGTTTCTGTATTTTCTGCTAGAGAGAGAGATCAAAGCATTCCAAGACTTTACGGCACATCCCGGTGTGCCGACTGAGGTCAGAAGCAGTGCACTTATCTCAAACTGGATAACTATTGAAGCTGCTAATGGATTAAGGACACCATGGCCCTGATTTCCCAAACAGTGGTATAACTGTCATGCATAGGGCAGGCACAACAATTTTATCAGTACTAAAGTCACAGGTGCACTACGTAACATGGCGTTAATAAGTTAATGGGCGGTGCTCCCCGGCATTAGTAGCTGCCTTGTGCATGGCAACCTTACCAATGTTTGGTGAATCAGGGCTCTTTTTACTAGGGCCCAGGTTAAAAATCAACCTTTATAGTTACTAAAGTGTTTCAGGTTCTGTCGGAGGATTTTAGCTGTGATTTTGAATAGACTGCTGAAAAACTGATTACAGTATTCACCTTATTTCTATTGCTTACACGTAAGAGAATATCTTTTGCATAAGTTAGGTAATTAAGAGAACCCCAGAGTGTGGATGATCCACAGAGACCTGTTCCTTTTCTGCTGTCCTCTTGGGTTCTGACCAGTCAGCACAGCATGAAAGATGTTTTTTTCATTATATGCTTGGATCCCCACACTGCGTATAATTATCATATTCATGGTACATCACATTGCACAGGCTGGTTCCTTATTGCCAGAATTTTGAAAAATGCATGTACTCTTATGGCACTAGGGGCTCCCCTCATTGAAAGGAGCTTTTTTAGGATAACCCTTTTCCACTTCAAACACTCAATCTGGTTCAGGGGAATTAAAAAAAACATTTCCCTGTACCCAAAAACACATTTTGAAGTTAATACAGGTGACATGAAAATATCTAAGTTTAATAAATCAGATCCCATGTTTAATTGAATTTCAATGTAAATATGCTCCTGCAAGGGGTATAATTAAGTAGGAATACTATCTATTTTTCTATCTGACTTTTTTTTTTTTGTCCATAGCCTGACTGATCTAAACACATTTTTGTTCTCTATTTTATACCCTTTGCGGTGGCCTAATTGTAAATGAGTACACTATATACTGTGTGGCTATTTAGGTAGTCTACACTTCGTGTACATTCCTAGCTGCTTTTGTAGCCAGTGTCAAGATATGTGTACTTATATCCAGCGGGTCTCTGCAAAGGCTACTGAACCGAACTACAGTAAAAGGCAGAATGAAGTGAGTTTGATGAACCTGTCATATAAAAGGGACAGACTATAAAGTCTAAAATACTCATTGTGTGCATGGAGTTCTTCTAAAAAGTTATACTAATTTCCGTGGTGCTTTCATTATTACTCACCCTTGGAGACCCCTTGTGCCGCAACTTCCAATAGGTAGCACCAACCCCCCTGCAACTGAGCACCATGGTGTTTTCTGTATCAGAGATGCAGAGTGCCAAAAAAGCACCACAGCACTCTGTCAGGAACCGGCCCGCGGCACGCGTGCGTATACGGTTCCCGACTGCGGGTTTGACCAGATCAAGCGGGGAGCAGCCTTATTCAAGCTACAAACAAGGCTGGGACCCCTCAAACACTTCCCACTGCCACCCCTATCCATTGCTAGACACGTCCACTCAGCTGTCGAGTACTCAACACGCAATCCGCGTTTTCGTATTTGGGTCAGCTTTGCGCTTAGGCCGAATACGAGAACGCCACGCGCACACACACACACATCTTACACTGTAGTGAAGCAAAACCACTAACAGTCGTTCCAAACAATACTGTTAGACTTTCCGCTCGGCTGTCGAGCGCAGAAGTGCCTCATACACACAATACAACTACAATCTCATACGGTAGTGTCGCTCAATTCATACGATCAGGGATGAACTTAGTTACACTTCAGTCTCTTCTAGGCTATGAGTGTTAGTTTAGTACAGCAGAAGTCAAGCTTATTAAATAATGATTTAATATTCCAGGAAAACATGGAACAATGCATAAATTAATATATACAAAAGATGTACAAAAAACAAAGTAAAAAAGTTACAAAGTAAAAGTTACAAGATACACACAAAGTGATTTGCTTACCAAAATAACATGGATCCAGATAGAAGAACCTTGGACTTTTTTGGACGGACACAGTCTGGTTGGACCAGGAGCCCACTTAGCTTGGGTCGGGAGTCCAGCTGCAGCTACCGTCAGGAGGGGACTGATTTTGGGTATCTGCCCCCTGTCTTTTATGCTGGAATATCTGCCTTGAGGCTGCAATTTCGTTGGGAAGGGGAGGGACAGACAATGCCCCTCTCCCCATCTCTAATTTCCAAAGGTAAAAGTGTATTTTAGCACATACATGAAAATACTTTCCTAGTCCAAGTTACAGGTGACAAACACATTGTTGACAGTATTTCCTAGCCGATCAAAGGTAAGGATACGGCTGCTATTGGCCTGATTTAGCCATCTCTTAATTACGGGCTAGGTAGACTATCCCTCATTGCAGAGATTTCCCATCTCACAACAGATGTAATTTACAGGATATAGTTTGCACCTCCACCAATAATTTAATTTCCTCACAATGAAATAGTTTTTAACACACATGTCAAATGTTTGGTGAGAAGGCTCTTCCTGGCTAGTCTAGAGTTCTTCACAATGCTTTAACAGCCTTCATCAACAGAAGTGTAAATGTTTCAGTTGTCAATGACTTCAAAGCTTCAACTCCAGATAAGGTGGAACAAAACCCTTCACTTCTGCCATTGTCTGATTAACACCCCAGCTCTATTCACTGAAGTCCGCTTTAGATGCAAATGTAGTACAGCCAGATGACAATCGCTTCAAAGCAGAATACACATGTGAGACATAGCATGCAAACAAGATGGCAGTTACCTCTAATATCATGACAATATCATAAATAGTCACCATGTCCTGCGTATTACTGTACATATCGTCATCACCACATATATCTTCCATATCCTCACGCCATATCCTCACACTCTGCTGCAAGAGGATGGGGCTAACAGTTGGAAGTCATGGCACAGGTATTTTCTGAGGGTGAGTTCCACTGAAAGCACTGCAGAAGTCAGTATAACTTTTTTACAAGAACCCCTTGCACACAATGAGTATTATATACTTTATAGTCTCTTTAAAGTGGACCCAAATTAAAAATACAAGATTTCAGAAATAAAATCTATTTTCTAACTTATAATAATAAACAGCAGCCTTTTTTCAGCTGCATGATGACAAATATAAAATATTTTACATTTAGTGGAGAAACCCCTCCTTTCCTTTCATACTGCTGGGACAGAATCGGTAAACTGTTGGAGTAGATGGTGTCCAGGAGGAATTGCTAACGGCTGCTACCTGTATAACCCTAGTTATAAAAAGAGAAGGGTGAAAAGCGTGCCCTGAAATGCTCATAGGCTTGAATGAGTGTTTATTTATCTTTGTATGTGTCAGAATAGTGCAACTAAGTATTTTGAATTAAAAAAATGTTTGGTTTGGGGCCGCTTTAATTCCTGCCTCTCTCTACTTAAAGGCAAAGAAGAGAAAGCTGAATGAAACTTAAAGTGAACTCAAGGTGAAAATAATATATGGTTAACTCTGTCAGGCAGTAAACCGAAAAAGGAACACAGCCTAGTTATTAATATGTTTGGCACTGTTCATACACGTTTATCTCATCATGTCACCTCATATACATTTTAATGAACAATGCAAGTGCCTGTAGGTACAGAAAAGAACAAAACTAAATGTATTAAAATAATTAAAGTACAACCAAACCTTAGCATTTATTCCCTATAAACAATGTTTCTTAACCTCTTGCCGACCGCGTCACGCCGATGGGCGTGGCCGCGGCGGCAGCCCCAGGACCGCCTAACGCCAATTGGCGTAAAGTCCTGGGGCTCTGTTTTGCAGGAGATCGCACGCAGGCTGCGCACGCATCTCCTGCTTGGGGGGCGGAGCTCCGCCCCTCCTTCAGTCTCCGAGCGGCTATTGCCGCTCGGGAGACTGTTAGACGGCGTGATCGCCGTCTATTTACATGTGCAGCGCTGCGATCAGCAGCAGCGCTGCACTGGGGACAGCCGTGTGACACGGCTGTCCTCCTGGGGGACTAGAGAGCGATCGGCTCTCATAGGGTGAAGCCTATGAGAGCTGATCGCCATGATTGGCTGGCTGGGGGGAGGGAGGGGGGAGAGAGGGGAGGACTTTAAAGGAACAGGGGTTTTTTTTTGTAAACAAACGAACAAAAATATTTATAAAAAAAAAATAAACATGGGGGGAGCGATCAGACCCCACCAACAGAGAGCTCTGTTGGTGGGGAGAAAAGGGGGGGGGGGGGGAATCACTTGTGTGCTATGTTTTACGGCCCTTCAGCTTGGCCTTAAAGCTGCAGTGGCCTTTTTTACTGAAATGTGCTGGTCACTTGGGGGGTTTAGCCCTGCAGTCCTCAAGAGGTTAAAGGAAGTCTCCTTTACTAATACAAGTGAATGCAAAGGACAACTGTGATCAAACTGGTTGGAAGCCACAGTCACGGGACAAGATTGGTTGGCTCTGTAAAGGTGCCATGCTCTGAATAAAGTTTTTTTTTTTTTTTGGTTATAAGAAAACTGGTGAGAACTGGTGAAGGAGCATATTTAATGGGGCAGAATCTCTGGCTGCAATGTTGCTGGTGTGGTTTAGTAGTTCACCCTTTGCTAAGACTTCCCTTAAACAAACAGCAAAAGTCCCTTTTTCAATCAGTTAAAGGTTGTATTACTTCTTATTTTTTTTACCAAGCAATAGTACTATTTTACTATTGGACAGAATCATATTTTTTTTATAGGCAGGGACGTTCCTACCATTGGGCACCAGGGGGCTTGGTGCACCAGGTGACTTACAAGGAGGAGGGTGTTGGCAAGACCCCCCCCCCCCCCCGCCCCCCACCAGCAGCCATAAGCAGGAGGTGAAGCAGTGCAAGAAGGAGGAGAAGCGGGGACGGGGGCCAGAACTCCCTTCCTCACCTGGGTCCCCTCCTTCTGCTCTCTCCCCCTCTATATATGCAGCAGCAAATAGGTGGGTGGAGAAGTAATCACCTGACTTCGCATTCCCAGCGCTGGAGCGTAGCATCACCGTCGCCACAGGTCTTTGCCTTCAATGCCGCCCACTGTGCTTCCTAATTAACGGAAGCACAGTGAGCGGCATTGAAGGCAGAGACCTGTGGCGATGGTGACGCTGTGCTCTAGCGCTTGGAATGCAGAAGTACTTCCTGGGTTGCGGCATAGCACCTGATTGGAGGAAGCTAGCGGAGGTGGGGAGCGGTGTGGGACCCAGTAATGGAGCAGCAGTGATTGACAAGCGCAGGTAAATAGCAGTCTAGCAACAAGCAGATTGTCGCTAGCCTTGGTGGTATTTTTCAGGGGGGCACGCAGAGCCCCCGGGGGAAGGGGGGTTTGGGCTGGTGCAGAAGGACACAGAGGCATGTCATTGTGGACTGGACATGCCTCAGTGTATTATTAAGGTTTCATAAATCGGCCTTGGGTTTTCTTTAAGGATTGCATGAGGTAAATCAATTAAGGTATAGTCTTCAGTGTTCTCCTCAGAATTTTTTCCAGCCAGGTGACATGAAAGAGTAGCTTGGATGGTCGCGATGAGGGAATGTAGGGTTGGTGCAACTCTGCTTACAGCATAGAAGGAGGATCAGGAGGGGAGTTGATGACAGCCGTGTGCTCACCAAAATTAGCCAGGTGGAGCACCCTGCTAAAAGAGCCTGGGGAGAACGCTGGTCTTGTGTGAAGAAGCGCGGAAGAGCCGCCGCCATGAGTCAGCGGCAGGCGGCTCTTTCCGCGCACGGCAGGGCAGAGCACAGGGAGGCAGCCGCCTCCACTCAGTCTGAGGCGGCTGTCCCCGTGCAGGGCATGGCGGAGCGTGGAGAAACCGCCGCGTCTGACACAGCGGTTAGTGCGCATGGCCCCGTTGCACCGCAGAGCGGTGCTGGTGTAGCTGGGACTCATAGTCCCTCCAAGTTCAGAATGACGTGCGTGCGCGCAGAGAAGCAGGGCTTATGTGGTGGCCAGAAAGGGGTCAGCTGACCAGGCTGGTCAGCTGACAACTCTGCCTTCCCTCATTGGTCCAGCACTTAGGGAGGTGTGGAGAAGCTCTCTGTGTATATATACTGCCGGCTGTTCAGTTGCTGGTTGTCTGGCGTTGCAAACACATACGTGGGAGCACTCAGACCTGTAGTCAGATCCTTAAGTGTGCCGGGACCAGCTGGAGCTGTAATCCTACACTTAGCTAGATTCTGTTGATAGCTAAAGTACTAGTTTGATTGTGATTATCTGTTATGACCCCTTGCCTGCCTGACTATCCTCCTGTATTCTGATCTTGTGCCTTGCCATTCTGATGCTCTGTTGCCGAACCCCGGCTCGTCCTTAGACTCTACTTCTGCCTCCTGATCTTGTACCTCGATATTTCTGATACCCTGTTGCCGAACCCTGCCTGTACCTAGACTCAGCCTTTGCCTTCTGTATCTGTACTTTATCTGTCCGTGTGTTTACGACCTGGCTTGTCCGACCTCGAGAACCGACCTTACTGTTGGAGGCGGTTCCCCGTCCTGTTAGTGGCACCTCCTCCTGAGTGTCACTTTCAGACGATCCTTCCTACTCTCGACCTGACTCCTCCCGCCTTGGAGAGTTCAGGTCTTCGGAAGGAATCCGTGCAGTACTCCTTACCGCACTGAGGCCTAGTACTCTAAGAGTTACTGTTGCACCTAACACTACACTCTACTCAGGTGAACAGAGGTTAGCTGGTATATCGGATTATCGGTGATACTGCAGATCACTTATAATCTGGTATATATCTGTATTCCCAGTGATACTGCAGATCACCGGTAATCAGATCCTCTCTGTGCTTCACCAATCGTTACATCTTGATAGTACAATCTTACCAAATCTATGTAGTAAAAGGGTAAGCTGTGTAAATATACTTTGAATGGATATTTAAGTAGTCCCTCATATTACATATAAATGGTAAGATTGTACAATTGTATCATTAGTGCTCACCTTTTTTGAATACTAAATGATTTATCAAGACGATAGCAGAAAAAAATGATTCAAAATCCTTACCATGTTAAAATCAGGGTGAATTTTGCTACATGTTTGTTTGGATTGGGTGAGTATGTACTGAATATTCATTCCTATGAAGGAGGGAAGGAGTACAAGCAGATGACCATGCCAGCTATTATCTCAAAGAAAGCTGTAACATCAGGGTGACTCCCACATAACCATGAACGCTTGCATTGGAAGGTGATCATTTTATGTCTATATATAGTTTTGAGCTTGATGAAAGGCAACGTTTAAGTCAATACTGGCCATGGCCAACTCTCTCGCCTTTTAGACAGACAAGACTGGTAGATGACCACAAATTTATTTGAAAGAACACATGGACTTATCTTGAACTTACCTTTAATTAAGTGCACTGGGTACCTGTAAAAATAAAGAGAATGCCCATACACACCTCAGCTGAACCGTTTGTTTTCTCCCGTGTAGGGCCTACTACTGCTGTCATTGCTTTTCTCAAAAATGTTCCTTCCTGTCATCTGACTTTGATGAACAGAGGCGCCAGCAGAATCAAAACAATAATTAAAAGTTTTAAAATATGCTGGGGAGGCAGTGGCGGACTTACCTCCAAAAGCAAACTAGACTACTTGTCTGACATAAATAAACACTCTATTAGTACCCCAATAGATGCAATGCGTTTCGCAGGACCAAGCCCGTTTCATCAGACAATAAAACGGGAGTCAAACAGTAGCTCTCAGGTAGCACGTATAGCGCCTGTGTATAGACACAGAGGCGCTATACATGCTACCTGAGAGCTACTGTTTGTCCCCTGTTTTATTGCCTGATGAAGCGGGCTTGGTCCTGCGAAACGCGTTGCATCTATTGGGGTACTAATAAAGTGTTTATGTCAGACAAGTAGTCTAGTCTGCTTTTGGAGGTAAGTCTGCCACTGCCTCCCCAGCATATTTTAAAACTTTTAATTATTGTTTTGATTCTGCTGGCGCCTCTCTTCATTAAAGTCATTATAGTGTCCATCCCTGGTGGAAGGGGCACCCACCCCTACCTTTCTCCTATCTACAGAGAGCGATTTCTTTTTACCCTGAGTGAGGCCATGTCTAATCTCCTCACATGCATTCACAGTGGTAACCCTTGCTTGTGAGTATAACCTTCTCACATTACATTATTCACTTTTGTTCCCAGCATATTACACCATATTGGGCTCTCGGTGTCTTTTTCTTATCTTCCTGTCATCTGAGTAAAAATATAAATAAAGATGGTATTTTTGTTTACTGTGATATAGAACCAGTCTCTCCATACCTTTCTGCATGTTTTTATGTCAGGAGATCCTGACTGCTTTTTGAGAGCAATGCCAGTGGTAAATGTGATGATGGAGAACACTGGGATTGATCTAGGTGAGATAAAAATAACTACTTCTATTTTTGTTAAACCTTGCAGGCTTCAACCTCGAGGACTGTTATCTGTGAAGCAACAGTTCAGGGCCCAAAGCTGTATAAACTGCAGGCTAGCCACACATGTGTTTCTATGGAGAGAGGTTTAGGGACAACAAGTGGCGCATGAGGAAGTGGCTTCCCTGTCTGCGGGGTGATCAGGTAAACCAACACAGTCAGGGGTTTAAGGGGTCACTAAATATCTGCAATGTTGGATTTGTAGGCAACGGTGGCCAGCCACTGCATGCCAGATGCATGCCAGATTCCTGACAACGGAGATATATTTTTTTCCTATCAATTTTTATTGATTTCATTTTTTGAAAAACAATACAACGTGAAAGACAAAAGAAATAGACCCTGTGCAGAGGCTTCATCGTTCACCCAGGGAAAATCGGAATCGCATATCAGAAGCGCAAAACGGAATCGCAAATCAGATTTGCAGTGTGCAGGAGGCCTTAATTGTCTTTTTCCACTGATTAAATGACGGTAAGATGTTCGATTCCCAAACAAGTAAAATCTCCTTTCTAGCATAAAAGCAAAGAATTCAAATAAGGTGTTCGGAATGTTTACCAGTTGAGACTTCTGGCATATGTCCTAACGGCTATTTTCGGGAAGCTCTTAACCTGCAGAGAGAGTATATCATTGATAATATCAAAGATCATAGTCCAAAATAACGATAACTTGGAACAACTCCAAAACGTATGATGCCACAGAGATCATTATCTGTTATTCTGGCTCAGTTTAATCCAGTGTGTGTATGTAGCTTGACATGCACCTGGGACACTTGAATAAGAGACACTTCTGTTACTCTTTAGAGAAGAACTGCAGTAAAAATAACATAATTAATAAAATTGCTGATTTTTTACAATATAAATGTATGGATTATTTGGTCAGTGATTGCCGTTTGTAAATTCTTTGCTCTTCCAGATTTACTTTCTGAAATTGATCACTGGTGGTGACATATTTAGTTCTGCCAGGTGATCTGTACAGAATGTATGTTTACTCAGGGTTCTATGCACAGAGGGAGATGCTTTACTTGGCAGTTGGAAAAAGCCGTTATTTCCCACAATACAATGAGGTTCACAGACAGCAAACTGTCAAGACTATGGTCATGACATCACACTGTGGGAGGGGTTTCACCACAATATCAGCCATACAGAGCCCCTGATGATCTGTCCAAGAAAAGGTACAGATTTCTCAGGGTAATCAGTATCAGCTACTGATTGGAATTAAGTTCAATCCTTGATTAAAGTTCCTCTTTAATTGTCCATAAAAGTCACCTCATGATACAACTTATCAATGTTCCCTCTATCCTTAGTCTGGCATTATAAAATGTAAAAGTATGTGGTGTATAGTCCCAAGGAAGCTACTGCACTCACTTTAGAATAATTTTGGTTTTGGAAAGAATCAAAGACTTTGCAGGTTACCTGAACTATTTCAACAGTGTAATTTCCTTGGCTCCGTATATGAAGTAGTGGTTATCTTCAAGCTACTTTTTTTGAAATCCTAAGCTGTTTTTATTCATTGGTGTTGTTTATCTAAGCTTTGCAGAACACTTTGTGGTGAGTAGGAAAGCGCTCTCCATTTCATATTTAATCCTGTTTATTTGACTTAAATTACTATGACTTTGGAGTGGCTTCCTTTGCTCTTGACCAAGAAACTAGATGCAGACGATGGTACACAGGAAAACATGGCGTTTTTTACAATAATAGTCAACTGGCACAGCAGTATTTCACAAAATCTAATCCATGGGGTAGCATCCCAGATTCACCCACTGGATATTTTGTAATCTATAATTTAACGCATACATTCTTCCAAAGCTATAATGTTTATTTTTGGTTAAGTGGGAAAAGGAAAAAAATATTTTATTGAAATTCCTATAATTGTTGGTTACATTTTGAATAACTGAAATATTCTCCCCCAAGGATGCTTTGTTAGGATGGGAACCATATTTGTATTGACTGGGAAAATAAAGGATTGCTTGATGTCTTCAGTGCTGTGATGCAGTAAAAATGAACTCTAGACAAATATAAAGAATGGAGAAAAAATTCAGCTTGAACCAAAAGTTTAATATATAAAGGTTACATGTAATTTGGATACAGCCAGGAAAACTGCTCACGCTGTCTGTTTGTCAGGTTTGTTTTATTATTAAAGAGGCTCTATGGCGGAAAATGTTAAAATTTAAAATATGTGCAAACATATACAAATAAGAAGTACGTTCTTTCCAGAGTAAAATGAGCCAAAAAAAAAAAATACTTTTCTCCTATGTTGCTGTCACTTACAGTAGGTAGTAGAAATCTGACAGAAGCGACAGGTTTTGGACTAGTCCATCTATTCATAGGGGATTCTCAGGGGTTTATTTATTTTCAAAAACATTGAGTGAATGGCAGTTGCTCTGTCCAACTGCCACAAAACTGTGTAGCGAGTAGGGAAGCTGGCCAGCATCATTGTTTATATACTTTTTAGGAAATCTCTTTATAAAGAATAAAAGTTTTGCTGAGAATCCCCTATGAAGAGATGGACTAGTCCAAAACCTGTCACTTCTGTCAGATTTCTACTACCTACTGTAAGTGACAGCAACATAGGAGAAAAGTAATTTAGTGCTCATTTCACTCTGCAAAAAACGTACTTCTTATTTGTTTATATTTGCACATATTTTAAATTTTAAAATGTTTCGCCATAGTGCCCCTTTAAGTATTTATATAGTGTGCTGTTGATCGCACTCAATATGCAAAAGATAAATGGGTTGAGTTGACGATTGAACTTGATGATGAGGACTGGGATAGTGCGCTGTGCTCGATTAGAAAAGTATTGCTCAATGTGAAAGATCATGCTACCCACCCTTATATACTATACCAGGTGTATCTCACTCCATCCAGGGTGGTTAAATATAACCGGGTACATCTGAACACTTCCTGCGGCCAACTTGCACCTACCTTTTAGGGCTCTTTCACATTAGGGCAGATTTTCTGTGTTTCCACGCAAAGGGTAAAGTTTGCGTTACCCAAGGTGAAATGAAAGTCCATAGACTTTCATTTTAGCTTTCACATATAACGCGGCCTTTTTGTGCGTTGCGTTACACTGCACCCAGACGCAGTTTTTTTCGGCCGACGCTAGCTTTATGCGTTACAATGTTAGTCAATGTAAAACGCACACTATGCGCGTGTTTTAATCCGTTAACGCAGGCAATCAGTCCCAGAATGCAACAGAGGAACAATGTAGAAAGTTGAAAACTAAAAGAAAAAAAAATTACCTGCGTTTTTCTATGTGCTGTAACGCATTGAAAACGGATTAAAAACGCACACTCACTGCAGTGCAACGCATATCAAAACGCATTAAAACGCATACAACAAAATGTATGCTTTGAGCGTTCTCCAACGCAAGCTCTGATGTAAAAAGAGCCCTTATCACTTAATCTGGAAATGCCCCCCGATTGTTGCATTTTGGAAACAAGTTGTCAGATTCTTACATTATAAAATGGGCAACCCTTTATCTCTTGACCCATCCCTATGTTTGCTGCACATTATACCTGACGAAGATATGCAAGCTAGCTCTAAGAAATGTATTCACAAAACCCTATTTGCCGCAAAACAAGAGATCGCCTTGCACTGTCTTGCCCCGTCCCCTCCACAACTATCTTGCTGGATTAAGAGACTACTCAGACCAGATAAAGGCCTCCCTTTTAAAAAGCTAGTTTATACACACAGGAAACGAGTACAGCAATTTCACTCAATTTAGGATAAATGGAAAGATAGGTCCGTGAATGGAAGAGTTTTACATAGGTAATGATTGTTAACTAACGTGGGTATGCGTTATAGCAATATAGGAGTCGGCACCTATATTGATTCTTAATTGTGCAAGTAATATCATATCCGTACTTAATATAATGCCGGAGTTGGCAGAATGGCCCCTCTTATGCCCCATTTGTTTCAACTGTACCCCCACCTATGCATTGTTATATTTACCACGGTATTCTCTTTTATTCTGTAGATGACTGCGCATGCTAGTTGTGTTTTGGCTACATGTTTACTGTATTGTATGACCACTTTATTGTTCAATACACTTTTCTTGGTTAAAAAGAAAGTATTTATATAGTGCCAACATCTTCCCCAGCGAGTACAGAATATATTGCCTTGTCACTTAACTGTCCCTCAGAGGAGTCCACAATCTAATCCCTCCCATAGTCCTATGTCTATGTATGTACTGTGTAGGGTATGTATCGTAGTCCAACCCATGATCTGGGAACTGGGAGGACATATAGCTGCTTATACTGGCTGTTCTTTGTTGCAGAGCGGCCTGAATCACAAGATTGACTGGATGGTATTACAAATGTTCCGTAGGTGTTAAGACTTATTTTAATTATTCTGTATTTCAGTATTGTGGTTGTAGTTCAGCTTTAAAGTAGACCTTAAATTGCCAGATAAGCCTACAACTGAGCATGTGTTACTGCCCTTCTGCACCAGTCACACATCTTATGGTTTAACAGTGCTTGCTGACATGCGCACACTAAATAATGATGCGCTTGTATCTGGCATGTACACACATGAATCAGGTCATTGTGCAGATGATTTTGCTCACATGGGTATGGGGGTGATCAGAAACGTGGTAAAGCAGGGAACATGGGACATAGTGGAATCAGTGGCAGTAACTTTGTAGAATAGTCATACATACATTTACCCCAACAGTACCAGTACCCTAGCCCATTTTCTGTGCGGAATTGTAAACAGTGCACATACAGGGCCAACTAAAGGTGCCCACTAATGGTGGGGTTTTTAGAGAACAATTGTATTTTTGATAAAATCATTTAGATCAAAAGAAAAGATAACATTTAATTGATCCACAACAACATTGAAACAGATTTATGGAAAAAAAAAAAGCCAGTCGACCATTTCTTTACAAATGGAGTCATCACCCCACATATAAATTGCAGCAATCACCTGCACATATAAAAAGAAAAGATTACCCTACATATGAAATGCAGCAATCACCTGCACATACGAAATGCAACTATTACCCTACATATGAAATGCAGCAATCACCCCACACAACAGCAACAATTACCCCACATAGCAGAAATCACCCAACATGTGAAGTACAACAATAACTTCACAAATGAAGTGCAGTGATCACTCCCATATGACATGCAGCAATTACCTTCCATATGAAATGCAGCATTCACTGCCCTATGAAATGTAGCAAATACTCCCAAGATACACTCCCATGCAACATATAAAGTCTTTTAACTACCTGAATTTTCAGTATAATAATAAATAATAATAGCGGTTACCTGATCTAGGCTCCCTGTTCATCAGCTTTAAGGCCTGTTCAAATGCCACTTTATGTCCTGCAGCACTCGGGGCAGGAATAGGGCATGCTTGGGTTTTTTCCTTTTGCTGTAGGGGTAACTATTTAAAAAACATGTTTTCATATGGAAGTTTGATGGCAATAACAGTAAATCAAAAAGCCATAACACAATGTAGGAGAGTGCAAAAATCACAGTTCTTCGATGTGTTGCTTCTTCATTCAGCTTCTTGTCAGTTATGTCTGCTTCTACCTTCTCCATTCTTGACTGTATACAAGCAGCATCAGACCAATTACCACCCCTATCAGCAGGCAGAGATGAATCTTTACATATTCAGCAAGAATTATACAGTGGAATGAGCCATTTTCTGTGGACCTCCAGCAAGCTGAATTGTAGTCAGAGAGCTTACCTGGGTAACAAACCATTTACTCTTTCATAAAGGAGCCCAACACTTGTTGACAGTTATGGCTGGGTTCATTTTATTTCAAAAGGTGTATATAATTATCTTATTAACTAGAATTCCCTGTTTAAAGCACAGAATTCTGTATTTTATTTTAACATAGTTTATCAAAGGGCTGAATAAGAATAAGGAATCGAAACAGGTTATAAGATGAAGGAAAAAAAACATAAAATACATTGCCTTGAGGAAAGCTACTTCTCCAGCCTCCATCTGTCTTTCTTTGCACTGATTAAGCAGCTTTAGCCCAAGCGGTTTGCAAAAACTGAATTTACTGTGAAAGTTAGAAAAGAAAGTGACCAAAACATCTCTATAAAAAGCTATGAATCCCGCAGACTCCAGAATGAACCAAAAAGTATTTAAGTTCCAAGGTTTTATTGTAACATTCTGCAGCAATAATTCCTTGCACATCACTCTACAAATTAAATATGCCACAAAGTTGTGTCTTGTCTGTTTCTGCATTTATTTTTGTTTTGTTTCTGTTTTCTTGAAATTGCATTGAATTGCCTGTGGCAGATTATTAGTTTTCTCTTCACCATCACTTAAATCTGAGACTTATTTGATGCTTTGACTCAGAAAATTCTGTTATTGTTCTGTTCCAAATGTTTCTACAGCTTTTCATTTAAATCAGTATAGCGCTATTCCTCCTTGGTGTCGTGTGTCATAAACCCAGAGGAAGCATAGTTGCATTGCTTGGATGTTTCGCCGAGTAGAAATAATTTCATTCTAGCCCCAGTCTTACGAGGGATGGAATGTTGTTTATATTGCTCTGTGACAGAAGAGCATTGAAAATCCCACTTGTTATTACCTGTGTACATCACATCCCAAAAACTTGCAGGCATCAGTGTTACAAAAAGGAAAGAACATTTCTACTGAAGCTGAGCACTCACCACCTGACGGGTCCAGTGACGTCCCCTTGATGACGAGTGTTCGGCAATTCCTGTTCCTGCTCACGATGTCACACCATGTACACGGCGGCACACGAATGATAAGTGAAGCGACTGCGGTACTTTGTGCAGAGTGGTCGGGGATCTTAAAGAGAAACTCCGACCAAGAATTTAACTTTATCCCAATCAGTAGCTGATACCCCCTTTTACATGACAAATCTATTGCATTTCACAAACAGACCATCAGGGGGCGCTGTATGACTGATATTGTGGTGAAACCCCTCCCACAAGAAGCTCTGAGTACCGCGGTACTCTGGGCAAACTGCCACAATGTAACAATGTTCACAGACAGGAAATGGCTGTTTACAGCTGTCTGTAACAGCCAGAACAGCTAGAAACAGCTACACAACCTGCCCACAGTAAAAATGTCACCATGTAATACATGTCAGAATGTGAATCTGGGAGAGGAAAGATTTTACAATGAGCAAACACTGACTAAATCATTTATCCATAATTATGGTAAAAATTAAGCACTTTTTTTTATTACATTATTTTCACTGGAGTTCCTCTTTAAAGATCAAATCTTTTGTGACGGTCGTTATTGATGTGTGTTGCTAAATGTCGTTCACGTGATCACTCACCTGTACCAATATTACGAGATCGCTCAACGGCTCATTGCTCAAAATATCGCCAGTTGTTGGAAAAATCATTGGGAAAATCGCAGGGTGGGTACGGCACTTAAGGATGCCAAAGTGGTGGCACATGCCAGTTGTGTAGATACACTAAATATATTTTAAGTGGTACATGTAAATGCTGGCACGCCTATTGACATGAAATAATTCCAGTGTACCCCACCCCTTGAAATAAATCTTTATCTGCATCCAAAGTATCGATAAGCATTGCTGCTTGGCAAGATGGTATAACTAACTGTAGTGAGTGGGGTACATCATAGATCAGTAGCAGCACGGCGTATTGAAGATATATCAACCTGGACTAACTAGCAGGAGTCATCCAGCCTGTAAACGACATGCACTTGTTAAAGGGAAATTAAGTGGGAGGAAAATGAAGGCTGACATTTATTTAATTTTAAACAATACCAGCTCCCTGGTTGTCCTGCTGATCATCTACCTCTAATAAGTTTAGTCATAGACCAATCTCCATATCCCTCTCAGTTCAGGTGTATTGCAAACCTAGCATTTTTACATTACAGGAAGTCACCTACTTACAAACAGGTTACGTTTCGGGAGATTGTTTGGAAGTTGAATTTGTTTGTAAGTTAAGTCATGTATTATACATAGTAAAATGTGGATTAATGATTCACCTTCAGAGAACTGTGGATTTGGCAATAGAGTATAAATTATGTTTTTTGGTTGTTTTCAATGTGCTTTTTAAGTGTTTTGAACTACTTTTTAAACAAAATTGAGTAATAGAAAACCAGTATTGTATATTTTGTACATAAAGACACCTTTGTTTGTATCTCTGAAACATTGTAATTTGAGTTGTTTGTAAGTAGGGGCCTGTAGTTATACATTTTTAATATAAATTATACAATCTGTACATCTCCTCAGTAATTTACAGATACCAACTCAATCGCAATCTCAGATCTGCACATTTCCTTTTGTTGTCCTTCTCTAGAATTACCTCCTCGCATTCACGTATACAATATTTCGCACGTGCTTCACCCCTCCTCTGGAATGCCCTCCTAACAACACATCCAACACTGTGTTACCTTTAAATGCTCTCTCAAAACTCACATGTTCCAACCAGCATACGCTCTACCTTAGGCCACCTTTGTCCTAAGGCCAAGTTGCACTCCTATTAGATATCCTAAAACACACTACCTATGGGTATGTTTTTTGTATACTACCCCACCTCTTGTTTCCCCCCAATCCCTTTAGATTGTAAGCTCCCAAGGGCAGGGCTCTCTCCCCCTTTTGTGTCTTGCAATTCATTATACATTTTATTCATCATGTTACCTTTATCACTGTCATTACTAATTCTGTATTTTGTATTCTGTATTTTGTCCCCAATTCTGTATTTTGCATATTGGTGTACACCATTGTCTGTATTATTATGTACCACATGTTCGTTTCTTACTTTGTACAGCGCCACATAATATGTTGGCGCTTTATAAATGAATAATAATAAAAACATTTTTTATCATAGTAAATATATAGCTTTTAATGTCATAAATCACTGTTTTAGGTACTGGTGACTATCCTAAGCATGATCGGGGTAGTGCACAATGTCATGAATATAATGTGATATGTGCACTTTATTCCAATTTAAAATGTCGCCCATGTTTTAATTATTATCCAACCGTGGCATTCTGAGCCACAATAATACAAGTATGAAAAAAGTTCACAAGGTTAATTATATAAATTATATTAATGCAAAGCAGTCCTTTGATATTTCAATTAACGTCATTACCTTTTACATGAAAATAACTATAATACTGCGTGAGACTCACAGGCTTAATATGTGAAATAGGTAATAAGGTTGCTATGTTTCTGTGATGATTGTGAACTATGATACCCCATTCATAAACAGCAAAGGAGAAAAGCAATAGCATCATTCGGCTCACATAAAAGCAGCACTAGCGTTTGAAACTGGCTTATTTATTGTAAACCTGCGATAATGGTAATATTTTATAATGGTAATATTTGTAGTGCCTTACTTACATTTATAGTTTACATATATCTTATTGTGTGTTTTTATACAGAAAACTGTATCATAATTGTCAAAAGCTCCTAATACTACCCCCACGTCCATTGACCAGCATTATTTCCCCATCAAGCGGTATTGGAACATCTAATGTCATCCACAGAGAGCTTAGACATGTCAGCAAAATATCCCACTCAACCAACCAGAGCCAGGTAGCTACAACTACTGATGGTCGTGTCCAGGAGAACTCATGGAGAAGCATGTGATGTGATCAGCTGATAGATTTGCAAAGCTCTGATTTGCTGTGATCACATCCTGCTTTAGCACAAGATCATGACTAGCAAATCAGAAACTTCCCACCTGACCAAACTGATAACATGCTTCTCCGTGAGTTCCTCATAGAGTTCTTCGTGTTGCAAACATAGAATTCTTAGTTCGCAAACAGTGAACTTCCGTAGACTTCAATAGGCAGGCAAATTTTAAAACCTACAAAGACTGTTTCTAGCCACAAAAGTGATGGAAAAGTTGTTTCAAGTGGTCGAACACCTGGACTGTGGCATGCCAGAGGGGGATCTATGCCAAAGGAGTTGACGCAAAGTTGGGCAGAAATCACATTATGCACAGCTATTGGTGTCAGTGGGCTGTGGAGTGTCACACACAGAGAAATGCAATAGTATTATCATAATACAGTGGAATAATAATGCACAGGAGTGATACTGTAGCAGTAGTGTGCACACAGCTCTGGCTGTTTGCAGTACTTTCACAGCAAGTGAGGAACAAGAACACAGGCCTAGCTAATGCTTTCCCTACCTATCTGCAGCAAGTCTGAGCCTGCTCTCACTAACAGTCAACAGCCAGCAGAGAATAAATCCAATATGGCCACTGCAACTGTTTTTTTTTTATAGGGGGGTGGGGGTCCAGGAGGGGGTGCTAGCTAATTGGCTGCCATGTGTCTGCTGACTGTCAGGTGAGGGGTCAAAGGTTGATGTGTAGTGGGCGGTCAAACACTCCATATGTTTAGAGTTTGTGAAGAACACGAACATCGGAAATTCGCTGGGAGCTGTCCCATGGCGAACCGGGCCATCTCTAGTTCTTCATGGCCATCACTAGTTACAACACTTCAAACCTACCTTCCCGGTGAATAAAGGATGAGAATCCTGAAAGTCATACTACTCTGATTGGAGTTCTGTCTTTGGACCCAGTCAAAACTTGGTGGAGGTTGAACGTGTGACTTAAACTTCCTATATAACTCTGGATTAAACTCTGCAGAGGCGGCCGCTAAAAACCACCTCAGCTGAAAACCAGCCTCTGATTCTCAACAATGCATCAGTTGAATGAAGACTGACTCTATTGTTCTCTTTGATTCCTTCCGCTCAGTCGAGTGCAAGTATGGTCTGTGCATGCCCAGTAGAATGAAGCCATTTTTTCCTCTTTGCATGAGCGCTTCGTTCTACTGGGCATGTGTACACACCATGTTTTGCTTTAAATGCAGAAATACAAGTTTCTATGCGCAATGATAGTTTCTGCTTTAACAAAGTTGTTGTGAATAAGTTGTATAGTGAAATACAAAAACACATATGTTTAAAAACCAAACGGCATGAAGTATCTGAATCAAAGTGCACAACATAGCTGAGAAATAGTATGATATAGTAAATAATAATAGGTGTAGTTTCTGGTAATGTTATAATAATGACAATTCAGTTCGATAGCATAGCAAGTTCCTGTGCTAGAA
Source organism: Hyperolius riggenbachi (assembly GCF_040937935.1). NCBI lineage: Eukaryota > Metazoa > Chordata > Amphibia > Anura > Hyperoliidae > Hyperolius > Hyperolius riggenbachi. Next base: position 496,106,630 of record NC_090646.1, on the reverse strand, counting down.
GGTGATATTTAGCTGATGCAGGAGCTTGCTCTGTGGTCCAGGAGGGTGTGACCTGGTCACTTTTCTAACATTGCAGCTGTTTCATTAGATTGCTGTCTACGTAAAGCACAATCATGCTAAATGACGCACTTCCAGTTGGGATGGTATGCAAACCGGAAGTCCCCCTGTTTACACCAGCAAATGGTTGAAAAATGAGTTCTCTACACTAGCTCCTATAGAATACATAGTTATATTACAAGTAGCTTGTGTGATAGTCACATTACAAATAGCTTGTGTCAAAACATAGCCCAATGGATTCATAATAAACAGTATATAAATAAACATTTTCTAGCGATCTCTGCTTACGTCGTGTCACAATTATTAACCAAGAGGCCCTCCAAGTGGCAGAAACAGGTACTGTTATAAGTTTTTAAAATATAGTTTGCCTCTTCCTGGAGAATTTTAAATTAGAAGATTAGAAGATTAAAACTATAAAGATGCCATACCTCAAATAGATAAAAAATACTATCACAATTTTTTTTTTTAACATAAAACTTGTTTTTAAGTAGTGGAAATCTAATACTATTTGTTTTATCTATCTGATAGATATATATATATATATATATATATATATATATATATATATATATATATAATATTTGATAATTTTTATTCTCATAATAAATGGCTACTGAAGAGTATAGCTTAGTGTTGTATAGTGTATTATTGATTGGAAGGGCATAGAGAAGGCTTGCCTGGTGGTTTGCTGCCTGTTTAACCACTCTATCTCTGTTAGTCTGTGCCAGTATGAGTTGCTGTAGAAATCCAGGCCACAATTGCAGCACAGTCAGTGCATAATGGCTACACACTGGGCAGTGCTATATACAATTTTTCTATGTCCTGCTGCTAGAATTTTGCTGTTGTCCTTCACTACCGTCTTCTGTAAAAACCACATTAACTGAATTTTTAGAAAACTTGACCGATGTTCTCTTCTGTAAGTGATATTATGTGGGATCAAGCAGGAACCAAATGTGGAATTAGATCATGTGATCAATTTTAAAGTATATGATTGGCTTGGTGTGGTCATGCCACTATATGTAACTTTATATTCCTTAAAGGGAACCTGTACTGAGTAAAATTATTTAAAATAAACACATGATGTAACTTCAAATGAACATTAGTTACCTTGCCATCAGTTCCTGAAGCTCACCATTTGCTTCTGACAATGATCCCTTCCAGTTCTGACAACATTTTGTCAGAACTGAAATATATCAGTTGCTGTCAGTTATATATCAGTTACTGTCAGTTATAGCTGAGTGGACAACTGATGAGCCCGGTAATGTCCATGTAAGTGGGCGATGTTACAGTTTAACAGTGTGCTGACCAGAAAGCTGTTAAGGGGAAATGGCCATTTTAAAAATGGAGGACAGAGAATTCCCTTGATCACAGTGGACAAACAGGATGCGGAAGAGGAGAAAGATTGAGGAGTAGATTACACAGGAGGTAAGTATGACTTGTGTATGTTTATTTTGACTTTTAATTTTCAGATCAGGTTTTCTTTAAAGAGACACTGTAGTGGCATACAGCAGACTGCAATAAATCATTCAGGATATCCACTTTCATGGTAATGGTTATGGAAACATCATATATATATACATACATATACATGTATATGTTACTGCATATTGGTATGTAGTCCTGCCCTCCAGTGATGTCACAGCCCCCGAGCATTCTTGGAAATCAGGTATTATTTGCACTGGCTTCAGAATTCTCTAAAGCAAACATTCCATAGATATCACCTAACAGAACTAAAGATTTTGCCACCTGTGATAAATTTCATTCAAACACCAACCAAAAAAGAACAACAAAATATTTGTAAAGCGCTTTTATCTTGTAGGCCCAAAGCCCATCAACACTGGCAACAAAATTAATAAATGAATATTTTCACTATACTATTGTTACTTTTTAATAATGTAGAAGAATTTTATCATCTTGGACTGCAGTTGTGGTCGGGACCTACCATGCCATTTTCTGTTCTGCTTAGAACCAGTTTTTCCTCTGCCCATAAGAAAGTAATGGACACTTTGTTGAAAATACATTTCTCCATCTCCACACGTTTATAGAATAAGAAAAAAAACACATATATCCAGGCACTTCGCCTCAAGTTAGGACATTAAATAAGTTATTAAGAAAAGGGAGGTGCTGAAGGGGGTGTGGCCAGAAAACAGCAAAAAATCTATTAACCCTTTGCACTCTCGCATGCAAATGTTCAAACAAATGCATTCACAGATTCACTCATCCAGGCACCACTGCTATCCCTACAGCTAAGTTAAAAGCCGGGGTCTTAGTTCACAGAAGAATGCATTCTTATGCTTAGTCACCTATACTGCGTAGAAGTACCCAGGTAAACATAGGTGTCCTAACTCTGGCCCTGTAACATGCATAGTGCAGACATGCAAACATTCATTGCATCAAACCTATCTAGGGATTAGGAGCACACATCCAGACGTCCTCTCCTGGGACAGATAGCGCATCATACTAATCGCACAAGGGAGCTAACGTAATGTATCCATGCGTACCATGCACATACACCAGCATAAGCTGTGTGCATGCTGACAAAAAAAACACATACAGGGGAAGGAGGGAGTGCATTGAATTAAAACCCTAGCCACAGGGGTCAGTAACAAGAAAAAAACACATATATCCAGGCACATCGCCTCTAGTTAGAGTGTGCGAGAGTGCGAAGTGTTTATAGAATAAGGTATTTCTTGACAAACAAGGTCCTGTTTTCATCATCTTTGAACCAAAAATAAGATTTGGAATGCCAGTAGTTTGCAACCCAAGGAACGGCAATTTATTTGCTTTACTGTGAGCAGAATCATGATCTCTAGCTTTGCTAACAAAATTATAAAGGGTTCTTTGATAAACAGGAATCATTTATATGTACTTCTAGAAGGATGAACTATGAGAGCTTACCATTAGGAACCAGAGAGAAGGATGCTGAAATTTGGGCTTTTCAGTCATATAAAAACACTAAATGATAAAATCAGTAATTTCCAGCATTAAAAGCTATTTCCATCATTAGTTATGCATTGACTATGTATATAAATCAACTCAATAACAGCATGAATAAAAAGATAAAAATACGAAATTATGATTAGAACAGTGATTTACAACCATCAACTTCCACCAATGTTTTAACTGGCTTCAGTTGGCAGCAGGTGAAATACAAATACCGTATGTGCCATTACTTACTGTCCTATTTACTGTCATACAATGTGATGTCACACTGTAAAGCTGCAAGAATGGTGCTATCTGGTAACTCTGGACAGAAGTGCCAGTACACATCCACTGCAGTGGGATGCAGGTACTGATTTTTTTAAAGCCTTTTTTGTGGAAATAATGAATTCTGCCATAGATAGCAGTGGATAGAGAGTACAAGACTTCATGAGGAAAAATGGCAACATGTAAGTGAAATTCCACTTTTGTTCAAAACATTAACTATGATCTACTGTGGATCAGTGGTACACAAAACCTTTCTAACTCAGTGTTACTATAACGCTAGTCTTTCCATTTCAGCTTTGCAGACACTTTTGAATGTCTAAACAAGGCCATTTGTCTTGTGTATTCAGTACATTGGATCTGGCCAAATTTTTTTCCACCTCTATCGCCCACCTACCCTGGTGTCCTACAATACAATGTCACTTCCTGTTTGCTAGTGCTCTTAAATTACTCCCTGCAGATGACAGCTCACCAGGGGAGTATACCAGTGCACTGGCCACAGTCAGGAATTGCACCTGATGTATTAGGGTGCCCACCAGAGACCCCCCCCCCCCCCTCCCCCTTAAATAGTAAAAATGTGGCCCACAACTTAGACGTGTTTTAGATTTTGACCACTTCTTTGAGTTTGTCATCCTTGCTGTGGACCATCCTTGTGCCATGACTGCATAATACCGTGGAAAGCACAGTGGCGTAGGGGATAGCACTCTTGCCTTGCAGCTCTCCGGTTTCCTCCCACAGCTCAAAAAAATACAGATAGACTCCTATGGACATATGGTGGGGATAAGATTGTGAGCTCCTCTGAGGACAGTTGGTGACATGATCAGTGCTACGTAAATACTAAGTAATTATAGTAATGCTATACTGCCTTGCCATTTCAGCAGCACAATTGTCACTAATTGTCACTAATCCAGCTCTGCTGAGCTTTGGCAAGACCTGGCGTTTAGTCAGACTTCCAGGTTCATCAGCCCTACAATGACTCTTCCTGCCATTTGTCATACCTGCATGCAACCATGCCACACATTTCCTATTCTGAACACACCTCTCCGGACCTTCTAGTGATGTCATTGTTTGGCCTCTGCACCAGTGCTAAGGCCAGCCAGCTGTCAGCCTGGATTGGAAAGAGGCATAGTACAAGAGACATGATTCTTTTTTGACTATAGGAATATGCCAGAATCATACCCAGACCTGTTAAAGGACAGAACTTACAGGACTTTGACTAGTTCATTCCATCTTGATTGTCTGATTGATTCCAATCTTTGTCTTGTCTTGTTGATTGATTGTCTTGTCAGTATTTAATTTATTCTTTACAAAAAGCACTCCCTGGAGAAGATCTATACAAAGATGCAGGACGTCCCCCATAACTGTTTGCACACTATTGTGGCAGTTGGACCAAGCAACTGCCATTCAGTAAGTGATTTTGAAAATAAAGAAAACCCTGAGAACACCCCATGAGCAGATGTACTAGTCCAAAACATGTAGGTTCTGTCAGATTTCTACTACCTCCTGTATGTGACACCAACATAGGCAAAAAGTAATTTATAGCACATTTTATTCTGGAAGAATGTATTTTTTATTAATGTGTTTTCATATATTTTAAGTTTGACAATTTTTCACAATAGTGGTCCTTTAAGAATAGCAGCCAAAGCTGCTGAGGTATTAAGGCTGTTTAATGTGCATCAAGAAGCAATAACCTACTACAGCAGGGATGTCAAACCGGTCCTACGAGGGCAGATATCCTCACACATTTTTGATACAGCTCAAATGAATTGATGGGTCTGAATGAGGAAAGGTGTGGTCCGTCAGGTAGAACAAAAAAAGGTTTTTTTTAACCTGCCTGGCGTTCTATTAAGATCGCCAGGCAGGCTGCGGGAGGGTTTTTTTTTAATAAAAAAAAAACTATTTCATGCAGCCAACTGAAAGTTGGCTGCATGAAAGCCCACTAGAGGGCGCTCCGGAGGCGATCTTCCGATCGCCTCCGGCGCCCAGAATAAACAAGGAAGGCCGCAATGAGCGGCCTTCCTTGTTTTGCTTATATCGTCGCCATAGCGACGAGCGGAGTGACGTCATCGACGTCAGCCGACGTCGTGACGTCAGCCGCCTCCGATCCAGCCCTTAGCGCTGGCCGGAACTTTTTGTTCCGGCTGCGCAGGGCTCAGGCGGCTAGGGGGGCCCTCTTTCGCCGCTGCTCGCGGCGAATCGCCGCAGAGCGGCGGCGATCAGGCAGCACACGCGGCTGGCAAAGTGCCGGCTGCGTGTGCTGCTTTTTATTTCAGCCAAATCGGCCCAGCAGGGCCTGAGCGGCAGCCTCCGGCGGTACTGGACGAGCTGTGCTCGTCCAGACCGCCCAGCAGGTTAAAGGGTTACTAATGGATGTGGTTCTTGGTATGTGTGACTGTGACCTTTGAGCACCTTTCATTTAGAAATCTATTTTGTACATAGTATTAAAGTGCCTTTGTGCCTTAGAATGAAGACGAACATCAAAACAACATTAGAGCTCCCTGTAACGAAGTGTTGCTTGGATTCATACATGATTGGTTTCTACAGGCACACATTTGTGTCAGTGGTTTTTAACAAATAACATATGGTAGAAGGACAGTTTTGTCACTTTATATAAAGCTTTTATCTCTGAATGCTGACAGCAGATACAGAACGAATTTCCTATCAGGCTTGCCCAAGTCACGAATGAATTTATATATTTTCCCCATAATGGGGACGTGTTTAACCAAGCGTATCTAAATATTGAAAAGTTGCTTTTGAAACTTCTTCAGCTGGAGGTTAGATGTACTGCTGTTCGAGGGTATTTGATTCTAGCATTATTCCTTTCATTGTCCTTTCGTTTTCACACGCACCTCTGATTTTGCAGCAGGCTGGGGCCCAGCAGTATATTATAAAACTCTTTGTAATCTACCGTTAGGCTTCTACTAGATATGGCATCTGAAATTATATCCAACTCATTCTGTGTATAATTTACAGAAGAAAGGACACACGTACCTATAATTCTGAGTCAGTCTTAAGAAGAGTTTTGTTCTATAAAACCATTCCTTTAAAATCTTTCAAGTGAATACTTTATGTACCACTAGAATTTTCTATTTTCTATCAAATGAGCAGAGGTATGATGTTTTTTTTCTATCCTTATATAATACTGTATGACAACTGTACACAAAATACAAATAGCCAGTACTACGGTAGTGGAGACAAAAGGACACCTGGACACCGGGAGCCCGCTATGGCATAATATCTCCTGATATATGGTAAAGGTAAGATAGAAATATTCTCACAAACATGGGATGCATCCAGAGGCAACCACTCATATGTGTGTGTGTGTGTGTGTGTGTGTGTGTGTGTGTGTGTGTGTGTGTGTGTGTGTGTGTGTGTGTGTGTGTGTGTGTGTTGGGGGGGGTGCCATCATCCACACTAGGCCTTTGGAATGGATGTTTTGGTTGTTGCTCTAAAAAAGGTTCACACCACAACCAGGTTGCGTGTAGATTGATCGAGATAGACTAGATATGATTGCTGGAGGTGCCCAGAAAAAAACAAACAAATTCTTAGTTTAGGTAAGAAAAACCTGATTCTACCTTAAAGAGAATCTATACTCTTACAATAAAAAGCATACCATTCTATTCATTATGTTCTCCTGGGCCCCTCTTTGCCGTTTCCGCCGCTCCTCACCGCGATCCTGGCTTTTAATTGCCAGTTTTAGGCAGTGTTTACAAACAAAAAACATGGCCACTAACCAGGAAGTGATGTTTGTGTGTATATATATTCATATGTGTGTGTGTGTGTATATGTATGTTTATATACATATATATATATATACATATATATATATATATATATATATATATATCATGTTACAGTATGTATGTGTATTTTCCTCAGCGCTATTGTCACCCAATCCTGTTGCTATGGCCTGTAGCCACCCAGTGCTCACAAGGGTACACAGTGTCCACCACCATGGGACAAACAACATGCCAGGCTTAGTAGGATTATCACAAAGGGTTAACATTTTATTCCACAGTAATCAAAGTTAAAACAAAACAACTTACATTGTGGGTCCATGCACACTGGACCCAACTGCATACAAATCGCTTATAAGGTTTTTGCACTGAAATAAATCTAAGTGCACCTTATCATATGTGTAGGCGATATGTTCAGAGATAGCCCGTCTCTCCTTCCCTACCAGGTTTCAGCTCTATGCCGTCATCAGGGGATCCCTAGACTGTCATATTGACTGGCACGTTCTTTGACCTGAAGAAGTAGCTCAAGCCATGAAACAAGTTGTCCTAAGTGCTAAATAAAATTTTGAACTTTTTCTTTTTCTGGGTCCCTCCAGCAACTGTGTCTACAAAATACATATAATTCACTGATAAAAATCCTATATTATTCAATGTTATGTAAAGTGGAACTACAGTTTGCTCATATGCTAAAATAAATGCCTTGCAATCCCTTTAGCATAAAAAAAGACTTTATAGCTGAGCAGAGTGTATGAACAGTGCTTATTCAAGAACTGAAAAACAAATAAAGACTGTTTTGAGCAATAAATCATTAAAGTGTGTTAAGATTTGGTAGTTGAGAGCACAGCATAATAGGTCAAGCAGATGGAAAACTTTATTGTATTCTGCTGTGGACCAAACCTACTCCATGTGAAGTGCAGGAGTGGTAAATGTATGGTTCTTATTTGAAAGCTGTTTGACATTTGTATGACAGCAATGTTTTCTATGTTTTTGAGTGTAAGCTGACAGTGGGAGTCACCTAAACTGTAGGTGCCACACTGCAGGACTTTGCATTTATGTAACACCAATGTTTCCCAATTCCCACAGCATTAAACAAAATCAAGTCATTAACTGTCCCTCACTCGAGCTTGCAATATAAACCCTGCTGTAGTTATGCTACTCTAGTGTAAGGCCAATTTTGGGATAAAAGCAAATTAGTTTATCAAAAAGTTTTGGGGGTGCCATAATTTAAGGAAAATATCATAAGAAGCATGATAAAACAAATACATTTGTCTATCTTCTGGTGGACAATTTGGAGAAGATTGCGCCATCTGTGTTTTTCAGGCTTGTGTAGGTGGGTTTTTCATCATGTTATCATCCATTTGTCATCAGCTTAATGACCTTACTATATTATTGAATTGCATTGGGATGTCAAATTGACTAAGCTGATTGCAAACTAATGTCAGAAACCTGGGTACTCTAATCCTTATAGCTTTATTGGTACTCTGACACAATAAAGAAGGTGGTATAAACTGCAGGAAAAAAACACTTGAAAAGTGCAGTGTTAGAGCCTGTTAGCAAAGCTGACTTTGACTTAGGCACTAGATACATCTTTTTCAAAGTTGTTGAGTCTAAGTAGCCACTAGTCTTCAATACGGCTTACTGTAAGGGCCAATAGGCCGCTACCCCTAGTAGGCAGTGCCCTAAAGTGCAGAACATGACAGCCAGGCCATGGCCCCTGTACTTTTCCTACCAGAAGCAGAGGGATCAGATGAATCCATAGCAGAATGATGTTAGGAAGTTCAAGATACATAACCAGATTGAGGCCACAAGCGTCTGCTGACAGCAGGCAGAGATTAAGATCAAACTGTAGGTCAAGGCTGGAATGGAATGAAGCCCAGTTCAGGGTAGAAGACATTGGTTAGTAAACAGGAAACAGGTCAAGAAGGCAGCTAGGTTTAGGGCAGGTTGGAGGCAAGTAGGTCAGGAGCAAGGAAAAGTCATTAACAAGTATTAGGAACACTACACACAAATGTACGCTTGCTTAGCTGCTTGAAACTAAAATCACTGGGTTGCCGCTGGAGAAGGCCTAAATAACATCCTTGACCATCATATAGACCCAGTAGCATGAGCAAATGCACCTGTGCATACAGAAATGCAAAAAAAAATCTCACCTGTGCATGGTTACACAAATGCACTTCAGCATTTTTGGGCACGGGTACCCTTGCAGGAGCTTAAGACCATGCATGGCTATAGGTTTGTGTATTTTCGCACACAGTAAACCGCTGATCACAAGGTCCAGTATTATAACAAACCTAAAGGGTGTCTCAAATGCGTTTGTTTACAGAGACAACTCTTGGTTCAGTAACGTTTCAGTGGAGATATGCTATGTTTACAGATTAGATGCTCTTGATGTCTGTTGCTATTTTATTCAGTTTAAATGCTATTGGTGCCCATTGCTATTGGGTGTTATTTTACATAGTCTGCATTTTTAAGCAGCATTGTTGTTTTGGTAACGTTCATGTGTCACAATGAACTATACTATGAACTCATGGAAATGTCATGCACATGCAAAAGAATATTGTTTCTCTACAGGGGTGTTGCTAGTCCCAAAGATCAGTGCCCCAGATGTCCCCCAGGCATGTGAGTGAGTCAGTTGTGGTGCCTCAATGGTGGTCATGCTGGGAGCTGTAGTGCATCAATCTGGGTTGTGCTGTGGTGCCTGTATGTGGGCATACTGGTTGTTGTGATGCCTTTATGGGGCCATGCAGGAAACTGTGGTTCTCCTATGGGGCATGCTGGGAGTTGTGGTGCCTCAATGGGAGGCTTGTGAGAGCATGGGAGGATGTCCACTATAAGGTCAGGGAATAATATGGGGGGACTGCCGGACAACAGGACAGCCTGCCCAGCAGAAAGCCAGACCAGCCAGCACAGAAGCCAGGTAACTCTACCTAGTTATGTTAAAGCGGAATATAACCCTGCATTTCAACTTTGCTCTAAAACATTATTTACAGCATATTATATGCAACCAGCATTTTTTTTTTACTAGACCAGCATTGGAAGGGTTACACACAGAGTTTTAAAGTTCGGTGGAGAGAACTGCAGACGCATCCGAAGCTTAGATAGATACATTTAACTAAACAGAATGTAACAACTCTCTCAATGTGACTCACTCTCTCTGACTGTGCAGGAGCTGGAGGACAGCCAAAGAGTGTGTAACATTCCTCACTTGTTACATTATGTTTAGCTAAATGTATCTATGTAAGCTTCGGATGCGTCTGCAGTTCTCTCCACAGAACTTTAAAGCTCTGTGTGTAACCCTTCCAATGCCGGTCTAGTAAAAAAAAAATGCTGGTTGCATATAATATGCTGTAAATAATGTTTTAGAGCAAGGTTGAAATGCAGGGTTATATTCCGCTTTAAGTGACGCTGCCTATTTATGTGATATCACATGCTGCATTTTTTTTTTTATTAATAGAGAGGGAGGCTTTTTCCAACATTTTTCTGGGCAGGCCTACTTAGACTGCTGTTAAGTTCATGTAAATTTGGCTCCACCCATGACCACACCCACATTCTGGTGTATGGCCACACCCATTTCTGGCTGGAGTGCCCAAAAGTGTCCGGAATCTCTTTGGATCCTAGCAACGCCCCTCAACATCATTACAGCATGTTCCCCTTTATGAATTACATTTTTGCCAAGTAATCTCCCATTGTGCGTAACATCATCTCAATTACCCCTTGACATGTGTGTGTACACCATGATTTTGTTAAAATGCTTTCCAAACATTCTTTGATACTTTAAATCAACTAAAAATACTTTTTCAGGCTTGCTTACACATGATTTATTATTCTTTTCATTTCAAAATGCATTGGCTGTGTCAAGTCAAGTATCCCCTGAGCACCATCTAAGTACCCATTGAGTACTTGCACTTATGTTTTGAGAACATAGGCAATAGAATATATGATCCTTAAGCATATAAATGCCTAAATGTATAATAATCAAATACCTCCTTTGACCTTCTTGTAATGCATTGACATTTCCACACTTTTGTTACATGGCAACACTCCTTGCCCAATCACATTGTCTTTGTATATTACATATATACACCTGTGTAAAAATACTGTTGAATTTTCAGTCTTTTCTCTCTCGGGAACTGTACTCAGTAGAGATCATACTAAGTATTACATTTAAAAATAGAATAGTATAATTTTATTACAGTGACACGATTATTTGTTTGAAGTGTTTCCAATTTGCCCATCAAATTGACTGAGCAAAATTTCACAGAGAAGGATTTGTTTCTGTTTAAATATTGCAAGAACAATTTAAGCAGTTTTAAAAAAATATATATTGCATTATTAACCTGTCTGGATTCAGCAAATGTTTGATTAGAAAATATAATGCCTGTGGAGATCTTATTTATTGCACATTATTGTGTTTGTGCAGTGCTATGATGCTGACTGCATTTACATCTGAACTCCAGGCAGACTAAATGCATAGCTGAAATTAAGTGTACATGAATTGTTTTACTGTGATTTAGGGCTAGTTCAGACAGATGGCTGCTGCCGCCGCCCATGTTTGTTGTTTACAGCGCACTCGCTAATTCAGCGCGTCTTGCATTGAGATTAATGGAAGCGCTCATCTCGATGCATTTACTGCCGATTGCCATTGATTGTGCAAGTGCAGTTCTGTATCGCCTCTAGGGGCTCAAAACGCATTATGATGAGGAACCGATAAGAAACAATGCCAAACGCTTTTCAGCTCAGTAGCAGGAAATTGCTTGACAACAGCAAATCGAGCCAACGGCAGCCAGCTGTGTGAACCGGCCCTAAGACTGACAACCCTGAAAGAACAGCCAGGTTAAGATTGGCAACCCTGAAAGAACAGCCAGGTTGAAGACACCCCTAAAGGTGGCCATACACTGGTCGATTTGCCTTCAGATTCGACCAACAGATAGATCCCTCTCTGATCGAATCTGATCAGAGAGGGAACGTATGGCTGCCTTTACTGCAAACAGATTGTGAATCGATTTCAGCATGAAACCGATCACAATCTGTGGTGGTGCTGCCGCTTCCCCCTCCGCCAAGTATACATTACCTGCTCCGCTGGCGCGTGTCCCCCGTTCTCCGCTGTCTCTTCTCCACTGGTTTCCGGACCAGCAGGCTTCACTTTTTTCTATCCGGGGAAGTTTAAACAGTAGAGGGCACTACTGTTCAGTAAAGTTCAGTGAAGCTGCAACCCAGCGGAGAAGAGACAGCGGTGACCGGGAGGACTCACGCGGGCGGAACAGGTAATGTATTGCCGCTGTATTGCGTTGGTCGTCGGGTATTTGAACGCCGCTATCGACGCACTCCCAACCCACCGGCGATCGAGCAAAATCTTCCGCATCGACGGCTCGACAGGAATCGACGGGAACGATTGATTTCGGACGGAGAGACTTGTTGGTTAATACTGTGGCTATGTTCTGCAACTAGTTTCTGGGCATAAACAAGTTGGTAACAGGCCTACAGTAGTTTCGCCAGCATCAGTGTCACATCTCAAAAATGCTGATATTGTTCAGTCACTGGCAGTGGCATAGCTAAGGAGCTGTGGGCCCCGATGCAAGTTTTACAATGGGGCCCCCCAAGCACTCTATACATAACAATTGATATGGTGCACCAACACATGCCAATGGCAACTACAGTGTCAGAGGTGCAAGAAGGGGATGGGAAACAGTTTGCTAATGATTACCACTATTCAATGTATCTATAGAAGTGATTATTATGGGCACAGGACCAATAGAGAGCTAAAACTGTAGTTGAGGGATGGCCATTCGGGGCCCCGATGCGGTTGCTACCTCTGCACCCCCTATTGCTACGCCCCTGGTCACTGGGTTACTAAACGTAGCACCTGAAGTTTGGCAACAGCTGTTATTGATGTAAGCCTATTGCTGACAACTAGATGAAAGCATCCAGCAAGAGGTCACAATGATTAGATGCTACAACTAATTAGTCTGTGTGGCATGGCCCTATGGCACATTAATAGGGACTGTCAAATCAATGAACAGATAACAGCTTCTGTTTAACTGGACTAGCTGCTAGACATTGGCCTCAATTCAATAAGATCATGCTGGAGATAATATGGCAAGAGAAAACTTAGCTCCACACAGTGAGAGAGGTATCTTATCTCTTCATTCCTTAAGTTACCTCCTCTGTAGTTAATTTGCCTCCTCTGTAGTTAATTTCACACGCAGTTAATTAACAGCCTGTCTTTAACTCTGGAGTTATTTTAAGGATTGGAGAGTTAACTTAAAGACAGAAGAGTTAACTTTAAGTTTGCCTGAGGTAAAATGTTTCCTGAATACTACATGCCTTATCACCATGGTAACAACTCTAGAAACATTATTAAAGACAGGAGATAAGCTTAGTGAATTGAGGCCATTGTCTATTCTGAATGTTGTCTCTTGTGTGGACATAATCAGCATATTACTAAACTGTTGATCATTAAGAAAAAAATAAGCAACTTGTTTATGTAACACCAACTTTCTAGTATACCATAGTTGTTATTAGCTGCTCCGCTAACATTAGTGCAGAATTTCTTATGTGACAAGGCCCTTGAGCACTTAAAGAAAATCAAGCTGAAGATTTTGGAATAGCCCTCACAGGCCATTTAATTAAACATCATTGAAAATCTGTGATTAGAGCTTAAATATGCTGTGCAAGCAAGGAGGCCTAAGAATATCTCAGAATTAAAAGTGATCTCTAAGGAAGAGTGAGCAAAACCCTGCAAAAAGAACTAAACGAACTCTGAAAGCCTTGGAAATGGCAAAGTATGCAGAAAAGACCATTGCATTCTGCAGTCATCTCTCCTGATCACGTCATAAATCATTAAGGGTGACATTTATAGAACACATGTATTTGCTTTTATATGTTGGGCTTTTATAAAATTCACGGACTTCATTATCAAATACTAGGCCATAATTTATCTAAAAACCATTTTTTCAAAGACTTCCCATTTATCTACATGCTGCTGTTGCAACATCCATGTTTTATAACTGGAGTTTTCTCTAGCTCTCCTAAGCACCCTTTTTTTCTCTTCACTTTGTTTAATAAAGGTTGTTATTTATCCAGTTTAAGAATTCAAAACAAAAAGTTAATTTATATTGCTGATCTAAATGTCCTGTTGATAAATGCTACAAACAATGCATATTAACTGATTTGGTAGGTCCATGAGTAGTTGGAACAGTTTCACAAGGTCAGCTTGCATTTTGAGGCCTTGTTCACACTAAACGTGTTACTGTACGTGTTTTGGCATTGGATGGTGTGCGATACGCAAGAACATCAAAAGTGCATAGACTGCAGTGGGTTGTGAAATTGCACTGCTGCACGCATTTTTGGCAAGTCGCAGCACTGACCCATTAACTGTAGCGAATGGGATCAGCAGTGCAACACATGGCAGCAGAGATGGATTAAGATGTAATGGGGCCCTAGGCAAGGTCGTAGATTTGGGGCACCTTTTGTAGTCTTTTTAGTAAACGGAAGTGGAGAGAGGTCAGAGGCCCCTTGAAACCCACTAGGCCCCAAGCACCTGCCTAGGTTGCCTGGTGGATGATCCTGCTCTGCATGGCCATCTGCGTTTGCTATTGCAAATTGGGCCTAAGATGGTATATTATAGTATTAATTCATTTCTCTGTTACACTGGTAAAGAGCTATACTGTATATATTTGCACAAATGACTGCAAACTTTATGGTTGATGAGAAAGAGGTCTGTAATTATTATTTGTTATATTTTTGTTTGGAACTTTGGTGTGGATGTTATATATTAAGCGGGTATATCTTTACTTTACAAATGATATTGAATTAAAAAAAAAAAGTACAACTGGACTGATAGTTGTCTTGAATAATAATACTCTTGAGTCTTTGTGGAGAAAACTGGACCTGAGGCCTTTTTTTTTTTAAAGAGAAGGAACACCTTCCTTTGGCAGCAATCCTAGTTGTAATTAAGTGACACCATTGTTGCTGTTGACTTGATATTTTGGAATGTGTTCACATTTTCTCAGTGGTAATTGCTGTTTTATATTTCATTCATTTTTGAAAGCCTTTAATCATTCTCAAATAGTTTCCCATGTTTGAATATTTTTATTAAGACCTCTCACTTTGAGCTTTAATCACATAATCATGAGTGTATGCTTCCACCTGACTCATTCAGAGTGATATATCAACATACATGCAAACGTTTCAAAGTGCCGCTTCCAGCCCTTAGATCAGGGGTCCCCAAACATTTTGGATTGAGGGCTGGGTCAACATACGTCAGATTGCTGGGGGGCCGGAGTATACATAAAATGTTGTAGAAGTCTTTACGGGCCAGACAGTGAAGCATTCCCAGGGGACAAGCTGCAGTCTAATTTGACAGCATTGTTCCCTGATGTGGAATTTGATTGGAATCCAGCGAATTGCTGCTTTCTGGCTTCCATGTGGATGGGTGGTGCCAACAATGCTATATTATATGCGTACCAACAATATTTAAAGATGTAGCTGCATCTATAAGTAATACATTTTGTGTGTGGGGGGCCACTAAAAAGCCTCAGGGGGCCACATTCGGCCCGCGGGCCTTAGTTTGAGGACCACTGCCTTAGATAATAAGCAGTATTGACAATATGTCCTCTTGCTTAACTCCTTTATTTATTTTAGTTTTATCTGTCATTTTTCTGCCAACTTTAACCTTTGCCCTTGATTCTTGTAAAGTTATTACAACCATGTTTCCAAGATTCTGTGATGATCCCAGCATCCTCAAATTAGTTACAATGTTCTCCCCAGGCTGTTTTAGCCGGGTGCTCCACCCGGCTAATTTTGGTGAGCACCCGGCTGTTATCTGCTCACCTCCTCATCCGCCTCCTATGTTGTAAGCAGAGATGTGCTGTGCCTGCCTTCCCCATTACACCACACCCAGCTACTTTTTCATGCCAACCAGCTGGAGAAACTTTTTTGGGGAGAACACTGGAGTTATTATTTTATCTCTTTGGACTCTGTGAGAAGTGTGCTTGTAGACAATAGAAAGATTAAGGGCTTGTTTCCAATTGTGGTGGTCTGCAGTGTTTCCCCGCATGTGAACTCTGAAGTCAGGAATACCAGCTTATTGAAATCAAGCGCTGACAGCTGTTTTTCAGATGGCCCATCTGACTCCCCAAAGTCACGTATGGCATAGCTAGAGGGATTTGTATGAGTACCCGCATCAAGACAAGTGCCGGCAACCATCTCGGAGACAGACACCGGCACAAGTGAAAAAAGAGCCTAACCAAAACGCTAAAACTGATCTGTCCACATGGATTTGACTCTAATAGTCTCCTATCACCAACTTAGAACAGACTGCACATTTGTAATACAACATAATTCCCTTATTTCTCTACTGGAGACAAGACAAATAACATTTATATTGCATTTTCTCCTGGTGGACTCAAAACACTTGAGCTGCAGCCACAAGCTCAGTAGGCAGTGTTAGGGAGTCTAGCCCAAGGACTACTTACTGAATAGGTGCTGACTTACTCAGTGGAGATTCGAACCCATTTCGCCAGTGCTGGAGGTGGAGTCTTTAGCCATTACACTATCCAGCCACAAAACCAGCCTCACCCTCTTGTGAAATGTTAGATCACTTCACCACAGGTGGGACAAACTCAGGCACTGCAACCTAGCAGTCACAGGCAGCACTGTAATCTGTTACCCACTGCAGGTAGAGGCCCAACAACTCTTGAAGGATGCTCTGGTGAAGACCAGTGACTAATTAGATTCCAGTCTCTGGGTAAGCCCTAGCCTACCTTCCATGCTGGGGTCACCTGGTTTTGCCTGCCTTAGAAACAGGCCTTAACTAACTAAAACAATTATTTACTGCTATTTTTCAAAATTAGTTTTTCTCCCTAGTAATGCATCAGTATGATTGCAATATTTTTTCAATGTACTGTTTATCTCTTGTCTGTGCCCTTCACGTCTGCGGCAATTCAGGAGGAATGGACATAGTGTTAACCTGCTTACTTCAGTTTCTAAATGGAAGATTTTATTGATCTTTAACTATTTGTCAAGGGCTATTCATAGTCCATGTAATAAAGACTCAACATGTTTGGATATGTAAGTTTAACGATGCTTGTGGGGAATGTCAATAATAATTACTTTGCCTGATGTGTATGTTCTGTCTTCCCAGAATCTCCAGAGAGGTCATGCAAGCTTAACAAGACAACAGACAGAGTAAGTGTGTTTTCTTATGTTTTAATGGCTTGTCACTGGTTCAGTTTTCAAATAAATTTAAAAGGATATTTCACAGTTAAGTAAACATTTGCTAAATTTAACAAATCTAAACTCTATGATGTAAAATGCAAGGACAATTTGATTTTCCTTGTGAAGACCATTCATGGTCCTGTTCCTCCTCACACTTTTCTTACTATTGGTCACGTGGAAGGCCTACCTGACCAGAACTCTTTCAAGGAAGGTGGAAATATTCATATTGTATTTTCAGAGCTTTGTGAGTTCTTTTAGAGAGCAGTAGAAGCATATGCAGCCAGTGCCCTCACCCACAGTGAACTTAATATAACTCTAGACCACTGGCTCAGACCTTTTCTTTGTGCCATTTTGTAAGTCACATTGCAGGTCACATTACATGCTTTACTACGGCAAGGAACTCCAATCAAATAAAGGATTTCTCATTGTGATAGATGGGCATACAATGCTCTGAAAGGTACCCTAAGCCAGAGCCTGAAATTATTCCATGGCAGAGAGCTGAGTATAACGACAGTCATCTAACAAACCCGACCTGAATGTATAAAATCCCCTGTGAACTTGTGCAGCCCTTGGAGTTCAGAGTAGTGACGGATTCAGAACTCATTCATTTCTATGGAACTTGATTATCTTCCAAAATGTAGATGTAGTCTGCAGATCATATTAAGAAAGTAAAGCTTTTCTCATTCAGTGAATGGCTAGAGCAATTGCTAATGGCTGTTAAAGGACAATGATCATTCCTTTCCTGAGTTTTGACATTGGTCATATTTGCTGATGGCAGCCAGTCTGGTACCAGCTGTTATTGTATGTGGGTGGCTCAAACATGACATCAAACATGTAATACATTGCTGTGGTCTACACCTCCAGCTGTCCCCTCCTGCATTCACAGGGCTGTATGCTGTTTTGCAACACGTAGTTGAATCACAATTTTGTACTGCGCTGATGTATATAATTTCACACGGGAACAATACTGATGCCTAAGTAACTTGCATATTTGAGCTACTGTGATTACTGTGCATAAACCCTATACTTATCAATTATAAAATGACAACCTTCGCAGACTATACAGACTGAACATGGCACTATTTTTATTGCACGCCTCTACTCTGCCATATGGAGAGCATTAGGGAAACGCTGGCTTGTCTTTTTATACTAACATAATAAAACTCCTGTTTTATGGAAATGTTCTCAGTTCAGTTTTCACTTTAATAATACATGGGTATCGCTATAGTGTTGGCACCTCAGTGACCTTTCTTATAAAACAGAAAGTCATCTACCAGTAAATCCACACGTAAGATGATTTGTTTGATAACAGGCACATCATTTAGGATGACCTTAAATAGGTCAGTATTTGAGAAATCTTAAAGTAGAACTGCAGTCACTATATTCATTGGCTTCAATTCACTAAGCAGTTTAGACCAGTCTACTGATGGTTTGGTCAGTTGCATCAAAGGGGAATTCACTATTACCAAATGTTTTAGACCTGGTCTAAACCATTTGGTAATTAGATGGGTAAAGCAGGGGAAATGATCAAAAGATGCTATAAAGTGTAAAAAAACTTCCATTCCTTCCCTGAACCATATCAGAAGATCATAGCTAAACAATATTTGTTTTTTCTTGGTGCATTGTGAGAGATCAGTCATGTGTTAAGTGTAATAGAAAAAAAGAATTACTAAAATTGAAAACCTTTTCCTGTATGCAGATTTCCATGTTTTTCCTGCAAATGTTAATGCGGAAATACCTATGCGGCTAACAATCATTGCATGGGAAAGGGCGTTTGCTGCAGGAATCTGCAGTATTCAAACCATACTTTTCTGCATTGCACCGCAATTTTAAATTCAATGGAAATTACTCCATTGACATGCATTGGTTACAAATGGAATAATCACATTGCAAATTCACACTTGGTGGAAACGGGTCCTTTTGGTTTTGTCGGCTCAAGACTGACCCCGTTAATTACACTGAATGGGGCAGTGCACAGAAGCATGTATTGTAGGACACAATCACCTTGCTCAGCAGCCCACCACTCGAGTGGGAAGATCAGACATTCCGTTCTATGCAATGTCAGATGTTCCTGTGTATTGGACATATGTGCAGCACAACGTACTGCACTGCACAGTGTGAGCAACGTCTTTATTGGCAATAAGAGCTTGATGGAGGCTGTAATTCTAACCAGCTGTTTCCAAATGTAAATTAACAAAAATGTTCCAGGTTACACTTTAAAATGTATCTTTTTCTTCCAGATGTATAGATATTAAAGATGTAATATATCATTGAAAGGTGGAGTTTTGCATGCAACATGCAAAGTGCTTGTATTAAAAGCTAGCTACAAGGTATACTTTCCTACCTCCTGATTTGCATATTGACCCAAATATACACAAAGTATAAGAGGAGCATTTGGCTACTGAAGTAAATATGTGATTTTGTGTCCATTCAGCAAAAGGAGTATGATACGGCTAAAACTATGTCTGCAAAAGGATTTACAACTCATTTACTTCTTAAGAATGGAAGATAATCTGTTATAATCTTGTGATCTGTGTCCACTACACTGCTACAGTGTCTGATGCCTTGTATTTCAGTCGTCTCCATATAGCCTGCATTGGCTGACGACTAAAGAATTAATCAATTAAGACAATGACCAGAGTAATGGAGTCTAAGCATCATATGCTGAGTGCATAGACAGACGCCGCAGGCAAGAGCCTCCCATTCATTCATCTAGATAATGTTGCACTGCTTTATGTTTATGAAGAGTGCAGTCTTGTCGGTATTGTTTTTCCATAGTACATCACTCAGAGTAACGTAATTGTGAGCATTGATTTTTATTGGATTGCCCTGATCCTCTATATGCCCTCTTAACCTGCCCTGGCCTTTCTGCCTATGCTTTTAAGGTAACTGGGTCAATCACTAGAGACAGACATCTACCATCAGGCCATTCTCTTTCTATGCAGATAGTAAGGACGTATAATAAATCTTCACCGTATAGGGGGAGTCACTGCTGAAAATAGCTCTCGCTTCCAGCTCATATGTGGGTCACTGCATTGTTTATGTATGTGTTACTGATAATTGTATATATGCTAAATAGGGATTTTTGGCTGAATGTCCATTTATATATGAAGAATCACTGAATGTTTACCAAAATAATCCTTTCAGCCTCTTTGCTTTGAGGGCACATCCCATCACAGAAAAACTGATACCGTGAAGGGTACTATTAAAGCAAACTGAAGCAAAAATAAACTTATGAGACAATTGTATGTGTAGTACAACTAAGAAATTGAACATTAGTAGCAAAGAAAAGTGTCTCATTGTTTTCTAGTACAAGAAGAGTTAAGGAACTTCAGTTGCTATCAATGCAAAAGAGCTTCTTTGAGCGCCTCGACCCAACTTGTGTCAGACATGTTTTTGACGCACTTAAACAACTATGAAACATTGAGAGAAAGTCAACCTTTCTCTTACGGTTTCTTGGTTGTTTAAGTTTTTACTGAAGGAAAGTTCAATAGGTTATTAGCTCTACTCTGTTTTATAGTTTAACCACTATTTCCTCTACTACAGTATATCTACGTTCTCTGTGACTTCATCTAAGCCACGAGGACGTAGATATAAGTTGTGTAGCTGAAGCACAGCTATGCAGGATTGGGCTTGCTCCTGTAAAGAACCTCTGGCACTATCTGCTGCAACACTAATTGGTAATACATGGGGAATACATGTTCCCTGAGCCAATAAGATTGATTTTTACCATTAAAAAAACTTTTATTTTCTCAATTCATAGTGAAAAATGCACACTGTAGCATTATTTCAGAATCAAATATATTCACCATAAATTGTGACAGGAACGTAATTTAAGTTTTAAGAGAAACAGTACAAATAGCCAACAAAATTTGTGTTTTTTTTTATCTACAATAGCATTTTATATTTTTAAGCTGGAATTGGTAAACTGAGAAATAAGTGTTTTCTATATTTTTCCTTTTTCCTATTAAAATGCATAGAAAACCAAATTGAGGGAAAAATGCCATACAATGAAAGCCTAGTTAGTCTTGAAAAAAAGATATATTTCATTTAGGTGTCATAAGTAGGGATAATGTTATTGCTGATGAAATAGAGACATAGGTAAAATGTCAAAACTGCTCTGGTCCACAAGGGGGAAACAAGGTCTGGATGTGAAGTGGTTAAAATACATTTTGCAAATATGATAGAATGATGCAATGCTATAAAAAAGCTATATAACTGAAAATAAAAATAAGAGACTAATCTAACAAACAAACAAACACAGAACATTTATATCTCGTTTTTCTCCTGGCGGACTCAAAGCGCCAGAGCTGCAGCCACAAGGTTGCGCTCTATAGGCAGTAGCAGTGTTAGGGAGACTTGCCCAAGATCTCCTACTGAATAGGCGCTGGCTTACTGAACAGGCAGAGCCGAGATTCGAACCCAGGTCTTCTGTGTCAAAGGCAGAGCCCTTAACCATTACACTATCCAGCCACCTAATGCTACTAATTCTTTGCTACAAATGTTCTATTAATTATCTTTGTTATTTTTCGCTTCAGGTTTGCTTTAAAGAGACTCCGTAACAAAAATTGCATCCTGTTTTTTATCATCCTACACGTTCCAAAAGCTATTCTAATGTGTTCTGGCTAACTGCAGCACTTTATACTATCACTGTCTCTGTAATAAATCAATGTATCTTTCCCCTGTCAGACTTGTCGGCCTGTGTCTGGAAGGCTGCCAAGTTCTTCAGTGTTGTGGTTCTGCTATGAACTCACCCTTCCAGGCCCCTCTCTGCACACTGCCTGTGTGTTATTTAGATTAGAGCAGCTTCTCTCTTCTCTTTTATCTTTTACAAGCTGGATAAATCGTCCTCTGAGCTGGCTGGGCTTTCACATACTGAGGAATTACAAACAAGGGCAAAGCTGTTTGCAGGAAGAAAAGAGCAGTGCAAAGTGCAAAGAACTTCAGTGCATGGGGGAAAGAAACACACAAATGATCTCTTGAGATTCAAAAGGAATGCTGTATACAGCCTGCTTGTGTATGGATGTATTTTTCTATGTGTGGACATACTGTACATCAACCTACTTCCTGTTTTGGTGGCCATTTTGTTTGTTTACAAACAAACTTTTTAAAACTGTTTTTAACCACTTTTAATGCGGCGAGGAGCGGCGAAATTGTGACAGAGGGTAATAGGAGATGTCCCCTAACGCACTGGTATGTTTACTTTTGAGCGATTTTAACAATACAGATTCTCTTTAAGAAAAATCAGGCAAAATAAACTGTACTTTTTTTTTTGTTTTGGTTCCTCCCCTCTTGACTTGTACACAGGGAAGGATGGGCAGATGTTGTGGTCACACATTCTCCACGTACATGTGATGTTTTTAGACAACTATCATTTTGGATATATTTTCCAAGTGTGTACTTAAGTTCACAGAAACCTACAAACAGCTTGTTAATAACTTAGTAGGCTGGGAAACTGTGGGAGTGTTGCCAACCAAAGAACAAGACCGATGTGCAGTGACTTAGCTCTGGGCCTCTAAACTCTGGCTCAAACAAACCAGTGCCGGCACTAATTACATGGCAGGATGAAGGAGAGCACGATGGAGGTAGATGCCTATAAAAAAAAGAGGAGGCAAGGCAAGGTGAAACCACATTCAGGACTTCTTCAAATGCCAGCGAGCATCGTCAAAGGTCCAAGATGGTGCCCATCTGCTGAGTAAAGGCTTGCCGCCGTCTGCTCAAGAGAGCTCCAGAGATATACACTCATATACACTCCATGCAGATCTCTTCTGGAAGCCTGACTCTCCTGGGATATTGGCCAGCAGCAGGTGCTCGTGCAGGTCCATAAAGTGGCTGGACTTACTGTGATGAAAGTCTAAAGGTAGCCATACACTGGTCGATTTGCCATCAGATTCGACCAACAGACAGATCCCTATCTGATCGAATCTGATCAGAGAGGGATCGTATGGCTGCCTTTACTGCAAACAGATTGTGAACCGATTTCAGCCTGAAACCGTTCACATTCTGTTGTGGTGGTGGTGGTCCTGCCGCCGCTCCCCCCGCCCGCATGCCCGCATACATTACCTGCTCCGCTGGCGCGACTCCAGTCCCCAGGTCTCCGCTGTCTTCTCCGCTCTGGTCTCCAGGTCCAGCATGCTTTACTTCTTCCTGCCCGGCAGGAAGTTTAAACAGTAGAGCGCCCTCTACTGTTTAAACTTCCTGCCGGGCAGGAGGAACTGAAGCATGCCGGAGACCAGCGTGGACACGAAGCAGCGGTGACCGGGGGTAGTCGTGCCGGCGGAGCACGTAATGTATGCGGCTCTATTGCGTCGGTCGTCGGGTACTCAAATTCCGCTAGCGACGCGCTCCCTACCCGCGGGCGATCGACGGTAATTTTCCGCACGGATCAATCGACGGGATCGGACGAAATGGATCGAAATTCACCGTGTAGCGTGAACGATTGGCAGCAGATTCGATCCCAGTGATCGAATCTGCTGTCGAAACGGCAGCAAATCGAGCCAGTGTATGGCCAGCTTAAGCACAACACCCTCCACACTTCATTGGCCCTAGTTTAGAGGTCAGAGATGATTCATATAGAGAAGTGGACGACTTGCAGTTGGATCTGATGCTGGAATGTCACCTGACATTGGTGACCTGCTGCAACTCCGGAGAGCCCTGTTCTGGAAGTGGCTGTACTGTTGTGGTAGCATGGCTGAATATCTGACACTGTACATGTTGTTATTTGTTCCACTACAAGAATGCCTTGAAGACCATGGCTTTCTTTGACTTTACATTTTTATAAGCATGTTATTAAAATGTACAAAAGCCAAAATGTAGCTTCTGTTTAGTAGACCTTTAGGCGTACACTTAAAGTAAGGGATGCTTCTCCACTGAAGACTGTAATCTTCATCTCTTATTTAATCAATAAACATCCCATGATCCCATGTGCATGATAATCTACTCCAGGTGTGATTTTATCCACCATGTGTGCTGTTTAGAGATTAGAGTGTAAAAAGTGTTTTGTTAAATATTTCTAAATTGGTTTCAGCATTAGTATACACATTTAAAATGCATCGTTTTCATATTGCTAGCAATTTACTGCACAATTAAAACAGATCCCCACAGGAAGTACTAATCAGTAAGGCCACCCAAGAAAGACGCTCTGTATTTGCATATAAAAGCCTCTGTTATTGACACAGTATCATATTTATTGCAGATTCTCAGATTCTGTTGTCATAGCAACAGTTCAGTAGTCAGAAAAAACTGTTCCCACCCCCCTTGCTTTCAAAGTTATGCTAATGGGCATAGTATCTTAGGAAGCATAATCAGGGAAATTCAGACAGTAAACATTAATTCTGCTTCTTCAGGCTTGGCTAAATACTTCTAGTTGCTACTGAATATCTTTTGACCAGATTGGAAACGGTACTCTGCGTTTGTCCTAACTTCCCCAGGATCAAGTTATGTTTACATGCCTTTTGCCGCATCCAGATCATTTTTCTTGCTGTTTTAATCTTCCTGGCCAAGCAAGATTCCGACCTGGCAGGGCATGTAAAGGAACTAACCAAAGAAATAAATATTTCCTTATTTCATTTTGAAGAAAAGTGTATTTTGTGTAGGAAATGCCATGAGATTGTTGTCCTGAGGCAGGGATGGGATGCCAGTAGGGTTTGTACAGCACCTAGCACTTCCCGAATACCTGGAATTATTGTTACCTATAAACCTCTTTTATCCGTCTTTTGTTTTCTTTGCTAAAGCTTTCTATTTCTTCGTTCACTGCGAGGTCAAAAATTATTTTATACATTTGGAATAATATTTTTGCTGGACAAATCTTTTACTCTACCTCTGTTGTGCTACATTACCATTTGACCTTTTACATTAGAGTTTCAAAACCGCAAGTTGTTGTTTTTGTAACAACCCAGCCAACTCTCAGTAATGACAACAAACTGGAAGCTGCCTACTACCCTAATTGTCAAATACCTAACCACTGGCTGGTGTAAGCTCCTTGATTACCCAATGTTAAATAATTTCACTTTTAAACAATGGGAATTGTTCAGTAGCCCAGGCATCAGTTACTACCAGAACCACTGACTCAGACTGTGCCTTCTCCCTTGGGGATGATAAAACCAAAGCAGCTGCAGGAAGGAAACCCACTATTTCTACCCACACTTTACATTGTGGGCGGTCCCAGCACCAGATATTTATTCAGTGGGGGTTCAAATTTTCCTTCATTACCCAAACTTGTGCGGGGGGGTGGGGGGGTGATTAAGGTTAGCAGTGGGGGGTGCTAAAGAATACCCATGGTGCGTGATTAAGGTTCGCTGTGCGGGGGGGGGGGGGGGGGTACAGTTAGCTGTGCATGGGGTGGTGAAGTTTAGGCATTGGAAGAGGGAGCGTTTTATTGTAAGGATAGGGTTATGTTTAGCTTTAGTGCAATGTTGGTATTTCTTACCTTACACTCTTAGTAGAATATCAGTAAATTTACCAATATTCTACTATCGCATTTTTACTATTGCCAAAGTTTCCGGGCACCCTTTTTATGTATGCTGCAGCAACACCTGCAGAGCCTGAAACAAAGTCAGTGTATTTCTCTACTTCTTTTCATAGGATCACAATTTCAAGACACGATTTTTAACTGAAGCTATCCATCATATTTAGGGTACATTCTGTAATAGATAGCGGAGATGCCGCCGCGGCTGTAAGCGGCATGGCGGCTGCCTCGCGTCTCAGCTGACGGCCTCCGCCGTGCAGTTACATGTTGGAGTTTTGCCTGGTCCCTCAGTTGCACATAGACTGAGGGCTACGTGCGCGCGCGCCAGGCGTCAGGACCTTTATGTGAGTAGAAGGGGAGTCAGCTGATCAGCCGGTCAGCTGACTCCAGCAGTGCTCCGGATTGGCTGAGTGACTGGGGCGGCGTTGGTGAGCGCTCTTGGTATATATAGGACTTGCCTGTCAGTTGCTCTTCGTCTGCTGTTGCAAATGCTACGTGTTAGGACTCAGACCTTAGTCAGATCCCAAAGTGTGCTAGAACCAGCAGGAGCTGGGGATCCACACTTAGCCAGATTATGTTGATAGCTTAAAGTACTATTGAATTGTATTATTTGTTATGACCCTCTGCTAGCTTTGACTACTCTTCTGCCTACTGATTCTGTACCTGTGCCTATCTGATCTTGTTGTCGACTCAGCTTGAACCTTACTCTTATTCTGTCTTCTGTCTTTGTACCGTATCTGTCCATGTGTTGCCGTATCTGCTTGTCTGACTCTCCTGCCCTCACCAGTGAGCTTAGTTCTGGTGAGGGATCCTCAGTATTGTAATCACCTGCTCCTCAGGTAGATAGCTGCAGTACAGTCTTAATCACCTGCTCCTCAGGTAGATAGCTGCAGTACAGTCTTAATCACCTGCTCCTCAGGTAGATAGCTGCAGTACAGTCTTAATCACCTGCTCCTCAGGTTGATAGTTGCAGTACAGTCTTAATCACCTGCTCCGCAGGTTGATAGCTACAGTACAGTCTTAATCACCCGCTCCTCGGGTGATAAGTACCTTCTGTCTTACTGTGCATCACCCGCTCCTTGGGTGACCCGATCTACTCATCTGCGTCTCCAGCTTGCTGGAGTACTTATTCCAGTGTTCTATAGAGATACCTCCCTCTACCAGCTCCTCTGGGAAAGTGGGTATCTCCATCTATATTTACTGTTGCACCAAACACTTATCCTACACCTGGTTGTCCTGTGTCTTGCTATACTCGCATTATTGGTGATTCTGCAGATCACCACATAATCAGGTATAGCATCTGTATTATTGGTGATACTGCAGATCACCAATAATCAGAAAATCTGTCCTTGCTGACACCGATCGTTACACATTCACAAAAACATGTTGCCTTGCATTGTAACGGATACTGTTTTTTGCACTGCAATTCGGTGCAATTTAAAGCGATATAAAACCCTGACATAATATTCCATAAAAACATGTTTTCCTACTTTTTATATGCCATACGGTTATCATATTTGCTTTTGTGCATAAGTATTATTATTCATTTAGAAATTACAAGTTTCCAAAGTACAGTTATTTTTTTTGCTTTGAGAGCTGCCTTTGCATTTTATTCATAACTGGTTTTTTATCTTGTAATATAAGCAGAAATGCTTTCTGACTGTCTGTCTGTGTTCAGGAGTGTCTGTACAGTCAGAGAGGTATTTACTTTAATTGTATCAAGTGAGGAATGTAAACACAATATAACATTATCTCCAGTTCGGATTCGTCAGCTTTCTCTGCAGAGAACTTGTAAGTCCTATGTTTAACTACTTGAATGCTGTTCTAGTAAAAAAAATGGTTGTAGTATATAATATGCTGTCAATAATCGTTTAGAGCAAGGAAGAAATGCTGGGTTTCATTCCGCTTTAAGAGTCTATGAACAGTTCACACCTTATCAGCTGCGCAGGCATGTGACAGATTTCATGTATCGACACAGAACAAGCAGTCGTTGCTAGAATCGCACTCATTTATGATTTGAACACTTACCTATGTCTTACTCATATTACAGAATTGCAATCTACAACAGATTAAAAACATCTTATTTGTGTTCTTTGAAGACCTGCATCCTCGGGATGAAATCATTCAGGATTAAATAATAAACTCGGTAAATTAACTATTCAGCCTATGCAGCCTTTTCACTGTAACGATAGGTGTCAGCAACCAGAGAGAATCTGATTATTGGTGATCTGCAGTATCACCAAGAATACAGATCTATACCTGATTATGGATGATCTGCACAATCACCAATAATACAGATATAGTACTAACCTCTAGACACCTGAAGCGTGTAAGTGTTTGGTGTAACAGTAGGAATTGAACCACCGGGGTAGCAGGTGGTCCAATAAGTAGATAAAGACTCTACTGCAGTCAGGGGCTCCAGGAGGGAGAGACCCCGACTGGTTTTGCAGCAGGGCCCCCCTCTGAGGAGCAGGGGACCCCTGCAGGAGGACTGAGCACCCCAAAGGGTGGGTGACAGCCAGAAGAGTCGGGCAGGCCGGGTCGGCAACACACAGGCAGATAAAAGTACAGAGACAGGAGACTGATTCGGTAACCAGGGACAGGCAGGGTTGGCAACAGTAGATCAGAAGTGCGAAGGTACCGAATCAGAAAACAGAAGAGAAGTCAGGAGAGATACAATTCATAAACAGATATCCAATAATGCCTAGTCTTGAGTGTGAGGTCCGTGGTCTCTACACTCTGAAACTGGTCTAAGGAATAACACAGATGATATACAATATTCCTAGTCTGGGGTGTGAAGTCCGTGGTCTCTACACCCTGGAACTGGTCTAAGGAATAACACAGATGATATACAATATTCCTAGTCTGGGGTGTGAGGTCCGTAGTCTCTACACCCTGGAACTGGTCTAAGGAACAACACAGATGATATACAATATTCCTAGTCTGGGGTGTGAGGTCCGTGGTCTCTACACCCTGGAACTATGCTAGAGAATAACACAGATAATAATACAGTGAACTGGCTAAGTGTGGATTCCCAGGTCCTCCTGGTTCCACCACACTGAAGGATCTGACTAAGGTCTGAGTGCTAACACATAGGTATTCGCAACGCCAGACAACCAGCAACTGAACAGCAAGAGATATATCTAGTAAAGCGCTCCACAGCGCCACCCAGCTCCCATCAACCAATCACCTGCTGAGCTGGGATCAGCTGATCGAGGCGGACTCTTCGCCCATTGGCATAAAGAGCCTGTCTTGCGGCGTGCGCGCACGTAGCTCTCCATCTGTGTGCACTACTAGGTCCAGACAAACCAGAAGCATGTTGCTGCGGGGAAACCGCCGCTCTGTGCGCGGATTCCGCCGCCTCACTGCCAGAACGCGCAGCGGTTTCTCCGCAATCCATCACATTCACTTTTCCACAGATTTAGGAGTCTGTTTTTGAAGAGGGCAAATAAAAACATTTTCTTTAAGAAATACAGTTTTTCAGATCGCCTGATTCATAAAAGATCAGCTTTATTTAATGCATCCTCGAGTTCTTCCATAATAGTTTTTATCCAAGAAGCTGCAGCTAAGGATCTTGTGATCAAATATCAAGTGGACATAACGTACTTTATAAGATAATTTTAAATTGCTTATTTTGTCAATGTAGTGACATTTAATTATCTGTATAGGTTTGGGTTTGTTGGCCACAATTACACATTAAGTGCATAGCACAAAACTTAAAATGTTTGTGTTTTGCTACCCAAGTGTGCCAAAAATGGTTCACTGATCAATAATGCAGTATATTTGCATTATTGATTATAGCTGTTTTACAAGTCTAGTATGTCCTACTGGTATTTAAAGTACAAGTGGCTTCTGACTAGCTGTACTTTCTACTTTGTAGGCCTGATTTACTATTGCTGCAGTTAAATGTGACTTTTTAAATATTGATTATATCAGGGAATATATCTCTGAAAAGTCAAATATGTATCAATATACAATTTCCATGTATTTTTTTTTTAATAGAAGAAAAATAAGATGGGCCATGCAAGCCTAATTAAGCTCCTAATTAGCCATGCAGGTTGGTTGGCCAAGAGAGGTGGAGCCAGCAAGGGCAGAGCTCTGTCTCCTTACCAATAGTCAGTTACAGTTATGACTTTCAACACTGAGGGAGTACCATGCAACAGAAGAGGCAAAACCGTCCACCTTGCAAATCACTCTTGTTCTAACTTAGGGCCCTTTTCCCCCAGCGCGTTTGCGCTGGCTGAATCGCAAAAACGCAAACCGCTAGCGATTTTACAATCGCTACGGTTTGCTTTTTAACATGGGAATCGCGGTAGGTCATTTCCACTACCGCGATTCGTTTTTGCCGGGAACGCGAACGCGCGGCGGAGCGATAATTGCCGCGATTTTGCTATGCAGTGCATAGCATAGCAAAATCGCGGCCGCGAACGTCGGGGAATCGCTGGTAATTGCGATTCAGCAATCGCTAGCGTTCAGCGTGAACGCTAGCGATTGGTAGTGGAAAAGGGCCCTTAGAGAGACGAAGTCTCATCCCGACATTCAGTGTCCAAGAGGACTTGGGGGTAACAGAATTTGCTGGGCTTATAGTGCTGTCTGGTTATCTCCATAAAAGGGAATCAAGCAAATATTCACTTGCACTCAAAAATAGATAAAAAGAGTTATTTCTAACTCATTACCTGTGCACCACATAGGGGCTAAATAGCAAAAGTTAAAATATATATATATTTTAAAGGAATGCTGTAATGTGCATCTGCTTGAAAAATATTATTTTCTTCCTCTTTGTTCTTCTATTCATCCTCTGTAATACCCCTGCTTGATTGAAGGACTGCTGCCCCAGCATACGCTCTTGCTGCATTTCTGTCACCAACCCAGTAGGATGTGAGTAAATCTGAGTTTCCCACCAAGACTTCCCGTTGGTACAGTTATCTGCACCAGTGGTGAAAAGCATACCTCCGGACTTTATTTATTCCAGGGCACAAGGTTAACGGTCAATTGAAGTTTATCAGGAAATTCAATTGCTGTGTATTCTTCCATTAAAATATTTTTTCACTGTGTTTTTTTTATTTATCATTTCAACTTTTTAACTCTTTGTAGTAAATACCTATTTACCTTGATGGGAGCGGCTGTTTGGCCACCCCTTTATTAAAGTGAACCTGAAATGAAAATAAAAATGAGATAATTAATTGTATTTTCAATACCAATGATAAGTAAAATATTAGTCACATTGAAATTAATGTCTGTAAGGCTTGGCAAGATATCTGTCCACAGCTCAGCTCCTACGCCCCAATCTAACACCACCTTCTTCACCTTGTGTGGTGTCCTTTTTTAAGGGCATCATAATCCACTATTATGCCTCTTCCTGTGCCCAGTAGGTGGCGATGATCTTCAACATTTGTGATCTTTTGGTTTATTAAATGACTGCAGCCTTCTGTCAAGACGCGTACATTTGAAATAGCCGCTAGATGAATTGGGCGCAATTAATGTCCTTGTTAAATAGCGGCTATATGAATTTTGCGATTCTTTCATTATATTGTTATATCCCGGCTATATATAAAATGTGTATAGAAATACGTGTAGGTTATGTATTTTCAAGGAGCGGCTATAGCGCACATTGCAAATAGTAAAAAATTAACATGAATGAATTTTGTGTGAAATATTGGCTGTTTCATTTTCACTGAAGTTTGATTTGTTATATTTGTTATATTAATGTTATATTAATGTTATTAATGCTGTTGTAATTGGAGCCGTCGGAGGAGGCAGCAGCACTGGGTGAAATCTGAAGACAGAGCGGCGGAGAAGATTACGTGCATATAGGAGCTGATCATTTAATTTGTCTTTGTAATGTCTATACTTTAGGCTAGTGAAAGTGGACGGAAACAAGGGGGATAGTATAGTAGAAAATAGTGTGAATGGGTAGAGGAAGGTCAGCAGGGACAGAGGTGGACATTGGAGAGTTCGGGCTGGCTGGAGAACTGACACATGGAGATGGGTGGGAGACAGAGGAAGGATAGTGGGGCATAGATGAATGCGGGTGGCAAAAGCACAGACAGGACGACACAGCTGGACAGAGCTTGACAGATGATATGCACATGGACATTGTGGGAGGAGGTGTAAGGACAGGCTAGACAAATGGACATGGGCTCATGGGTGCACTATTTGTCTTCACAGGTGCTTTTGGTAGGTGTAGGCAGGTGAATCAGACAGTGGTAGATTGTACTGTGGAATTGTGTTAGTGTTTTATGCTGTAAATACACATATTGCTTGGAATTGTCGGTGTTGTGGTAGCGTTTATCCTCCGGCATGCTGAAGCTGTAAAGATTAGAAGATACGGTTCTTTATCTGAAATTTTGGAATTTGGAATATTAAAAGACTATTCTTCCTAAATGTATTTGTTCTTTTGTCAGTTTCTGAAAATGTTTACTGACTAAATTGAACCCTACTCTCGTTTTTAGTGCGCATACATGTGGTATCCCGTCTGGAAGGGTGACTTGCAGGTGTCAACATCCCTCCCCTCATACATTATTTCCCTCCATAAACTAAAAATGTATATATGTTTGTGTGTGTGTGTGTATGTATATATATATATATATATATATATATATATATATATATATATATATATATTCACACACACACAACTATATTAAATATACACATAGTGTATATGTAAACATACATTAATTCACATCTTTGTGTAGATGGTAATCTGAGGTGAGTGGTGTGGTGGTTAACCCTCCTTCGATACCCCAGCGTTTGTGTCTGCTGGTGCACATTCATGCTCTGTGCCCCATCCTGCCTTTAAAAATCCCCCTGCGGGTCCGCAGCCAAGACACCACCCCTCCCCCCGCCCCCCATTAAGTTTCAATGCTCCAAGTGCACCCCTGTGGCTGCAATCTCTGCAGACGCTATTGTAAGTGCATTATGGATGTGTGTGCAGTGCACCATAATCACCATTGTTATGTGCAGGAAGAGAACCAGTAATCTGAATTTTGCAGACTGATAGAGTAGCTGTATTGGAATGTAGTAACTTCAGGGGTCTTACAGCATAAAGAGATACATTTTATTAATATATTTATATTTTTAGACATTATTTAATCAAAGATTTTATTGCCAAAAAATTAAAAATTCACAGTAAACCTGCAAGGATATTCAAGAGCTGCACGTGTTTAGTGTTTACTATTAGCTGCAAGCAGGAGTGATAGCCGAACACTACAGCTCAGTTATCAGTAGCCCTCCGAAATCACTCAGCTTCAACCAGCCGGCCTTTGAACTATTGTGTCCGGGAATCACTGTTTTTGTTGTTTTTACTAATCTTTTGAAGTGCAGGACTTTTCTCTTCCCAAGGCAGCTAACTTGAGTGCACCGGTGCATAACATTGTTTTCTGCTCCTTATACAGCCGCTTGCATATAAGGAGTAGAGAGCATCATGATGTCTGAGATTAGCATCAGCCTCACTACTACTACTAGCCGCTACTCATTATTAGTGTTGGGCGAACAGTGTTCGCCACTGTTCGGGTTCTGCAGAACATCACCCTGTTCGGGTGATGTTCGAGTTCGGCCGAACACCTGACGGTGCTCGGCCAAACCGTTCGGCCATATGGCCGAACTAAGAGCGCATGGCCGAACGTTCCCCGAACGTTCGGCTAGCGCTGTGATTGGCCGAACGGGTCACGTGGTTCGGACCCGAACGCGCTCTGATTGGCCGAACTGTCACGTGGTTCGGGTAAATAAATACCCGAACCACGTCATATCTCCGCCATTTGTCTGTGGGTTTAGCTTTGGGTAGGCAGGCAGGGTAGTTCGCGCTCCAGCCACGCTAGCCAGGGTCCCCCCCAGTCATTGTGTGTCACTGCTGGGAACAGTAGTACACCGCTCGTTCAGCCACACTATATAGCATTCTGTGTACTGTTCTGTGTCTGCTGGGAACAGTGGTACACCGCTCGTTCAGCCACACTATATAGCATTCTGTGTACTGTTCTGTGTCTGCTGGGAACAGTGGTACACCGCTCGTTCAGCCACACTATATAGCATTCTGTGTACTGTTCTGTGTCTGCTGGGAACAGTAGTACACCGCTCGTTCAGCCACACTATATAGCATTCTGTGTACTGTTCTGTGTCTGCTGGGAACAGTAGTACACCGCTCGTTCAGCCACACTATATAGCATTCTGTGTACTGTTCTGTGTCTGCTGGGAACAGTAGTACACCGCTCGTTCAGCCACACTATATAGCATTCTGTGTACTGTTCTGTGTCTGCTGGGAATAGTGGTACACCGCTCGTTCAGCCACACTATATAGCATTCTGTGTACTGTTCTGTGTCTGCTGGGAACAGTAGTACACCGCTCGTTCAGCCACACTATATAGCATTCTGTGTACTGTTCTGTGTCTGCTGGGAACAGTAGTACACCGCTCGTTCAGCCACACTATATAGCATTCTGTGTACTGTTCTGTGTCTGCTGGGAACAGTAGTACACCGCTCGTTCAGCCACACTATATAGCATTCTGTGTACTGTTCTGTGTCTGCTGGGAACAGTAGTACACCGCTCGTTCAGCCACACTATATAGCATTCTGTGTACTGTTCTGTGTCTGCTGGGAATAGTGGTACACCGCTCGTTCAGCCACACTATATAGCATTCTGTGTACTGTTCTGTGTCTGCTGGGAACAGTAGTACACCGCTCGTTCAGCCACACTATATAGCATTCTGTGTACTGTTCTGTGTCTGCTGGGAACAGTAGTACACCGCTCGTTCAGCCACACTATATAGCATTCTGTGTACTGTTCTGTGTCTGCTGGGAATAGTGGTACACCGCTCGTTCAGCCACACTATATAGCATTCTGTGTACTGTTCTGTGTCTGCTGGGAACAGTGGTACACCGCTCGTTCAGCCACACTATATAGCATTCTGTGTACTGTTCTGTGTCTGCTGGGAACAGTGGTACACCGCTCGTTCAGCCACACTATATAGCATTCTGTGTACTGTTCTGTGTCTGCTGGGAACAGTAGTACACCGCTCGTTCAGCCACACTATATAGCATTCTGTGTACTGTTCTGTGTCTGCTGGGAACAGTAGTACACCGCTCGTTCAGCCACACTATATAGCATTCTGTGTACTGTTCTGTGTCTGCTGGGAACAGTAGTACACCGCTCGTTCAGCCACACTATATAGCATTCTGTGTACTGTTCTGTGTCTGCTGGGAATAGTGGTACACCGCTCGTTCAGCCACACTATATAGCATTCTGTGTACTGTTCTGTGTCTGCTGGGAATAGTGGTACACCGCTCGTTCGCCACTGTATAGCATTGTGCTCTGTGTCGCTGCTGGGAATAGTGGTACACCGCTCACCCGTCACTGTATAGCATTGTGCTCTGTGTCGCTGCTGGGAATAGTGGTACACCGCTCACCCGTCACTGTATAGCATTGTGCTCTGTGTCGCTGCTGGGAATAGTGGTACTGTATAGCATTTCTGTACTGCCACTGTACTGCTGCCAGTCAGCGTGTACTGTAAGGATAAGTGAAATGAGGAAGAAATCCGGTGAAAGAGGGAGGGGCAAGGGAAGAGGTGTTTCCCCTGACGGTTCACGTACAGGCCACAGGGGAGCACCCAAGAAAACCCACTCAATACCGCCCATGTTGTCCAGGACAACAACCCTCACAAATCCAAAAGAACAGGACCAGATAATTACTTGGATGACCTCTCAAGCGTCCAGCAGTGGGTTAAGCAGCACCAGCACATCACGCACGAGGTCCGAGTCCTCAGCCAGTTACAAGGAGCCAGTGGGCACAAAGCTGACACAACCGGCAGCGACACCACGCACACAACTGCCAGATAACCAGTCCGATGAATTACCTCAGGACACAATGGGGTATTCGCAGGAGCTATTCCCAGCCCAACAAACTTCCACCTTTCAAAGGTCAATGGAGGAACAGCCAGAAATGTTGTGCCTGGATTCACAACCGTTAACTGTGGGAAATGCACCGCGCACTGAAATACAAGGCGAGTCCGAAGAGGACTCGGAAACCCAAATCCCAGAGCAATTTGGGCAGGAGGGGTTGCAATTGCAGGAGGTCGGCCGACAAGATCTGGAAGACGACGTTGGAGTGTGCTGCGCAGAGGTTGTTGTGGGGAGCTCTACTCCACGGCGGTGGCCCACAATGACATATGACGAGTTTGAGGAGATGGAAGAGGAGGGTATGGACAATGTGGACAGAGACCCAGATTTTGTTTGTGAACGAGAACATCGCCGTCGTAGCAGCAGCACAGATGAGTCTGTTGAAGAACACACTGCTGCACGAGTTCGCCTTGTGCCACAAGGTAGGCGGCGCGCAATTTCAGGCACCACAAGCGTGGAAGTTCAAGTGAGAGGCAAAAGAGGAGCAAACAGAAATCGCCAGCAAGGAGGCAGGTGCTCCAAAGTCTGGGCTTTCTTTGAAGACTGCACTGAGGATGTTACCATGGCGATTTGCAAGGTGTGCAAGACCCGCCTGAGCAGGGGGAAAAATATTAACAACCTCTCCACCACCAGCATGAGCCGTCACATGCTATCCAAACATCCCACTCTTTGGGCAAACGCGTCAGGACAGGGTACCAGAAACAACACTGCCTCCCTTGGGTTCACCAGACTCACCACCAGACCCGCCTCAGCAGCAGCAGTAGCCCAGCCATTGCGTGGTTCACAACATTCACAAACATCAGACGACGCTGACACTGTCACTTTCCGGAGTAGTGCTCTTGAGGTCTCCCAGTGTTCATCAAACACAACAACCAACAGCCCTTCCGTGTGCAGCGCTACGGTTCAGTTGTCTGTGTCGGAGATGTTTGAGCGCAAGAGGAAATTGCCAGCAAATGACCCCCGGGCCGTGGCAGTAACAGCCAGCATAGCCAAGCTTCTGGCCTGCGAAATGCTGCCATATCGATTGGTGGAGACAAACAGCTTCAAGGGCATGATGTCAGTGGCCATCCCACGTTACGTGGTTCCCAGCCGCTACCACTTTGCACGCTCTGCAGTGCCTGAGTTGCATGAGCACGTGGTCAGCAAAATAACCCGAAGCTTGAAGAATGCCGTTGCCTGCAAGGTTCACCTCACCACTGACACCTGGACGAGTGCGTTCGGCCAGGGTCGATACATCTCCCTTACCGCGCACTGGGTGAACCTTGTGGAGCCTGGCAGCGATTCCTCACCTGCTACGGCACGGGTGTTGCCCACGCCACAAACAGCTGCACCGCCGTCCCTCCCACTGGATAACAGCAGCACCTACCTCTCTGACTCCTTCTCCTCCAACGCATCTCAAAGCTGTACCTCATCCGGAAACGCTAACCCAGCAGCAGTAGGATCGTGGAAGCAGTGCAGCACAGCTGTTGGCATGCGTCAGCAAGCGTTGCTGAAGCTAATCTGCCTTGGGGATAAGCAGCACACAGGGGAGGAAATTTGGAGGGGAATAAAGGAACAGACGGATTTGTGGCTGGCACCGCTGGACCTGAAACCGGGCATGGTTGTGTGTGATAATGGGAGTAATCTCATTCGCGCTTTAAGGTTGGCTAAGCTGACACACATCCCTTGCCTGGCGCACGTGATGAACCTAGTAGTTCAGCGGTTCCTGAGGACATAACCAGGCGTGCCCGATCTGCTGTTGAAGGTGCGTCGAGTGTCCAAACATTGTAGAAATTCCAGTACTGCTTCGGGGGCACTCGCCAAGATGCAGGAGCGCTTCAATCTCCCCCACCATCGCTTGCTGTGTGATGTCCCTACGCGCTGGAATTCTACGCTGCACATGCTAGCCCGCTTTTGCGAGCAGAAGAGTGCAGTGGTCCAGTACATGACGGCGCAGTACCGAGGCGCATCCGGCCAGCTGCCAAGCTTCTGTGGATCCGATTGGGCCAACATGTTGGACCTCTGCCAAGTCCTCCAAAATTTTGAGCAATCCACGTTGCTTGTGAGCAGTGACAACTCTTCAGTCAGCATTACCATACCACTGCTGTGTTTACTGAAGAGGTCGATGTTAAAAATCAAGGAAACAGCTGTCATGATGCAACTGGGGGAATCTGAAGGAGAAAACGATCAGCGTGATGGTACCAACATCAGGCCATCCGCCTCAGGGAACGCTGGCCCCAGCAGCTATGACGAAGAAGAGGAGGAGGAACAGCTGGAGTTGGAGCAGGAATTTCATGCCACCACTGACGAGGGCCAGAGCGGTGCACGTTGGACTTCCACAATTCAACGCGAATGGTCAGCAGAAGCAGACCAGGAGGAAGGTGACGACTATGATGCATCACAACAACTATCACAACGCTCACAAGAGGATGATGAGGATTCTGGTAGGACTCTGGCACACATGGCTCAATTCATGCTAGACTGCATTGAACGTGACCCACGCATTGTGCGCATTCTGGACAACACCAATTACTGGGTTTATACCCTTCTGGATCCACGGTACAAACACAATGTTCCAAAACTGCTTGAAGAAAGAGTCAGACAGGTCAAAATGGAAGAATACCAGCAGGCCCTTGTGGAGACTTTAGAGAGGAGATTGACATCCTCCCCCTCCTCTAGCCAGTTGTACGCAGACAGACTGACTTCCGCAAACCCAGGACGACCAGGAGGGCAGCAAACAACGCAAGCCGCAGCTAGTACCCAAAAGGGAATGGTATCGGCAGTGTCCTTGGAGTGGGAAAATTTTCTGACACCCATGCAGCCGCAGCCCACTGAACAGCAAGCGTGCAGATCCACCTCCAACACCGATCGCCTGGAGAAGATGGTCAAGGACTACATGTCAGATGGCGTAGCTGTGTCGAACCATCCATCTGCACCCTTCAACTATTGGGTATCGAAGCTAGACACCTGGCACGAACTGGCAATGTACGCAATAGAGGTGCTGGCTTGCCCGGCAGCCAGCGTTATGTCGGAACGCTGTTTCAGTGCTGCCGGAGGCATCGTCACAGATCGGCGTATCCGCCTCTCTACAGAAAATGCAGACCGTCTGACTCAAATTAAAATGAATCAATCCTGGATTGGAAATGACTACGCAACACTCCAGGACCCCAACCAAGTAGCATGACCAATGAACATCTGGGATGGTGTTGCGTTTCCGGGCCCTGTTTATTGAACCTCTCATCTGTATTACATTTATGACTGCATGGCGGCAAAAAGCATTGCTGCTATATCCGCACGCTTTTTGTCCACATGCAAGGCCTGGGTTGTTGTGTCTCACAAAGCGTGGCCTTCTCCTCCTGCGCCTGCTCCTGTTCCATCACGTCTGCTGCTGCTGGGTTAGCGTTGCCGCGTGGTCCCTGTTTATTGAACCACTTATCTTTATTACATTTATGACTGCATGGCGGTACAAAGCATGCTATCCGCACGCTTCTTGCCCTCATGCAAGGCCTGGGTTGTTGTGTCTCACAAAGCGTGGCCTTCTCCTCCTGCGCCTGCTCCTGTTCCATCACGTCTGCTGCTGCTGGGTTAGCGTTGCCGCGTGGTCCCTGTTTATTGAACCACTTATCTTTATTACATTTATGACTGCATGGCGGTACAAAGCATGCTATCCGCACGCTTCTTGCCCTCATGCAAGGCCTGGGTTGTTGTGTCTCACAAAGCGTGGCCTTCTCCTCCTGCGCCTCCTCCTGTTCCATCACGTCTGCTGCTGCTGGGTTAGCGTTGCCGCGTGGTCCCTGTTTATTGAACCACTTATCTTTATTACATTTATGACTGCATGGCGGTACAAAGCATGCTATCCGCACGCTTCTTGCCCTCATGCAAGGCCTGGGTTGTTGTGTCTCACAAAGCGTGGCCTTCTCCTCCTGCGCCTGCTCCTGTTCCATCACGTCTGCTGCTGCTGGGTTAGCGTTGCCGCGTGGTCCCTGTTTATTGAACCACTTATCTTTATTACATTTATGACTGCATGGCGGTACAAAGCATGCTATCCGCACGCTTCTTGCCCTCATGCAAGGCCTGGGTTGTTGTGTCTCACAAAGCGTGGCCTTCTCCTCCTGCGCCTCCTCCTGTTCCATCACGTCTGCTGCTGCTGGGTTAGCGTTGCCGCGTGGTCCCTGTTTATTGAACCACTTATCTTTATTACATTTATGACTGCATGGCGGTACAAAGCATGCTATCCGCACGCTTCTTGCCCTCATGCAAGGCCTGGGTTGTTGTGTCTCACAAAGCGTGGCCTTCTCCTCCTGCGCCTGCTCCTGTTCCATCACGTCTGCTGCTGCTGGGTTAGCGTTGCCGCGTGGTCCCTGTTTATTGAACCACTTATCTTTATTACATTTATGACTGCATGGCGGTACAAAGCCTGCTATCCGCACGCTTCTTGCCCTCATGCAAGGCCGGGGTTGTTGTGTCTCACAAAGCGTGGCCTTCTTCTCCTCCTGCGCCACCCTCCTCCTGTTCCATCACGTGTGCTGCTGCTGGGTTAGCGTTACCGGTCCCTTTTCCTGGAACCTCTTATATGTATTACATTTATGACTGCATGCCGACAAAAAACATGTTACCTGTGCAAAGAAAACAGACATTTCCCGCATTTAAAAGACAGTTTTCCCTTTGAAACTTTAAAATCGATTTTCTCAAAAACTATAAGCTCTTTTTGCTAATTTTTTTTTCCTCTTGTACCCACTCCCAAGGTGCACATACCCTGTAAATTTGGGGTATGTAGCATGCAAGGAGGCTTTACAAACCACAAAAGTTCGGGTCCCCATTGACTTCCATTATGTTCGGAGTTCGGGTCGAACACCCGAACATCGCGGCCATGTTCGGCCTGTTCGGCCCGAACCCGAACATCTAGATGTTCGCCCAACACTACTCATTATATAGCTGCTTTCTTTATATAGCCGCTTTTTTATAGCCACTTTAGAGCCCTATGAGAGAGGAGAATAAAGCCGCTAAATGCCCTGCTTTACGTGAGAAATTGTTTTCTAACTAACTAAGAACCGTATAAGCACAACTCAGAAAACTGAGCCGTTAATTAGTCCACTCCACACATAGCTGTTAATACACGTTAATAGCCATTGCGCCCATATTATGCAGTCTGCGCCGTGCCGGAGTTATGTAGCCGATAAATACATTGACAGCATAGCCGCGCCCAATTCAACTAGCGCTTTAATTAACTGCTCCGGTCAAGACAGTGTACAGAGAGCCATCAGACTCTGTGGCCCTCTGCACATCATGTAGGTATCACTGCCTGGGTAGACAGTACTTGCACCCATAACAATGTACAAAACTGAAGGTGGGCCATTTGCAGTCCTTTAGCAAATCAGGCTCAATTAAATCAGGCCCTTTAAATAGCATCAGATGTTACTTGAACGGCGGCTGTTATGGTAGGCGTCTCAGTGTTGAATGGAAGGTCTGTTTTTACACCTGCCTTAATTGAGACTCTGCTAGTCATTGTTAAACTTTGAACACGGGTCATCGTGACATAAAAGAGAGTTCACCAGTGTTTATTTTTACGGTGGTAAAATTCCTCACTAAAGTTTGTGATTTGAGGTTTCTCAAAAATATCTCCAGCCGAGACACTCCTCAGCCTGCTATGTTGTTATTGTTCAATATCCAAGTTCTATTGGCAGCACAGTAAGAATAGCCAATGGGGGTAAGATCAACACAACTTTAGTTTGCAATTTAAACAACACATCCCCTTTTTACTTTAGAACTCACATTTATACAAAGAATTTATGGTTAATGCGAAGTAATTGATGTTCTTCTTGGTACTTGCTATGCTTATGCAGCCAGACACACACAATGTTTTGCTCATGGATAGACTGGCAGCTGCCAGAAGTGTAATCAGCTCTACTCGGAATGTTATATGGTAAGCTTGAAATCCTCCACATCACTGCAGGCACTTCCTGCTTCTCATTTACCTCAAAAACAATTCTATTTTCATATTCACAAAAGAAGCATATTTATAACATTACAAAGGAATGCTACATCTTCTGTAATATGTAGCATTATTTGACTTATTGGTGCTGGTCACTGCATGTGTGATGTTTCGAAATGGCTTATTCGGTCAACTAGTCACTGAAACTTGGACAGCTTTGTTACAAGTCTGCCACAAATTGCTTTGGTTTAAAGTAAAAATCGAGATAAACATAACACAAGGATTTATACTTACCTGGGGCTTTCTTCAGCCCCCTGTAGTCCGTGGGCTCAGTCACTGTCCTGCCGGCGAATCCGTTCTCCTATTGTCAGTCCCAGTATTCGGGGATTACTTTGTATG
Source organism: Hyperolius riggenbachi (assembly GCF_040937935.1). Taxonomy (NCBI): domain Eukaryota; kingdom Metazoa; phylum Chordata; class Amphibia; order Anura; family Hyperoliidae; genus Hyperolius; species Hyperolius riggenbachi. The sequence goes on along the minus strand of NC_090646.1, from coordinate 496,064,746 downwards.
CACGGCCCTGGCCATGTGCCTCTTTGGTCACCCTCCTGTGACACAGAGTGTTTTGCACCTGCACAGTTAGTTAAAAGGGCACTGTGGCGAAAAATTGTAAAATTTAAAATATGTGCAAACATATACTAATAAGAAGTATGTTTTTTCCAGAGTAAAATGAGCCATAAATTACTTTTTTCCTTTGTTGCTGTCACTTACAGTAGATAGTAGAAATCTGACAGAAGCGACAGGTTTTGGACTAGTCCATCTCTTCATAGGGGATTCTCAGGGGTTTATTTATTTTGAAAAGCACTTAGTGAATGGCAGTTGCTCTGTCCAACTGCCAAAAAACAGTGTAGAGAGCAGGGAAGCTGGCTGGCATCATTGTTAAATCCTTTTAGGGAATCATTTATAAAGAATAAAAACCTTGCTGAGAATCCCCTATGAAGAGATGGACTAGTCCAAAACCTGTCACTTCTGTCAGATTTTTACTACCTACATAGGAGAAAAGTAATTTATGGCTCATTTTACTCTGGAAAAAAACTTACTTCTCATTTGTCTGTTTGCACATATTTTAAATTTTTAAATTTTTCGCCCTAGTGCCCCTTTAAGGCTTGTAACTGCACAGGTGTATAACGTTCCCATCCATGGGAGCATGATCAAGGAAGGGGTGTTGTTAGGGCCAGACATGCGCAGTAGTCCCGGACCATACCTGCCCATTTAAAGCTGACACTCTGCTGCTCCATCATCTCAGACTTTGTTGTCTTCACACACTGACAGAAAGACAGGGAAGTACCAGGGAAAAATCTACAAACACTACTGTCTAACTGACATGCCCTATAGGTACATATATACAAGTATTATTAACTTTATTACAATAATTAATATTAAAAAGGTGGGCCACCACAAATATTGGTCGGTCCCCAGTGAAGCCCTCAAATAAGGGTTACAACCTCCGGTAATAAGGGTCTTGGCTAATCCCTGTCCACCCGACACTGCGAGTGAGGTGTAGCTAACTCATCCGAGGGTTGACGAACATACACTGGTAACAGTGGGTGGGACCAGGGTGTACAGAAAAAAGATAAAGTCACATATCCGATTCCTGACAACTCAGGGTATATGGTTACCCAGTCCACTGCACACAGGGAGGCAAAAAAGCTAATAGTGATTCAGGGAAAGAGCATAGTGCTGTACATAGAAGCCTAATGAAATCTCATTTCACCTAAACAAGGCTTCCTCAGAAGGTGCTATACATATATACAAGTGTTATACAACAAATATCCCACAGTGCAAATTTACAAAATGCCCCCCATAGTATTAGCCCAAGTCAGAGCTCTGTTGTCTTCACCTCATCTGTCTCTATGGGCTTGATTCATTAAGCTGCACTGCTAAAGCAGCGCTGCTTATTGTGCAGGAGCGCACGCCATACACGCCTTATTTAGCAGTGCTTGTTGCCATGTAAGGAGTATGCCTTCCCTTAGTTACGCAAGCTGCTTCCGTAGCAACGTGTGTAACTTTAAATGCAAGTGGTCCTGGGAAGTATCGCTAGCGTGATACTTCACTAGCATCTGCTACTATGTCAATTAACATGTTACTTGTCATAGTAGCAGCGGCTAGTTTAGAATTGCGGTAGCAATACTTCACAGGACCACCCGCATTTTAAGTTATGCGCATTGCTATGGAAAAAGCTCGCGTAACTAAGGGAAGGCATGCTCCTTACATGGCAGCTGCTAAGTAAGGGGTACATAGCCGGTTCTCCTGCACATTAAGCTGCGCTGCTTTAGCAGTGCAGCTTAATGAATCAAGCCCTATATCTTCATCTTCCTCGCCTGCTTTTTCTTTGGCTACTGTCTTGTCTGATCTGGATTAAGATTCTTTTTTATTATACCAAGTAAAGGATATCCTTAAGTGAAATACATCTGCATTGAATTTAAAAGAATACAATTAAACAAATAAACAGGGTCATAACTAGAAATTGCTGCCCCTCCCCTGCAAAACTTTATATGCCCCCCCTCATCCACAACCCCCCCCCCCCCAACAGAAATTGGAAAGGCAGGGCAGGCGGTATATTTAAAAAACAAAAACTAAACATACTTACAGTATAGTTAGCCAGGTATAGGTGCCCCCAGCAAAGGTTAACCAAGTGTACGTGCCCCTGTATAGGTTAGACAGGCCCCTCTACAGCACTGCACCCCCTCCTGCTGCTAAAAATGGCCCTGGGTCGGGCACCCACCAGGCTTCACCCCCCCCCCAAGGGCTTCCCTGTGCCTGCACCCCTTGTAGGGGGCTATTGTTACGCCCCTGTAAATAAAATGATAAAATAATAAAGTAAAATTGGTACAAAAAGCACAAATTTGAGCTGAGTGGTTTAAATCTACTAATTGGATCGAGAAACAAGAATATTAGAGTGAGAAAAAAATAGAAGCAAGTTTCCTTTAGTATGCCTAGGCAAGGTAATTACTAGGGATGGTCAATGAAATGCAAACAATTCTGACTTGATGCTGATTTTTATGTAGCTTAGAAAAGTACTAGTCAGGTGTCATAACAATATTTGAGTGGGCCATTTTCCAGCTGCACACATTTATATACATTTGGCATAAAAACTTGCTACACATCCTCAGTGAGAGAGGTGTTTATTACATCAGTAATACTGATTACTTCAAGGCATCACAGGGGGGACTGCTGTGTGGTGCCCAAGTAAATCTGAGACCTGGCGAACAGTGCCACACACAGGCCCTAGCTGCAGTCAGAGATGCCGGGAGGGTAAGCCAGGAATTATCTTAGTCATTTAGTGAATAAAGTAAACCGGAGATGAATGGGAGAACACCTGTGGCTCCTTCCAGTCCCCTGTAGTCCGGCAGCTCCCTCAATACCCTTCCGGTCCGATCCGTTGAGCTCCTGTGAGGTCTGCACAATTCAGTTGGGTTGCAAGGCAATGCGCACGCACTGTTCCGGGCGCCGTGTCGCCTCCATCCTGCTCCCATAATTGGGAGCATTCGGCACAAGTGCAGTTAAAGTTTTAATGGACTGAGCATAAGCAAGATGCTCCCAGGCATAGGAACATGTGAAAAGCGGACACACATGTTAGTGTGTTCAGGCCTTCGAAGATTGTGATTTGCCATGGGGCAGAGGCAAGCCCAGTAGGTTTGCCTGGTATGGGGCCCAAAAATTTCTGATGGCAGCACTGCAGTGTATGTTAATCAATACATAACCTTTTACTTTGCCGTTTTGATTGTGAGGATTATCGGCTCTAAAAGCCCTACAACGTTTTCTCTACTGACTCCATTTTTGTATTGTGCTAGTTTTACTAGTGGAGAAACTCAGTTCTAGAAGTACCAAAGTGAGCAGTAGTTTCCACTATAAAGAAAATGGCACATCTTTCCTTTGGTGACTATTGGCAGTTGGTGCCCAAATGTTCTCCTGGGCGTATGTAAACATAATTTAATTTTTATTTCCTGCAGTTCTGGTTTCCGAAAATAGCAGCATGTTCTGATTGTATAAGAGCAGATTGAGGCATGAAAAAAAATCATCTCTGTTTGCTGAGGTAGTTGTAGAACTTCTTGTATGTATTTCCAAATGACAAGCTGCAAAGCAATGCACCCCCTAATTGCATATGAGAAGCAGCAGACAGGCTCCCGCATTCTTTTTGAAAGCAGAAAGACCCTGTAATATCTGGCTAATGAATGTGTTACTTTCTTAGTATGTGTGATGATAGATGTGAATATGAAGACAGCCATCCACCGTTGCTATGAGATGCAGTCACACACTTCCCCTCTTTTTGATGCAGAAATAATTAGAATTAAATAGTGACAACAGCAAGGATGTACCGCACAGTCTAAAATCTGCTCCCACAACGTCTGCCCTTCTTCTAACAGGAAGCTGAGTGACTAATGAGATATTTTAACTTTAAATGTGTATTTGTAACAAGCCGCGGCAGCCCACATAATCCTCACGTTTTGTTTTGTGTCTTCAGAAAAATGCCTGCCAAACTGTTACAGGAATCACTGCCGAAACAGCATTTTTCTTATAATGTGGAAGTGGAGCTCTGTGTAAAACTTTGCTTTTAACATTCAAAAACAGTGGGGAATTACTGAAACTTCTGCCAGATTTGCATTGCTATGTGCCTTCTATGTATTATCCACTTACTTGTGACACTGAGACAAGGTACAAAGGGAAATGTCTCCATTTTTTCAGAAGTTTGGAGAGTAGCCTGATCATCTCTCAGGTAGTGATGGTCATGTCTAGGAGAGCTCGCGGAGAAGCATGTGATTTGTTTGATCAGCTAATATATTAACAAAACTCTGATTTGCTGTAGTTACATCCTGCTTTAGCACGTGATCATAACTAGCAAATCAAAGACTTGCATATCTATGACCTCACCAAACTGAACACATGCTTCTCCATAAGTTCTCCTAGACATGATCATCTCTACTCTCAGGTTGTTATTTATATCTGTGACCATGCAGCAAGTCAAATGAAGACTCTTAGCAGCCCAAAGCATACAGTCTGTCCAGAAGGCCACCTGCTGGCGGACAACAGAAATACAAGACCGTTCAGGAGCATAGCTCCACCGATAGTAAAGACAGAATAAAGCAGGACCCTTAACACCCCAAAATGGGCACAGATAGGATTAACAACTTTCACGCTGCAAGAAGAGTAAGCATTTATATCAAGCAACATCTACAGTGAACTCTTTGAAGAGCTTCAGGACAAGGAACAGAGGCACCAGAAAGAATAAAATATTTTTCTAAAATGGGGGTAAAGGATGACTTACAAGGTTATGCACCTATGTGTTATGTTTTTATATTTTTGTGTAAACGTTATTTTATGCGGAATTATGTTTTTATTTGACCTTGCTCTATACCATATCCAATTATTTCAATGTTTCAATATTATGGCTTGTTCCTATGTCCAACAATTTTTGCATATTTTATTTGCATATTTTGCATATTTTTTGCAAATTTTATATGCATGTTGTATATATTTTTTTATCCACAGTTACGCCTTGTTTTATATTGCCTGAGGAAGCGGGCTTGGACCTGCAAAACGCGTTGCACAGATTGTTGGAGTAAGAATAAATTGTTTATTATTGTGTCCTTACTGGGGAGGTAAGCCATCCTTTACCCCCCATTTTAGAAATTTTAAAGTATTTTATTCTTTCTGGCGCCTCTGTTCCTTGTCCTGAAATTATATCCACTTGTTGGATAGGTGTGATTACCTTTTTCTATCTACGGACAGCGACATCTTAGCCTGAGTGGGGACAGGCCTAATATCCCCTCAAGCGCTATCAGTGGTTGCCTTCTTTCGGCAACCCATACTTGTGAGTATAACCTTATACTATTGATTTACAATTATCAATCAAAAATAATACACTAATAATACGCTCTCGATTTTTTTTTCTTTTTTCTTTGGAGAGCTTGATTGGTGGTGGATGGCACTGCCAAATCATACGGTAATTCTGAAGTCCAATGTAATTTGCAGTTAACCTTTTGACTTTGGGTAAAAAGAGTACATTTGTCTAGAGTTTATTTTTTCTGTAGGAGAAAAAAAAAGCCTTTGTGAGTCAAAGTATCATTTTCGCTTTGTTGAGTACATTATAATGCCCTTTATGCACAATATTATTTGTGTAATGATCTGCTCTGCTGTCTGCACAGGCAGACATCTGTTTGACTATTTTGTAAGTCTGAATGCTACAGGTTCCTGGAAGAGGGACCTGTTTCCACTCTGCAAGCTGCAGAGTTGCTCTGCTGGTGAGGAATTTGCATACACTTGTCATGCAAATTGCTTAGCTGCTTCCTTTGATGGCTTGCAGTATAAATACCTTTTGCTCCCAGAATCCCTTGCTGGTCATGATGGTTTGTTCCTGCTAACTCTCCTGGAGTATCAGCCTTGCTATTATTTGCTAAGATTCTTAGAGTAATTCCTTGGGACTGCACTAGGCATCCCTTCTAGTGCAGTCAGGTTGTATTATCTGTTTGCCTTGTACTGTCTCTCTGTTACGATTGTCTTGTCGCCAGCGGCGGTCGACAGGAAATCGTTCTGTCTGTCTGGGAGTGTAGGCCAGAGCTGCGGTTGCTACTGGCTGCTCCATTTGTCCGAACCGCATTTGCCTTAGTGGTAGTGGCAGTGCTTCCTTCTGTATTCTGCCTTAGGGGTGTTAGCCAGAGCAGCGGTTGCTACTGGTAACCCTATCTGTCTGGATCGCATCCGCTCTAGCGGTAGCAGCGGTGGTTCCTGCTGTGCTCTGTCTGGGAGGGTAGGCCAGAGCTGCGGTTGCTGCTGGCTACTCCTTCTCTCTGTCTTGTCTAGTACAAACGCTTGCTGTAGGCTCGGTGAGGTAACCGTTTAGCAAGCGTTCGCGTTCTCTATTTCGTGTTTGTGTTACATTGGTTAGTTAGGGTGGCACGCTTATCACTGGGTGCCTAACGCGCGGTGATCGTGTCCTAAATGCGTTCGCTGTTGCGAATGAGTGCGGTGTTCGTGTTTAGCTAGTGTTTGTTATTTTCCTTGATGTTCTGATTGTTGTTGCTTGCTGTGCCTTTTGCTACTCTCGTGCTCTGTCCTGCTCGGTCTTGTGTCACTGTTGGCAATCGCCAGTCTGGCGATTGCATTCATACTTTGTTTCTGCTGATGAGTGTTCACTGTTGCTGGGTGGCGACTAAATTGGTGGACACACATTCATTCTGTCTCTGTGCTCTCTCTCTTTAAGGGCTATCCAGCCCTGCATTGCTTCAACTCGTACAATTCCCATCTGGCATCTGTGGCAGTGCAGAGGCTGTGTTCATCTGCACTCCAAATACACTGCCTGCTTGCCGATCACTAAGATACATAAATCGTCTTAGTAGAGAAGAATATTAGAAGGTAAGTAACCCACCACTTTTTGTATGCCCCACACCCCAAAAACTATGTCATAGCACAGAAATTGCAGGGAGATTCCAAGTGGTTAGAGCAGATGATAGCCAAGCTGGGAGTAACAGCTTGCTCTAGTAAGTGGAGCTTCTGGTTTACTTTGTTGTATAAAAACATTTGTGGCAGAGGACAAATATTTCTATAAACCGCGTGCTATGGATCAGAGGTTATCTTGTGTTTATTTTATTTTACTTCATGAACATTTGGTTACCAGCTACTGATGCATGTGTTATATGCACACACACGCACACACACACACACACACACGCACACGCACACGCACACACACACGCACACGCACGCACACGCACACACACACACACACACACACACACACACACACACACACACACACACACACACACACACACACACACACACACTTAAGTTCCAATTTCTTATGCAAACGTAAGCTCGACACACACCATACAATCTTGGTTGTACAGATTTACCAAATCTATGTATTATAAGTGCCAACAGATTGAAAATACCTTGAATGATTGATTGGATAAGCTCTTACACTACTTGAAAGTGGTAATATTGGACAACCAAGATTGTATGGTGTGTGTTGAGCCAACTTAAAACTGAGCCAATTAAGTTGAGTAACTGCTAATTAACTAACCAGCTGACAGCTAATTGACAAGCAGCTGCTTGGCTTGGTTGGCTCAGTTTCAAGTTAGGGGCAATTAGCATGGAATGTCAGAATTGAAACGCATCTCTTTTAGAGGGCTATAGGTGCGCTATAAGCCAGCGGTTCTGTGTACATGCATGGCTTTTCATGGACAGAATGGAATGATTAGCATACTCACTTACTATTCTAGAGTCATGCACTGTGGGAGAAACTGGGATGTACAAATACTTGCAAATGCTTTCTGTGTATGAAGCATGGTTTTACTTCGCATTGCCTTTTTAGCAGGGTTTTTTTTACTTCCTTTTGTTCCTCTTCAAAAATCATAGTCGTTTTGGTTGTTCTCTGTTATGTAATTTCAACCAAAGTGTTTCCCCAACATTTAACAATGTGAAATGCCGCACAACTGATGACCACTCCACAGTGGACAGTGAGAGTCTTCTACACAGTGGTTTAGGACTGGACCCCCTGTTACCGTACCTATTAAGGTCCCCATTAATGGTACAATTGTTTTCATCAAATGCAATCTTTCGCTGTACTTTTTACGATCAAATATGTATCGAATTGAATGTAAAACTATGGTCGATCGCTATAGAAAATGTAATCAATCCAAAAGTTGACTTTTATGATGGCATCTGAAGAGAGAAAATACCCTAATTGACCTGTTTATGGAAACAATCAATACCTTCCGATTACTTATAATCATAAAAAGTGCGTTGAAAGATCCCATCTGGTGAAAAAAATTGATACCCTTAATGGGCACCTTTACACTGATACAACTGTACAACATTAAGGGAGATTATCATTGGCAAATTATACCAGAGTTGTAAAGGCCCGTACCCACTAGGCCAATTTTTCCGATGACCGGCGATTCTTTTGAGCAATGAGTGATCCTTTCCGTGATCTCACAACATGGGTACAGGCATGTGATTATGCAAACAACGTTTAACAATAAAGACCGCCACAGCGAATCGGATCTTTAAGATCCCCGACAACGCTGCACAACGTACTGCAATCGCTTGACTTCCTGTTCACACCCATCATGTGCCGTCGCGTGTACCCGCCCGCAGTGTGATGGATCGTCGAAACCTCATTGTCGGGGACATTGCTGAGATCCATTATTTCTGGGTTGTCAGGTGACTATTCAGCTTTAGTTTGCAGGGAACTGAGGATCTCTCCTGGTAGGGAGAACAATGAAACTAATGAGCATAGCATTATGAGGTTCATCTATAAATGACCACAGTAGGGAATTTTACAATGTCTTGAGATTCCCATAGGCAGTAATGTTGTAACAGGCTAAAAGTAAAATCATCAATGTACTTTTTGTGGAAAATATGTATAGAAAAGTGTTTTTTTTAAACACCTATCACCTCCCTAAGATTACCTGTGTAAAGCTGGCAGCAGACCTGTGCAGTGTGGTCTGCCTCTGGGTTACCTTGTTCCAGCTACAACAGCCAAATGTTACTGCTGTCCTGTATAGCTTTCCCATCAGAGCATGCATAAATATCAGAGATCACAGGCATTCTGCTAAAGAGTTAATATTCCTTCATTGGAGTAGAGCCTTTAGGAGAGCTGTGCAGTCACATACACACATTTGTGTGTGCATGGGCGTAACAATAGCCCCTGCAACCCCTACAATTGCAGGGGGTCTTTGGGGGGCCCTCCTTCCCCATCTGCATGCAGAGTAGCACAGAGAGCATTATATTTACCTGCTTCCAGCGCCACAGAGCTCTGTGCATCACGGCAGTGACACTCTCTGCTGCACTTTGTTGAGCTCCCAATTTACATGACTCACATTGGTCATATGATAGGGAGCTGGTTAATGGCAATAGAGAGAGTGTGCAGGTAATATTTCACGGGCTACTCTACCTGGTGGTAGGGGGTGGTGAAGAAGTTTGTTTTCCATGTGCCTGCCTATGGACCCAGGGGGCCCCATGCAGTGTTTTTTTGCAGGGGGACCCCATACATCGTTGTCATACCCCTGTGTGTGCGGCTTTATAAGAGCACTCATAATCGTAACTCCTCGCAGGAGAGAATTGCACACCTCTGCTGTCTTCAGCCTTGGTCATGTCATACCTAAGTCTGTCTGGTAATTTTCCTCAAATTTCAGATAGAACTGGGAGCTGTGAAATCAAGTCTCCCCTCATGCACATTTTGTGAGGTTTTTAGCACTTTTACTCTAATATAGGCTCAGAAAAGCACAGATCTGAAGAAAGGTTACCTCGTGTGTACAAATTAGGAATCTTGTTTTCTACAAAAACAAAAATATTATATTATGCAGCATTATATTACAGCCACGTTACTGTGATGTCTGACATCTGTGACTGACTGCTCTAAGGGAAAAGATATGGTGAAGAGATGGAGACGGAAAGAAAGAAAATATTTTATCCATATATATAATTTGCTTGGCAAACCATTTTCTCTAATTTACTTTATCACACCTAAAAAAATGAAAGAGGTGGAAGTATTTATTCTTTTGATTTTAAAGCCTCGTACACACCTCATACATGCACTCGATCCCTTGGGCAACAGTTCAGGACCGAGGGGAGAGATGGGCCGACAGCTCATTGCATGATGGAGCAGGCAGGGCAAGGAAGAGAAAAATGCCCACAAGTCCACCGCTGACATAATTGGGGAAGCGAGTAGGGAACGGGGGGCTTCTGTACACATGGTACCTTCTCAACAGAGGCAACCCTCACTAGTCGCTTCGGACGAGAACTGACTAGTGTATGTAAGAAGCTTTACTATGAGTAGCTTATGTTAAATCTTTGTGATAGATTATTCCAGGAGAAGCCTTTTTGATAGTTCACAACTGTTCACAGTTAATGCAAATTTGGGAAACCACTTGTGGGCCCAATTCCATGGCTCTGTGGGCCAGATTTGGCCCGCGTATGCCCTATAGCAACCAAATGGAATCCTTCTTTCATGGAACAGCAGAAACCTGACTGGTTTCTTTGGATTACTTCCCTTTTTTGCTCATGTTTTTGTGTGTTTTTAAACATTTTTAGAAAAATCATCTCATGTTCTCATTCCCACCTCCACTTTGAACTATGACTGTTGTAGTAATGTTGCTCACCTTGAACTTTTGTGCTCCTGTTATTCTACCTAAATACTTTCCATTCGTATTCATGGTGAATTTATATTTTAGGCACGTTTAATCCAGCCATGATTCCAAGCCTGGATCTGCTTGTGACATCTCAATGTATTTATTATGTGTTTATATTTAATACATTTCATTAAGCACATGAGGTGAAGTGGAAAGTGATTTCATGCCTTTTGAAGAGATCTAAAAGCGAACTCATGGCTGTTTTTGTATGTTTATCGTTACTTGTTTTATAGCCAAAAGCACATTTAAGTAATTACATTTCATTTGCTGCCATTTTAGTGTAGCCAGGCCAAAGAGAAATGATTGTATGCATTTGTTGCTCTTTGCATTACCGAATAGAGGTATACCTTGTATATGTTGTCAGCTAAATGCATATAAAACATTTTTACATCCCAGTGTAACATGGTGAGACAGTAATTCATATGAGCAAAGCAGTGATGTTTGCAGTTCTTTCTGTTCTATGCCACTAGTAATACATTTTATTTTCATGTGCCACAGTGCTACTACCTTACATACATAAGAGTCTATTTTTTATGTTAGAGTGACTATAAATCTACATCCTGGTATATTCCAAGCTGAGGTATTACCTTCCCTTGTCATGGAAGTTACTGTGTGTAGAATAGTGAGAAACTGGATGTCTGCATGGTGGGATTCTAATGCATGAAGTCAATGGTGATGAAATTAGCTGCAGAAATGTTGAGAAATCTTTTTATATTTCTTATTCCACTTTTATTAAAGTATACCTGACCTGAGACAAAGCTACCCGAGTTAATCACAAAGGTATGTTCATGCTAGATCCACATACCTCTGTGCAATGCTCTCCTCATTCCCCCCTGTTCCCATAATCATCCCTTGAAAATGTTGACTTTTGGTTAAAGAGGAACTTCAGCCTAAACAAACATACTGTCATTAAGTTACATTAGTTATGTTAATTAAAATAGATAGGCAATATAATCTTGTACCCACCCTGTTTTAAAAGACCAGGCAAATGTTTGATTGCATGATGGCAGCCATCTTTTTGGTTGAAGGGAGGTGACAGGGAGCATGATACACAGTTCCAACTGTCCTGTGTCCTGAGCACCTCTCCTAGTTGCTAGGTAACGTGAATAACAACATAGGAAATCCCATCATGCTCTGCACAGTATCAGGGAAAAAAAGCCCGGGCTTTTTTTCTTTGATGGGTGGAGCTTAGCTAAAAATGCAGCTAAAAATGATGCTTTGGTAAGAAAAACAAAGTTCTGATGCTGTGAAACTGTTAAAGAAACTCCAAGCCTTTTCAGTACTGCTGAGTAGATTTTTAGTCCGGAGGTTCACTTTAAAGTAACATTTTCAGACAGGCTTTTGGCCTACCACCCTTCCTTTCCATTCTCTTCTCTGCCACACTCACCCCCACCCCCTTAAAGGGATTTTTGCACAACATTTTTAAAACTTCGCAAAATAACCTCTGTTAACTGTGTGTGCTTTTGGGGGGTGCAGCAGGCATTTCCTTACCTATGGGGGTAGCCCTCCCCCATACAGACCTACATTTTCTGTCCATGTGCCACAGAACCATAGGTTGAAGTTCCCACAGTGATCTCCTACATCCCTGGCTACCGCAGTGCATGCTGGGTCACGTGATGCATGCCCGGAGGTGTAGTTCCCGTTGATGTGATATTCTGGCATGCATTTAAGCGGCCAGGGATGTAGAACATCACCGTAAGACTATCAAACTTCAGCACAGGGACATAGAAGGTGGAGGCTTCCATATAGATGAGGGGTCTAGTAAACAGCCCCCCGGTAGGTAAGTAAATGCACACTGCCCCCCAAAAGCCTACACAATTAAAAGCCCACTCTTAGGGCCACTTTTTTTAGGGCCCAAAAATCGTTCCGCGGCGCGATCGCGATTTAGTAAAAAACGAATCACGGTAGTGGAAATTACCTACCGCGATTCCTAAGTTATTTAGCAAACCGTTGCAATTTTGCAATTCAGCAATCGCAAACTCTAGTGGAAAAGTGCCCTTAGGGGGAGGTTGGTTTGCGAAGTTTTCTGCACTTAGGAGCACTCAGGTGCTTAGTATACTTTAAGAGGAGGGGATGCGAGGGAGGAGTGTTCATATTTGCTGCCAGTCAACTCATTAATTCAGGTGATGAAAATTAGAAACAAAGGCTCCTCCCCTTTGCAGCTAATTACATCTGCAGCAAGTTGAAAGTTTGAGGACAGTCTTGTGGCAGCATTATTCCATAAAGAGTGCAGTGAGTAGTTTTCAAAGGTGAGTTATGTGTGATTACCACCAGAATTTCTTAGCCGGATGCAGATTGAATTGGAAAGATCATTTTTAACATTATATGCAAAAAGATCTGTGCATCTCCCATTTTTACTTCTAGCCATTTTATGCTGAAAATGAAATTTCCCTTTAACAGTGTACCTGTATCTTTATCAAAATAACTGCTACACCGCTGCTCCTGGAGATCTGTCACAAGAGATTTTCCTGCACCAATGCCCTTGCTGCATTTTTTAAATAGAAAAGTTTTAGCAGGCTGAGCTGAAGAAATAGAGAAAATAAAAAGCATATTGTAGGTTTTAAAGACGTTCTTCTTTCATTTTTAACACACTGACCTCATGTATCATTAACCATGAAACTCTCTTTTCTATACAGTCTGCAGTAGCTTCACAAAACCGGTACCCAACTAGATAAAATCATTCAATATCTGCCTACACAATTTCTATCCAAGCAGTGTGCTAGGTCATATTAATGTGTCACAACACCAATCTAAGTGGGTGCCACAGTGCTAAAGAATGTGGAAGGCTAGAGATGGAAAAATAACTGTACCCGTGTTACCACGTGCTGTACAAGCTGAGCTGATCCTAGTAAGAGGCAAATATAAACCAGATTTCACCTGTAACTCTTTACAAAACTGTGGACCAGAGAGAGAAAGACCTGTTTTTCTTGGTTAATATTCTCCAGTTGTTTGTGAATGAGTAATAGAAGGCTATGCCCTGCTGGATGAGATTGGGGATCTTGAAGACTCTGGGTATGCCAATCCCACTGACAGAGGTATGGTGGTATTCCAAAACAGGAACAGGGACATGACAGGGAGTCAAACTGGGATGTTGTCAATGGAAACCTCAAGTTCACAGCCAAGCAAACAGGTAAGCAAAGTTCAGAGAACAGGATGCAGGACAGGAGTCAGGTAATGACATCTCTGGAACTGGAAAGGCCACAATATGAGGATTGCACGTGATCAAGATAGTAAACAAATTTCAGCATTACTTTGGTTCTGGACTTAGAAAGGCCTCAATATGAGGATTGCACATGATGAAGACAGTAAGCAAAATTCAGCATTACTTTGGTTCTGGACTTGAACAGGTTTGCAGAACTACCCAAGTTCTAGACAGGAAGCATACTGGATTACATATTCTAACATACATTCTAACAGAATATTCTGTACTGAACAGAAAACCATGAGAAGCTGATAACATTTTGGCCAAGGGTGTGAGGGACAGACAAGCAGGCAGGAAAAAACAAGGAGCTTACATTCTCAGCCCTGTCGGGTTGGGAGGGAAAATTTAAGATTCTGTTGAGTCCGGGGGCAGCTGGTGATAGTGGGCCTTTGGCGGTTAAAAGTACAAAACAGACCCTGCTGGGGGGAAGCAACAGCAGGAATGGTCATAATATGGAAGGGAAGCTACATGGAAAGGCACAGAAGTAGAGTGAACCCAGGTACTGGAATCAGTCCATTGTTTGTGACGAGGTATTTAACGTCTGCTGCATGATGTCATACACACTGTAGTGATGCATACTGCTATTGTGCTATTGTGCTATTGTGCCTACTGTGTGTGGGGTGCTGAAACTAGGAAAAGAATACATAACAGGTGGCTGCATTTGGTCGCTCCATCCTCTGGTCAATAAGAGGTGCTTTCTAATTGATCCCATTCTCCCTGCTGCTGTGTCACATGTTAGTCCACTAAAGGGCCATGTCACACAAGAAACTGAGTTATTTCTGCTAGTCACATCAACTATGACACTAGAGCAGAGTAACTAGCTGCTATTTCATGGCACAGTTCTTAGCCGCTCCAGTATTTACTACTTTGTTACACCAGTAGCTTTGACTATTGCCATCAATTAGGCCTTTTGTGTGACATGGTGTAAAATCTTCTGTCCAAGTATTGTTACCTTGTACCACTTCATAGCAATTATAGCTGTGAGTGAAAGTACATGGGTCTGAGTGATTAACTAATCTTTTTCCATTAGTTTTCATTGCACTGGTTTCCTGCACATCTACTAATGCATCATTTAAAACAAAGTCTTGATTGTCAATGCCAATAGAGTGGCTTCAGTGGTTGGCTGTGTGAAAGGGTTTTCTTGGTGCAGATTTGGGATTACATGTGACATAAGGCGGTGGCTTATATCCTAGCATCTCAACATGTGCTATCGGATGGGTACTTCAACTAGTCATACTCACTCTAGTACAGTAAGTTTTTGGTATAAATTAAAAGCATATCTGTTTTTGTTTAACTATTAATACATAATTATGGAATACCCCTGACATATATGTATGAAGGAGTACTTAAGAGGATGCTATTCACAACGGGGGTACTCTGCAAACACCATCTTTAAGTATAGGATACTTGCTGTAAGAATGTTGAGAAACACTGGCTTAGATCATAATCCCCAGATAACAATTTATAGTTTCAAATCTACTATAAATGATTATTGCTGAACAAGGGAATGTTCCCTGGTCCATGACATGCCTCTGTGTCACCTCTACACTGCTGTCAACCCCTCTGCGCCACGCTGTCACCCCCCAAAATTGCTGACATGTGAGGGGAAGGGGTGTCCCTTACAGAATAGGAACACCTGCAAAACACCCACTGGGGTGTTCCTAACGCCCCTTTCCCAGCTCTCATAGGGCAGCTCTGCCTCTCCCCTGCCACTCCCCTGCCTCTTGCACTTGGTTCTGTGATGAGACACACAGACCGTGTCGGACTGGGAGCTGAAAAAGCTGAAAAAAACCACTTGCTGGCCAAGCAGCAGTAATCAGGTGTTGCTGCTCACAGTGAAGACTTGCTGCAGGTTTCTATTGGGAGTGATAACACAGCGTTTCTGCTGTTTGGCCAGCAGCAGGTGGATTTCCTCAGTTTTTCCACCTCCCAGTCTAACACTGCACACAGAGCAGAACTTTCAGTGTCGTGACCCAGGAGCCACTAAAAGTGAAATTAAAGGATTTATGGCCACGGGATGGCAGAAATTGTGGCTACCTGATCCGGCTAGCCCCCTGGATCAGGTTGCATTTTTTTTTTCAAAAATCCCCACCTCAGGCCTTCTTTAAAACCACATTTTTTCTTATTTCAAAGTTAGTGATTGCCGTGTCTGAAGTACAGATCACCTCTACAGATAAAATGTATCTGTATGTGAAATTTCACCATAGGAAATAACTAAGAAAGACTGTATAAATAGGAAAATCCCTTAAATGAACGCAATACAAATTCAAAAGGCACAATTAATGAATACAGCTTCCCTGTTAGGTAATAAATAGTATACTATAAATAGGACTGCATGGCTCATTTAGTCCTCTACATAACTGAAACCATTTGAAATCAGCACACTCTATTATTTTTAGAATCATTATTTATACATGCAGTAGGACTTAATGATATAATAGACTTTATAGACCTGATTTTGACATCGTACTTATAAAGAAAACACACACCTACATAGTAGTATTTACTGCAGCGAGTGTCATATTTGTAATTGCTAGATCACTGTTGTTAGTGTTCCTTGCAGTTATTAGATTACACAAGGACCTACAGCAGGGGTGCCTCTAGTCATTTTGTCACTCCAGGCGAGAAAACCTGTGCCCCCCCCCCCCCCAAGCCCCTCCCCCCAGGAAAATAATCATAATGCAGCATCGTTTCACCAGAAAATAATCATAATGCGGCAGTGTTTCATCAAAAAATAATAGTAATTATCATAATTCAGAATCGTAATTAACCAGAAAATAATCGTAATGTGGCAGTGTTTCACCAGAAAATACACTTATTGCAGCAGCAGTTCACCGGAAAATATTCGTAAGGTGGCAGCGTTTCACCAGAAAATACACTTATTGCAGCAGCATTTTACCAGAAATTAATCATAGGGCAGCAGCGTTTCACCAGAAAATAATCGTAATGGGGCAGCGTTGTCAGAAAATAATCGTAATGTGGAAGCGTTTCACCAGAAAATACACGTAATCCGAGCAGAGGGAAAGAGTAGAGAGGGAGAGGCAGCATAAGATGTAAGAGGGGGGTAGAGGAACAGAGAGGGGGAGGGATAGACAGCATAAGATGGAAGAGGGTGCAGAGAAACAGAGGGGAGAGGGAGAGACAGCATAAGATGGAAGAGAGTGCAGAGGAACAGAGAGGGGTAGAGACAGCATAAGATGGAAGAGGGGGCAGAGGAACAAAAAGGGGGGAGGGAGAGACAGCACAGCACTAAAGCACAGGTTTACAGCTTTAGCAGCCTACAGCCTAACCAGCTTTCAAAGAAAACTCTAGTATCAAAAGAGCAGGGCACATTCTAGCAGTTTTAACAGTACTGGGAGTCTGCACACAGGACAGGAAGTGTTCTTAGCAGCCTGCCTGCATACCTTCTCTTCTGCCTGTGCATGCAGCTTATCATCTCTGGAGTAGTGATGGGTCGTTCGCTAACGATGCTGCGAATGACAAGAGCCGGTTCTCAGTTTTGAAAGAGCCGATGCCTCAGCCGCCCCACAGAGCTCTGCTTTGCTCTGCAATAAAGGGCGCTGAGGCATGTTGGGTGATGTAGTCCTACTCTTGCAGCTTGTAGGAGTGTATGGGGCGGAGCAGAGCAGTAGCTGGAGGGATTACCCCAGTCAGAGAAGCAGTCTGGAATTGTCATGGAGACAGGGGCGGGGCTTTTACTCCGATTCTGAGTGGTGTTTAGTGATATTTAATGAAGAGCCGATTCAGAGCCGTAAGAGCTGGCTCTTTAATGGGAGCCGATTCAGAAGAGCCGATTCTCTGAAAAGAGCCGGAATTCCCATCACTACTCTGGAGCAGGAACTTCCCTTCTCCCGGGCTGTGTTGCTGTTTTGTGCGGGGGCGGGGCTCCAACACGGACACATCACATTCTTCTCTCTGTGACTGCGTCTGTCCCCTGGCTGTCTCGCTCCAGTGTCTGTGTGCAGCCAGTGACACAGGTGGGGGGTCAGACTGTCGGGGGCATAAGCTGGCTGGCCGCTGGCTCCTGGTTTGACTGGCGTGGGGTGGAGTTAAAGGCTGGGCCACACGAGGTAAACACTTTACCTGTGTGGCTACTGAGAAGAAGGGGCACGGCTTTAAAGAAGGATCCTGGCAGAGAAGAGCAGTATTGATTGCTCTATTGGCTGAGGAGAAGTGGAGGTGGAGGCACTGCTGAGCACATGGTAGCGTGCCGAGCATCGGGGACTGAGTCGGGAAATAATATAATATTAAAAAAAAAAAACATGGTCACAGTAGCAGCGGCGGGGGAATGCGCCTCACCACCTCATGGCACCCCAGGCAACCGCCTATACTTGCCTGGTGGGTGAGACGCCCCTGACCTACAGTATGTTTTGTGATGTGGTCACTCCCAATAGCCGCTGCCAGTTATTTGTACTGTTATGTTATTTGAAAAGCTCAAATGCAAAGATTATCCATCTATTATTGTGGTTATAGGTTGGGATGATTTACTGTATTTTTCGGACTATAAGGCGGACAGTATAGTCCGGAGCGGATTATAAATCGCACCTAGGTTTAGAGGAAAAAAAACACGGGTAAAAAATACTAAATATGGTGCGTCTATAGTGCAGGGGCGTTTTGTAGACCTTTCCCCTCAAGCAGTTTCTAAGCTACTCTAAGCTACACTGCCCAGCTATACTATATTAACCCCTTCTGTCCCCAGCAGTTGCACCGCACTACACTTCACTAACCGCTGCTGCCCCACCAGCTAAGCTACACTGCAATGCAATGCACTCCACACAGTGTAGTTCAGTGCAGTTATACTACACTACACTTATCCCTGCTGCCCCACCAGCTAAGCTACACTAGACTATACTACCATATTAGTGTAAGATCTCACCTGATCCAGCCAGGGCGCTCCTCTCCCCCTCCCTTCAGTACTGCTGCTCTACATGTGCTCCTGCACTCCTTTTCTTCTCCTGCAGTTGGTGATATACAGTGCGGCCATCTGCCACTATATAACTCCAGTCCTTCATACCTCCTGGTGCTATACTTCCTGTTACTACGTGACCCCATCGGAGCATGTGTGTTGGAGTTACCGCTGGGGTCACACAGTACCAGGGAAGCAATAATCAGTAAGTATGGCACTGGGAAGTATGGAGGACCAGAGCTGTATAGCATCAGGTGGCTTCAGTGTATATCGCCGATTTGCCAGCTGGAGACAGATGAGAAGAAGAGTATTATGTGTTGAAATAGGACCAGAGCAAGGATGGATTCACTAAGATCATGCTGGAGATAATAAGGCAAGAGAAAACTTACCTCCACACAGTGAGAGAGTTATCTTATCTCTTCATTCCTTAACCACTTGATGACCCAGCCTTTACCCCCCCTTAAGGACCAGCGCTGTATTTGCTGATCTGTGCTGGGTGGGCTCTACAGCCCCCAGCACAGATCAAACACCAGGCAGAGCGACCAGATCGCCCCCCTTTTTTCCCCACTAGGGGGATGATGTGCTGGGGGGGTCTGATCGCTCCTGCCTGCGTGTGGCTGGCGGGGGGGGGGGGGGCACCTCAAAGCCCCCTCCACCGCAGGATTCTCCCTCTCCTCCCTCCCTTCCCCGGAGATCCGAGGCTGCACAGGAACGGATCTGTCCTGTGCAGCCTCTAACAGGCTCCTGCCTGTCATGTGACAGCGATCCCCGGCCGCTGATTGGCCGGGGATCGCTAATCCAGTACAACGCTGCTACTGTTAGCAGCGTTGTACAAATGTAAACAAAGCGGATTATTTCTGCTTGTGTTTACATTTAGCCTGCGAGCCGCGATCGGCGGCCCGCAGGCTATTCACTGAGCCCCTCGCCGTGAATTGACAGGAAGCAGCCGCTCGCGCGAGCGGCTGCTTCCTGATTAATTAGCCTGCAGCCAGCGACGCATATCTGCGTCGCTGGTCCTGCAGCTGCCACTTTTCCGACGCGCGGTATGAGTGCGCGGTCGGCATGTGGTTAAAGAAAACCTGAATTGAAAATTAAGTCAAAATAAACATACATGGGTCATACTTACCTCCCGTGTAGTCTACTCCTCAATCTCATTCTCCTCTCTTGCGTCCTGTTTGTCCACTGTGATCAAGGGAATTCTCAGTCCTCCATTTTGAAAATGGCCATTACCCCATAACAGCTTTCTGGTCAGCCCACTGTTAAACTGTAACATCGCCCACTAGAGCCATAGGGATACATGGCACATCAGTTGTCCTCTCAGCTATAACTGACAGCAACTGATATATTTAAGTTCTGACAAAATGTTGTCAGAACTGGAAGGGATCATTCATTGTCAAAAGAAAAATAAAATGGTGAGCTTCTGAGAGGAACTGATGGCAAGGCAACTATGTAATGTTGATTTGAAGTTACCTCATGTGTTTGTTTTAAATATTTTTTCTCAGTTCAGGTTCCCTTTAACCTCCTCTGTAGTTAATTTACCTCCTATGTAGTTAAGTTACCGCCTCTGTAGTTATTTTCACAAACAGTTAAGTAACAGCCTGTCTTTAACTTTAGAATTCTAGAGTTATTTTAAGGATTGAAGAGTTAACTTTAGGTTTGCCTGAGGTAAAAGGTTTGCTGAATACTACATGCCTGTCACCATGGTGATAACTATAGAAACGTTATTAAAGACAGGAGATAAGCTTAGTGAATTGAGGCCAATATCTATGGCCACGTGTTCAAGGTTGGTTTTGATCTGCCCCTGTTCCTTCCTGTCTCTCCTCCATTTGCTGCAGACAAGATGGAGTGGAGAAGGACAAGAATGGGCCCCAGGGAAAAGCCACATTGTAATGCAGTAAAGAACAGATCATAATGAGATTTGAAAGACAGTAACATTGACAAGGCCAAAGACATACAGTCTGTACTAGAGAACATTAGGAAGAATAGGGAGACTAGCAGCATATTGATTTCCAGTATTTATATTGTCAAATTATTTCACAAATACGATAACCTTTGACTGCTGATCATTGATTTCAGCTGGATTTTGCAGCTGTCTGAGAAGTGTTTGTATTATATTGCCCCCCCCCCACACACACAACACAGACCACACCCCTAAAATCACACCCCTTTTTCATATTAAATAAAACCACACAAGGTAATGTAGATATTTTACCAAAGATAAGTAGTAATCACGATATCCGGCACCATCCATAAATATATGCTCTTTTATTTTCTCAAAAATACATTACAGCAGTCAAAGCAACGTTTCAGGGCAGCCGCCCCTTTATCAAGCTGTGCTGTCAATGTTCAAACATATACTGAACTCACATCGTTTGAACAATATGTATGTAGGTTGATTGCATGCGACATGCAGCAAAGTCAACAGGAAGGGCGGCACGCTGCGAAGAGAGTGGGAAGGGTGGCGAGGTGCAACAACAGGAGGAAGGGAAGATAGCTGCGACGACAGGGAGAAGGACGGCCAGCTGCGATGACAGGGGAAAGGGTGGATAGCTGCAACAGGGGGCAGGGTGGCCAGCTGCGAGGACAGGGGGAAGGGCGGATAGCTGCAACGAATGCTGTAGATGTGATATACTTGGACTTTGCAAAGGCCTTCGACACTGTTCCCCACAAAAGTCTGGTGCAAAAGTTGAGGATGCAAGGACTGGGGAAGAGTCTGTGTTCATGGATAGGGAACTGGCTAATGGACAGAAAACAAAGAGTTGTGGTCAATGGATCGTACTCAAAATGGGAGACTGTTAGCAGTGGGGTCCCACAGGGGTCTGTTCTGGGTCCAGTGCTCTTCAATTTATTTATTAATGATCTAGTAGATGCAGTAGTGAGCAATGTTGCTATTTTTGCAGATGATACAAAATTGTGCAGAATCATCAACTCTCAGGAAGATAGTGTCATATTGCAACAGGATCTGGATAGGATGGCTATATGGGCACATACATGGCAGATGAAATTCAATGTTGACAAATGTAAAGTCATGCATTTTGGACGTACTAATGGTCTAGCACCATACAAAATAAATGGGATACAGTTTGGGACATCAAACTTGGAGAAGGACTTAGGAGTACTCATTGACAACAAGTTAAATAATCGTACTCAATGCCAAGCTGCTGTAGCTAAAGCTAACAAAATTTTGGGATGCATTAAAAGGGAAATAAAAACTCGAGATGCTAGCATAATATTGCCCCTGTTTAACTCTCTAGTAAGGCCACATCTGGAATATGGAATTCAGTTCTGGGCACCACATTACAAAAAAGATATTGCAATTTTAGAGCAGGTGCAGAGACGAGCAACAAAATTGATACGTGGGATGGAAGGTCTCACTTATCAAGAAAGGTTAGATAAACTGGGTTTATTTAGTCTAGAGAAAAGACGCCTTAGAGGGGATCTAATTAACATGTATAAATACATCAGAGGGCAATATAATAGCTTGACGGATTAGCTTTTTGTCCCTAGGCCTTCTCTAAGGACTAGAGGACATGATCTGCGCATGGAGGAAAAACGTTTTAGCCATTTATTTAGGAAAGGGTTCTTTACAGTAAGAGTGATTAAGATGTGGAATGCATTGCCACAGGAAGTCGTTATGGCAAACTCTATACCTGCATTTAAAGGGGGCTTAGATGCTTTCCTTGCGTTGAAAGACATCCATGGCTACAATTACTAGGTAATGCCTAATGATGTTGATCCAGGGATTTTATCTGCTTGCCATCTGGAGTCGGGAAGGAATTTTTCCCTTTAGGGGCTAATTGGACCATGCCTTGTCAGGGTTTTTTCGCCTTCCTCTGGATCAACAGGGATATGTGAGGGAGCAGGCTGGTGTTGTACTTTGTACTGGTTGAACTCAATGGACGTGTGTCTTTTTTCAACCAAAATAACTATGTAACTATGACAGGGGGAAGGGCGGATAGCTGTGATGACGGGGGGAGAGGGAGGGGAGGCCAGCTGTGACGACAGGGAGAAAGGCGGCCAGCTGCGATGACAGGGGGAAGGGCGGATAGCTGCGACGACAGGGGGAAGGGCAGCCAACAGCGACGACAGGGGGGAGGGCGGTGAGCTGTGATGACGGGGAAGAGCGGTAAGCTGCAATGACAGTGAAGGGAGGTGACAAGTAGCAACCACAGCAGCAGCAAGGTAACAAGTAGAAAAGAAAGCAGGAAGAGTGAAAACAGCAGGGCTGCATCTTACTTTTAAAAGATCTTGTGCTGAAACCCCTCCCACAAGAGGCTCTGGTACTGCGGTACTCTGGGCAAACTGCCACAATGTAACAATGTTCACAGACAGGAAATGGCTGTTTACAGCTGTCTGTTAAAGCCAGAACAGCTAGAAACAGCTACATAACCTGCCCACAGTAAAAATGTCACCATGTAATACATGTCAGAATGTGAATCTGGGAGAGGAAGGATTTTACAATGAGCAAACACTGACTAAATCATTTATACATAATAATTGTAAAAATGAAGCACTTTTTTTATTACATTATTTTCACTGGAGTTCCTCTTTAAAGTGTACCCAAGCCAAAGCGCGAGTACACAAAAGCAGATACTTGCCTAAAAAGAGGGAAGCCTCAGGATCCTATTGAGGCTTTCCTCGGTGGTCTGCTGTTCCCCGTAGCTGAGCGCCCCCCCGCCGAAGATTAGCGACAATGCATTGTTGCTAATCCTATCGGGGCTGCACGGCTTCTCTTCCACAATCATGGCCACGCACTGTAATATCGAGCCTGCCTGCACATGCACAATAGCTATTAATCTGCTACTGCGCATGCGCGGGTGGTCTCAATCTTACAAAGTGTGGCCATGATTGCAGAAGAGGAGCCGTGTGGCCAGAATGAGGAGGGGGGCCGCTTTCAGCATGAAGGGCACTGCAGACCACCGAAGGAAGACTCAAAAGGATCCTGAGGCTTCCCTCTTTTTAGGTAAGTATCTGGTTTTCTGGCTTCGGCTCGGGTTCTCTTTAAGATGTGCAATCAAGATTGTATCATTAATGAGCATTTTAAGGTGACCATTAACCATACTATCCCACAGCCTATCGATCGTTTCCATTTGCTGTGTTAATTGATCGAACACAATCGGTCGTGCCCATTAACCTTTTAGCTCACAGCAATCATGGGGTCAGGAGCGTGACAGCAGAGTGAGCTAGTGCAGCGACGCGGATATTGGCAAGAACGGCGAGAATGAGCGGACGGCGCGCCATGGACGATTGAAATCTTAGCCCTGGCAGTAATAACAACTCCCAAACGTGGCATAGATTTCAATCAGTGTGGTCCAGAAGCAGTTAATGGATGAATTCCTACTAACTAGTTTGATCGGATTAGTGGAATCATCTGTTTTTCAGATCAATTCCATTGATCTGATTGGTTAGCTGTTAATGGGCACAGATGATCGTTTCCAATAGATTACCATGGCAATCAGAAACGATCGATCGGGAGTGGGATTATATCGATAATGGCCACCTTTAGACTGGGGAATAGGTAACATTAACTAGACTACCCGTGGCAAGCTCCAGTGTGCACTCTGTATCAGGAGAACCTTTTGTTCCTAGAGAAGGTAACTGTGGGCCCCATTTTTGAACACATAATGTAGTGCATCTTTGCAAGTGGTAAGGCTGCATATCATGTAACTTTACCAGATCAGTAGCTGTCATTTCTTGTCTTGAATGCAGATTACAAAAAATTGCCAGCAGCCAGAACAGCTGTCCTCGCCCTACTGTGTGATCATTTCCTGGAGCAGATTGCGAGGAAGCATGGCTAGACTTTCATATCATGATTTTATTGAAATTACGGTTTACTGGGAACCTTTGAATACTTGTGCCTCCAGTGTCCCCCTCTGTGTCACCTCTGCTTTTCTGTGCCTTCAGTGTCCTCCTCCGTGCCACCTCTGATCAACCCCCCCCCCCCACACACACACACACACACACTGTCACCTCTCTCCCCATTTACTGACCCTTCGGGCCCATCAGGTGAACTGTACTAGCACAAGGGGTAAGCATTGCCTTTCCACTAGTTATGTTTACAGTGATCTACTACATGATAACTAACAGGTTTGTGTACTTTGTTTATTGAAGTTACAGTTTACTGGGAACCTTTGAATACTATTCCTTCATAGGCCATTAAACACACAAAATACACAGCAGGAATGTGTTTTTCTAAACTAGCACAGAATAGAGGGGGTTAAAGCCATTCCCCAATGTTAGAGCCTGGAATAATGCGCCCGACAGTAAATGCAGAATGGATTGTGCTAGAGGTTTATCAGCCTGGTTTATCGCTGGCTTTTATACAGACAAAGAGATGAACTGTCAGAAAGCACTATGCTGTTTGTAGTATGGGACATAATAGAGATGGGGAAGAGCGGCTTATGTGCACAAAACCTGTAAACTCCCAATTATCCCTGTTACAGCGACTACCGCTAGCAAGCATTTTTATTATAAAACAGAAGCAGAAGTACACACTGTGACCATTTATTACACTTGCATGCATAATATAGAGTCACTGATGTCGTATTTCTGTAATTGCACTTAGTGGGTCAATAACAGGTACTTAAGATTACTAGCTAACATGAGCAACAAAATTGTGGTTTGATATCGACTTCATGACATGAATTTCTGTCCATAAAAGGCATCCTTGGAATTAAACGCACCTGATACGATTCTCAAGTTTCTTTACAAAACACAGACAATATTTAGAAGGGAAACGATTTGGATATCCATAGGTCAAAGGATACATTTTTTGATTGAGGCCGATGATGTCTACTTTGTTTAAACTTTTGGATCAGTATAATATTTTTAGCTTTCAAATGCAAAAACTTTGAATATTTTAGAAACTCCACTGAACAGCAAGCAGTATAAAAAATGTATATTTTTTAAAGTCACCACTATAGGTAGTTGCCAGTTTATGAACGAGATCATTCTTTACCTTAATCTGTCTATTATTCGAAACACTGTGGCATCTCTGTCCCCTGTGCCTCCTCTATGTCCCTTGTGCCTCCAGTGTTCCCCTCTGTGTCACCTCTGTTTTTCTGTGCCTTCAGTGTCCTCCTCTGTCACCTCTCTCCCCCTGTACCCATAGTGTACCACAGCAAATTTTCATTAATGTGTTTTTTCTTAGAATTTTTTTAAATCGATTATCTCAAAAATTACAAGGTCTTTTTGTGTTACCACAGAATTCAATTTCAAATTTTCGGACCGTTCGTATTGGTGGGTTGATCGTAAGGTTTATAAGTCAAGGACTAGCGATACATAGCTTCTTGAGTGAAGATTTGCTATGAATATGTCAACATATTAGTAGAGGTCTTTAAAGCACAATTAGTCAGAATTATCGCTCTGCTACTAAACAGATTTGCCACAGCATTATACATTTTTTTTAAGTATTTGAAAGGGATTAATATGCTTACTTTTAATTTTCCTTGGTGCCTTATTATGCGATTGTACCAACAAGACCTCCACCACATTGTACTTATCTCATTCATTGAGCAGATTTCTCTTTGATGTATGGAGGAAAGAAGATAAGCTTTAGTTTGCTAAGGAAATAAAGCAGAAACCCTGTGGCTAACAGATGCAGTGATCCTTAAGCTGGCCACTAATGATCCAATCTTTTTCATCCAATCTTACCATTTCTATGCAATATAAGGTAACTGCCTAAATTATCCATTCAATATATTCACTCAGTTTACCCTTATACTACATAGATTTGGTAAAATTGGATGAAAAATATTGGATCATTAGTGGCCACCCTAAGCAACAGAATGCTGTTTCTCACTCGCACAACTCTTCTGACAGAGCCAGGAAACCGCTTAAAGGCAAGAGTGCTATCCACTACACAACCCTTATCTGAACTAACTATATAAGATATACAGAATTTTGGTCCAGGAGGTACAGCTTCAGGGAGATTGCAAGTGGTATTAATGTGTTCCTTAAGAATATGCTGTATATGGAAGGTGTCATAAAGAGGGTCTTCAGCTAGGCAGCAACTTTATGCGGATCTGTTGCGTGATTCCATTTTTACCTTGTACAAACTACAAGGCATGCGGTAATATGAAGTACATGCAGTAATTATGACTGAGATTATACCATGAAAATTGGTGGACAATTAGCCTCTGTTCCTCTTTCAGTGTAATAAATTCAAATAGCCCACAACGCAATCATCAGAACATAGTCAACGCTAGTTTCAGGCTGGCGCCAAATATAACCTAGTCAGCAAAAATGAAAATGAATATTTTTTTCCAGCCACTCGCTGTCAGATGCTGTTAGAAGTTGAAGAACGTAAGCTGTATACTTTACATAAAAAACATGTCTGCTTAGAGGCTTTCAATGCTCCCTTGGGTTAAAAATGGAAGATATGTTGTATGCAGCAGTGGAGAAAATGTCTAGCAGGAATTCCTTCTGAAGTCCTCACTTATGTACATGTTAATCTGCTGGTAAGCAAGGATCATTCCTGCTATGTCCCCAGAAGGACTGGCAAGTGTAAAGGCAAGTCTCTTCATGTTTGCATTGTGGATACCAATTTAAATGTGTTGAACTTGGCTGTCTTCGCAAAAAGTGAGAAGGACATTCCTGTACTTATAAAAAAAATACAGTTTCATGTTTTGGATCTTAAAATAGCAAGCAGAGTTCACAAACTCTTCAACCTGATTTTTGATGATGTTTATGTGCAGCAATACGTGATCAGGATTAGGAGGAAAAGGAGGTCAGGACGAAGGCCCCTACATTTCGGAGTGCTGTGATCCCTACAGTTCTTCAACACAATGTTAGACTCATTGCCTTGAACAAATAAAATTGGTGTACTTAAAAGAACAAGAACATGGCAAAGAAGTATGCCAAGCACTTTGTGAAATAAATTACCGGGAAGCAACAGGAACAGTTTGCTAAGAAACTGAGACTTTCCAGACTGAAAACCTCCACATCCAAATCTTAATCCAATCAAAAATAAAGCCTCATGATTTAAAGCACACTGGAACTGATAAAAAAAAACTAAATAAATATGCAGTGGTGGTAGCTGTGAGACCTTAGCTTTTCCGACCTCCTCTCTGTCTTGCAGCTTTGCTCCCTTGTTCTTCTGTGAGGGGCTAATGATCTGTTCACACACATGCCCCCTTCCTGTGCACTCACCAAAGTCTGTGCACAGCAGCCGCAGCCGGGGCAATCCTGGGCATGAGCAGTTACAAATGCTTTCTAATCGTGCATGCCCAAGACACTCTCAGCCACGGCTCTTCTGCACATCAATGTAGGAGTGAGATCAAATGAGATGTGTGGCTGTTATGTTTCCAAATTACTGTACTTGATTTTTATTATTATTTTTTATTATTGTTAGCACTTATGGCCTTGGTTACTTGCAACAGTTTAGTTAATTTTACAGTTACCAAAGTAAGAATTAAAAGTTTAACTGAATCAAAACTTTACAGATGTAAAGATCTGCTTCCAGCACATAAGGAGAAACATGAAAATGAGAAGTTTACTCTTCTTCCTTGAGATTTTCTCCTACAATCTAAAAATAGGCTTGTAAGTTAGCTGATGTAGAGTGTAATTAACCCTAAAGTCTGTGTAAGTATTGTATGACATATAGGTCATACTGAGCTCAAAAATATCTATCTACGCTTTGGTGGGTGTGTAGGTGTCAGTGTTGTACCGACATTAGTTTGTAAGCTTCTCGAGCATAATAATCAATATGACTATTGCCATGTGTAACAATGTAATGGACTAAGGCTAGGGCCACACTAGCTACGGGTGCGGGACGCATCCGCGGTCCGGGCTCCGATTTTCAAAACCCGGAACGCAAACGGATCCGTGCTGCCTTTTTTGCAGCACACGTTTTGGATCCGCTTGCGTGTTTTTTGTTTTTTTTTGCTAGAGGGGGTAGCAGCCAGGACGGGGGGCTGCGGGCAAAGCGGCGGCCAGGGGGGTCACATCCCCCCCCCCCCTTGCTCACCTGGGTGCCCCCCGTCCCCGCTCCCCCTCCAGCTCGCATATAATGTAATAATTTGTACCTAATTAAGTTCGGCGAGCCGGGCACTTCCGCCCACACCGCTCGCCGTCACTTCCTGCAATGTCGCCCTCTGTATTTCAGTGGGCGGCATCGCAGGAAGTGACGGCGAGCGGTGTGGGCGGAAGTGCCCGGCTCGCCGAACTTCCTTAGGTACAAATTATTACATTATATGCGAGCTGGAGGGGGAGCGGGGACGGGGGGCACCCAGGTGAGCAAGGGGGGGGGATGTGACCCCCCCTGGCCGCCGCTTTGCCCGCAGCCCCCCGTCCTGGCTGCTACCCCCTCCAGCATGGCGGCCCCCTCCTTCACCATGGGATACTGGAAACTGATCCGTTTCCAGTGTCCCAAAATGTCAGTGAAGAGGGAGGCCCGTTTCCCCATTGATTTTCACTACCCGTACGTGTATACGGGTCCGTGAAAAATGCTGCAAGTCCGGACTCAGCGTTCCGGGTTTAAAAACGTATTCCGCGGATCGCACACGGATACGTTTTTAACTTGAGTGTGTACTGTTCCTATTTTTAACACTGGTATCCGTGGCTACGTTTTTCGTCCGGGACAAAAAACGTAGCTACGGATACGTTTTTAAATCAAGTGTGAACTAGCCCTTACAATGATAAGCTGGGTTTATTCAGGACTCATTCTCACTAATACACTCATATAGCTGCATTTAAAACTTATGTTCAGTATATAATATGATATACTTGTATGTGGGACATTAACACAGTTTTTCCCTCTAGGATTTATAGATAAGACCCATTATTTTAATTTTAGACTGAAATGCATTGTTTAAGAAATCTATTAATCCATACTCAAACAGTTATATTAGAGATTACAATGGACCACTGTACAGCTTGCATTTAGCATTATGTGAAAGGGGCTTTCTATTATCCCCCTTCTTTTCCAGACTGCAGGGCTATGTACGTCTCTTCACTAGAAATACACACAAAGGCAGCAGTATACATGTGTTTTTGTTCATTTCTTCTGCCACCATAGGGTAATCTGTGTCAAAGTCCTTTGTCTGGTTAATGTAACTGGATATAGAATACTGAGCTAGACTTGCCTAAAGTGAGATTATGGGCCTTATTCAATTCACTTAAGCTTACTCCTAGGAGATATTTTTTAATTTTCTGTTTGTGGTTTGTGGTTAGATTAGAGAATGCTAGTGGGAAGCTTTGTATGTATGCAGCTATTATTTGTATGGCTCTAGTACTCCTTTGGGAATTATTATATCAACATTAGTACATACATTGATTCCTATATTCTATACCTTGTTAAAAAGGCATCTGTCTGAGGGAGAGATATATAAAGCAACTTGTGAACAGTCAGTTCTTGAAGGTAATGTATTAGGAACAGGAAAAATGGGCAAGCATAAGAATCTGAGCTACCCCATAGCAATATTTTCATGGGGTCATCAGATTTAGGCACTCTTGAGCAATGCCACCTGCCCCTACCCTATGGATATAAGTTGACTGGGCAATATACATTTCCTTGCAATGTACACTGTGTATAGTCCATGGGCACTGAGACAAAGTCAGAGGTTGGAGAAACAAAGGAGAGTGAAGTACCAACTTAATAGTGAAGTACCAACTGGGCCTGCTCTTCTTTAGGGCCCTATAGCAGTTGCTATGGCTATTGCTACGCCCCTGGTTATTGGGACTATTGGGCTAGAGAAGCTCCAAACCAGCAGGTATTTTGGGGTCTTCCCGGTATGCAGTGGTCAGTACTTACCAAAGTGGTTCAAGGAAGGAAGGCAGCATTAGAGACACTCAACTTGATGGGCATACAGTGTGAAGGGTAACCCCTTTGGACCAGTCCAACAAAAAAAATGCTGTTGGATAAATTGCTGAAAATATTAATACTGACCACAAGTGAAAGGTATGAAAAAAATCAGATCTCACTGTTTACCAGTAGACAAGTCCAATTATCCACAACGGTATAGTGCTAACTTTTGTATAGAGCTTTTCTCCTGTTGGACTCAAAGCACTTCAGAGCTGCAGCCACTAACTAAACCACACACGCAATAAGTCACTCTGAAGCGATATGACGTTTTGCCAAAATCTCCTTGCTGAACAGGTAACTGGCCAGTTCCAGGATTCAAACCCTATTCTCCTGTGTCAAAGCCAATACACTATTCAGCCACGCTGACTCCTTGCACTGCTGAGATTTCCTTCAATGGGTATTTGAATGTAAAAACTGATCTATAATGCAAAAGTAGAAGGTGGCTGGCTTGGCCTCGTAAATCATGTTTTCTTTTACTTAAAATTCCCCAAACCTCAATCGAGTTCAGCCTGTATGAGATGTGCTAGAAAAATAACTCTGATCTATGGAGGCCTCACTTTGCAACTTACAACTGTTTTTTTGGTACATGGGCATTTTACGTGCTATTAATAACACAGCTGGTTTAATGTTATTATTATTATTATTTATTGTATTTATAAAGCGACAACATATTACGCAGCGCTGGACAATAAATATATACAAGGATGACAGACATAACAAGGTTATACAACATAGAACAAAGTTATACAAAGCAATATGTGCTGGTTAGGTAGGCCCAGTAATACAAGTACAGGCTGTCATAGGACAGGAGCACATGATCCTGTAGATTACACTAGGGAATGGAGCATCCTGCCAGAGGCTTACAATCTAAAGGGGTGGGGTGGAAACACTAGGTGGGGCTTTCATATAAATATTTTTGGCTGATCAGTGTGTAGTATTACTATACATAGCATAAAATATATGCATTCCTTATTAAGGATAAGTTCTCATACTTCTCATAATGGTCTGAGAACTGAGAAGACCTTGAGATCCAGGAGTGGAGGTTTTCAAGGTAGGACTGTTTTTCCAATGTATCTACATCTATGAAGTAGATGCTGTTTTTTTCCATCTTGTATACTGCAGAAAGGTAGAGAATTGCTTTTGTATAGTGGGGTTTGCAGATAGGAAATAGTACACACAGAGAGTTTTCACTGATAATTTACCCCGGGCTCTGAAGAGCCTGACAGATGGATGATGTTATTGCAGCAGAAGCTGCCTATTCTCTTAGAAACAATGCTATTTTCTAGATTGGTCAGGTCAGTGAGCCGAAAATAAAGGACAACAACATAACTGATTCAGATCGTTCTGTTGAATTTTTTTTTATTGACGACAATATACTCAATGAACACTTTTAGGTGGTATGGAAACCTGAATCCAAGGAAGCAGTGTCAATTTGGAGGCCGTGTACACCTGTGCAGCGTAATGGACAGTTTCCTTGCCTTCCAACCAGCACCGATAACACCATGGCACTTTAAATCAATCTTCGTGTCACATCTATATAACCTGAATTATGAGGAATATAGACAAAACTGTTGCTGACTCCCTTTAGAAAATGCAGCTTGCCAGGTTAGTTTCCTGATTGTATGTCCTCAATAATAATGCAATAAAGAAGGTTGGGAGGAACTCTATTTGATATCTTACTTATAAGGATGCATAATATTTGCAATCTTACGTCACACCTATAAAGGACCACTACAGTGAAAAAGTAAGCAGTTAAAATCTGACAGAACCAACAGGTTTGGGACTGGTCCATCTCCCCATGATGTATTCTCAGGATTCTCTTTGTTTTCAAAAGCATTTCCTGTATGGCAGTTGCTATGTCTAAGGCTTGGTTCACACATAAATCTTTACATTTCCAGTCAGTTTTGTATCAGTTTTAGCTGACAGTATTGGAACTGTTCACCTTTTATGTGTGAAACTGATGGAAACTGTCAAAAACTGACAGGACAGGATGGGACACCTTTTTATGTGTAAACCAAGCCTAAACTAAATTGCAGTTGCTCAGTAGGGAAGCTAACATTTTTGTACAGATTCTTTCCATTGAGTACTTTTGTAAAGAATAAGGCTGTAGACACACTATGAGTGGTTTCTGGGTGCTTTTCTAACCATCAGCGCTTTCTGAGCTTTTTAAAAAAAACAAAAACGCTCCAATTGACTTGCATTAAAATCACAGTAAAATAGCAGTGATCGTGATTCATCAAATAAATATATGACACCTTAGTGAATTCAAAATTAGATTTTACCCATGAGGTCAATTATCAAACATTCAACAAAGTGTTTAATAAAGCTTAATCAATTGAGGCCATAGTATGAGTGTGTCTACAGCCTAAAGGTAATACTGAGAATTTCCCATGAAGAGATAGAGCATTCCAAAATTTGTCAAATCTGTCAGCTTTTTACAACCTACCATAAGCAACAGTGACATGGAAAATGGTAGTTTATAGTGCATTTTACGCTGGGAGAAATGCACATTTTTATATATATGAAATATGCACTTTAAATTTTACCAATTTTTGCAATAGTCGTCCTTAAAAACAGACATGTGGCCTTTAAAAAGCAAGAGAAAAATAAGCCAAAAAAATCACTCCCCCATCCTGCTGCCTGAATGTCCATCAACTGTCAAAAGGTTTCATATGTGAAAGTCCTGCAACCTGCTGTGTTTTCACTTGAACCTTGCCTTGGTCAATGAATGCCACATAAAGGCTTGTATACATGCTTGACTTGACCACCTCAGCTGATAATCAATCAATCGTGTGTATGGCAGTCTCCCTCCCCCAACCTACGAGCAATCCGATCGGCGGATCAACTCAACTTAATTTTTACACATGTTCTCCACTCGCTTTGTGAATTAGGCACACACATCACTCCATCGTGCCTCTGCCCAACCCCTCCTCTCCGAATAACAACTTAACATCTCCTCAGCTACATAACTGACACGCGTCTGTACTGGCTGGCCCAGCGATGTCCCCCAAAGGAACAGGCCCTGATCCCCAAAAGGTGACATAAGTCAAAGGTGTGTACACACATTAAGACACAAAGGGCCATATTCTATTGATGAACTCGCCAGTGCTAAGCACTGGCGAGTTCTTAACTTAGGCGATGGGGGCATCGCCTAATCTTATAAAACTTTAGACCCCCCCAGGTGGAAAAGAACTCGTTTGGGCGATCTGCAGCCTGGGCTCCCCATTGGTCCGCTGTCTGAACCAATAAAATGGCTCACACAGCGGACCAATGGGGAGCCCAGGCTGCAGATTCAAAGATGCTTTGCCCGGGCTCCTTCTATGCGCACAGTAATTACAGTGTCGGATACACTGTAATTACACTACGGATTTTGCGGCGAGAGGCGTCGGGTGATCTGCAGCAGTATGTATGCAAGGGTGCCGGTGCAGCTACATGGGGGGCTTCTACAGTGTGCGGCGAGCCGACTGGGAGCTCTGGGGGTCACCTTATTAACCTTTTGACGACCAGCTAACGCCGATTGGCGTAAACTGGTCGTCTGCGGGTTACCATGGAAGCGGCCTTTCCATGTCAGTTCACGGAGGGTGTCTCCGTGAACAGCCGGAGAGCCGCCGATCGCGGCTCGCCGGCAAAATGTAAACAGGCGGGGAAGAAATCCCCGCTGTTTACATCATACGGCGCTGCTGCGCAGCAGCGCCGTAAGGCAGATCGGCGATCCCCGGCCTCTGATTGGCCGGGGATCGCCGGCATATGATAGGCTGAAGCCTATCCTTCAATGCGCAGGACGGAAATCCGTCCTGCGCAGCTCACAGGGGGAGGGAGAGGGAGGGAGCGGGAGAGACGGTGGAGAACGCTGCGGAGGGGGGCTTTGAAGAGCCCCCCCCGCTAAGCAACTGCAGCCGGCGGCGATCAGACCCCCCCAGCAGGACATCCCCCTAGTGGGGAAAAAAGGGGGGTAGTCTGATCGCCCTGGCTCACTCCTGATCGGTGCTGCGGGCTGGAGAGCCCACGCAGCACCGATCAGTGCAGAAAGCCCTGGTCGGCAAGTGGTTAAAGGAGACCCCCAGATGCTGCGGCGGAAGATGTCAGCGATGTTCGGCGGGCGAGTGCGCATGTGTGGGGAGTGAGGCTGTAGTGCTGATGGACAGCACCACAGCGTAAACCTCACTCCCCATCGCCCGGTAATAGGGAGCATCGCTCAGGCTTTCGCCTGAGTAATGCTCCTTAACGGTCAGCCATCGCAGGAAGGATATGGGCAATAGGATTTGCCGGTAATCCTCACGCGATGGCAAGGTGATAAGTAGCTCACATGTGCAAGCTACTTATCACCTTGAATAGGATATGGCTCAAAGTCTTATGTCCCACTAATGTTATTTTTCACCTTACAGGTGTGCACTTAGGAACCCCTTTCATTTTCTGATGGTGTGACATATATATTCATTTTGAAAACAGATTTACAATCTATTGTGCGCCAGTCAGCGGCTTTACATAGATTTTTTGCAAACACTAACAGCAAGAAAACTGTTTTGCCTAAACTCATGTAAGCAGTAAAATAGAGATCCATTGGTCTCATTACTTAGGTCTATATTTCATCCTAAACCTTTATTGATTTGTAATTACTACAGTCTACATTCCTGGGTATGCTATTCAGAGGTTGAAGAAGTTTAAATTAAAACCTATTCTTTTCTATAATTCACTATGTAAGGTAATTGCTACCTGTGGCTCTGTGTTAAATAAGACTGTATGAGTCATGAGTGCATTGCGATAAAATCATTGACCGTCTGCTTAGCACATTATTTACAAACTAGGACATGGATTACTGGAGTATTTGATGTTATAACTTTCAGCAGAGGCTATTTATGTCTTTAGGGCTAGAGAATGGTTTAAAATAAACTGAAACAACTGGGTGCATAAAATTATATAATAAAATATAATTATAATGATATATAATAATGTGTATGTATAGATGGAGGTCTGTAGGTTGACTCTCAAGAGGGACACTAGTCGGTGGGGGTGGTATTTAGCTAAGCAGCAGAAACTAGACTTGAGTGCCTATAGCAAAATTCCGTGGGGCTCTAAGGGCACTGGAGCTAGAATGCTCTTGATGCATACATGGTTGTTAAAATGGGCACAAGATGTACCCAATAGTAGAATATCTGTAACAATACCGATATTCTAATAGCACTTACCCTAACCCGACTCTAACATTACCTCTCTCCTAGCTACACCTTACATGAACCGCCCTACCTTTTGCCTAACACTACCCCCCACCTGTGCCTATCACTAACCCCCCACCTACACCTAACACTACCCTCCGCCACTATCTATTGCCGTTTTCCTGTCTCCCCACCCCTAATTTTGAAAAACGGAATTCAGCTATAGAAAAGTTCAGCTATTTTACCAGAAATCAGAGTGAAAATAGATTTTACTGCTACTACTTACACTGTACAGCTGAATGCACTACAAAGCTGTGCCACTGTCAACCCACCCCACTACTGCCTCATCCGTTTAAGTAAAATGTCTTGCCCCCATTTGGTCAATAAATCGGCAGAAATCAGAAGATTAGCAGTGGAAAGTTTTGGGGGTTAATAGATCAGTGGCAGAGTCAATCCAATATTTGAGTTTGCTGGAAATACCAACCTATGTTTAGCCACCTTAACAGCCACATGGTCCTTTAAGTGTACCTATTGCTTCGGTCCTTTCAATATCTGCACCACAAATACATTCTGTTTCAATATCTAACTTTGTGTCACCTTTTACCCATATCCTTTGCCAACCTTTTATTACAGCTGCATGGCAGTGTCTGGCTTAGTGTGTGGTACATGTAGACTCCTGAGATGTAAATCTGGCCCTGTGAAAGGGTGGTCACAAGGAAAGGAAGTATCTGCTTAATGCAGAACACAGGAACTTCAACAATAACTACACACCTCTTTAAATTGTGGAGAATGTGTACATCTTTGGATTTTAATGTTTCAGAGCTGTAAACTCAACAGTAAGTGGCAAATAGAAGAAAGAAGAGACCCCTATGACCCATGTAGGTGGCAATGTTCTCCTTGGAAATCCAAACCCCCTCCTAATTTTCATTGTACATCACTGGTTTTAAATAGGTGACATTTTTTACATCTCAGGTCTAATGACATGTCCACAAGTAAGGTTCTAGCCTTAGAAAAGTGAAAACAATAATATCATTCTCTTGAAACTAATTTCTGTTTTTGTGTAGTTGATGCAATGAATGAATTATTACAAAAGGACGACACCATTATTTTATTTTGTAATGGTTTCGGTGGAAAAGCAAAGTATGTAGAATGGGCTGCCTGTCTTGCTTTTGAATGCTCTGGCAGAAATAAGGAAACCAACATGTTATGATTTTAAAAGTATGCAACACTTAACAAGAGTATAGTGAAGTAATCATTGTCCCTCAAAGGAGCTCACAATCTAATGTCTCTGTCATTGCCATGGTCTAATATTTCTGCTATTGTCTTGGGCTAATTTGGGGGAAGGCAGTTAACCTACCAGTGTGTTTTTGAGATTTGGGAGACCATAGACCATACACTATCCATGTAGATAGTGCCACGGCTGGTAATTGAACATGGGATTCTAGCAGCACAAGGCAAGAATCCTGGTCTTGAATTAATGTAGCGCCAGTAAAACTGCTGTGCACAGGCAGCGCTCAGAAATATTACTAGTGCTAACACCAGCAGAGTACTGCGCATAACAGTGGTGCTCAGCAGAGCTCGAATATTCGAGTAGCTCGAATATTCGAGCTCTTTTTCAGCTATTCGAGCTCGGTATTCGAGCTCCGAATAGCTGGAGCTATTCGAATGGGCTATCCGAGTACACTCGAATAGCCCATTCACTATTCGAGCTATTCGAGCAACCCGGCGCTATTCGAGCTCGGTACCGAGCTCGAATAGCGTCATAGCCCAGATTGATGTCCTTAGAGCCAATCAGAGGGCTCCCAGGCCCTCTGACGGCAGCCAATCACAGAGGGGGACCCTGGCCAGCCCCTACCCTATAAATAGCGGCTGCCATGTTCCGTTTCTCCGTGCTTGCCTGAGACTTGTACAGAGAGAGAGTTGCTCCTTTGTGCTTTGGCTTAGCAAGAGCTCTATTGTGGTCATTTACCTAGCGTTTTTGCTCACATACACCTCCTATACACACCTATATTGTTGTTAGTTATTTAGACATTGTATTTTAGTTAGTAGCTTGTGTGTTACATTAGAGACAGGCAGCTGCTGCAAGCTTACAGGTTTAGGCCTCAGGGGGGCCTTGCCTCTGTGGGCAGCTGTCCTCTGTTTATTTCTCTCATCTATACCAGTATTTCTGCTGTCCTTTACTAATAGTATTGTAGTTATACTGTACTAGGAGTAGGACACTCACTGACTGTCACTGTTTATAGGCTACTAGCTAGCTCCTGCGTGTGTGCACTCACTCACTGTCTGTGTGTACACACACTCTATTTCCTTCTGATTACTGATAGATTATTGTTAGTTAGTTGTACTTACTTACTACTTACTCTTACTGTACCCGTAGGGACACTCACTGTCACTGTTCATATAGGCTACTAGCTCCTGCGTGTGCGCACTGCACTCACTGTCTGAGTGTACACACACAACACACACTCTATTTCCTTCTGATCGCTGATTGATTATCGTAATTAGTTAGTTGTACTTACTGTTACTACTTACTCTTACTGTACTAGGAGTCTAGGACACTCAGTCACTGTCCATAGGCTACTAGCTCCTGCGTGCGTGCACTCACTGTCTGAGTGTACACACACCACCCACACTCCATTTCCTTCTGATCGCTGATTGATTATTGTAATTAGTTCTACTTACTGTTACTACTTACTCTTACTGTACTAGGAGTCTAGGACACTCAGTCACTGTGTTCATAGGCTACTAGCTCCTGCGTGCGTGCACTCACTGTCTGAGTGTACACACACCCACACTCCATGTCCTTCTGATCGCTGATTGATTATTGTAATTAGTTAGTTCTACTTACTGTTACTACTTACTCTTACTGTACTAGGAGTCTAGGACACTCAGTCACTGTGTTCATAGGCTACTAGCTCCTGCGTGCGTGCACTCACTGTCTGAGTGTACACACACCCACACTCCATTTCCTTCTGATCGCTGATTGATTATTGTAATTAGTTAGTTCTACTTACTGTTACTACTTACTCTTACTGTACTAGGAGTCTAGGACACTCAGTCACTGTGTTCATAGGCTACTAGCTCCTGCGTGCGTGCACTCACTGTCTGAGTGTACACACACCCACACTCCATTTCCTTCTGATCGCTGATTGATTATTGTAATTAGTTAGTTCTACTTACTGTTACTACTTACTCTTACTGTACTAGGAGTCTAGGACACTCAGTCACTGTGTTCATAGGCTACTAGCTCCTGCGTGCGTGCACTCACTGTCTGAGTGTACACACACCCACACTCCATTTCCTTCTGATCGCTGATTGATTATTGTAATTAGTTAGTTCTACTTACTGTTACTACTTACTCTTACTGTACTAGGAGTCTAGGACACTCAGTCACTGTGTTCATAGGCTACTAGCTGCTGCGTGCGTGCACTCACTGTCTGAGTGTACACACACCCACACTCCATTTCCTTCTGATCGCTGATTGATTATTGTAATTAGTTAGTTCTACTTACTGTTACTACTTACTCTTACTGTACTAGGAGTCTAGGACACTCAGTCACTGTGTTCATAGGCTACTAGCTCCTGCGTGCGTGCACTCACTGTCTGAGTGTACACACACCCACACTCCATTTCCTTCTGATCGCTGATTGATTATTGTAATTAGTTAGTTCTACTTACTGTTACTACTTACTCTTACTGTACTAGGAGTCTAGGACACTCAGTCACTGTGTTCATAGGCTACTAGCTCCTGCGTGCGTGCACTCACTGTCTGAGTGTACACACACCCACACTCCATTTCCTTCTGATCGCTGATTGATTATTGTAATTAGTTAGTTCTACTTACTGTTACTACTTACTCTTACTGTACTAGGAGTCTAGGACACTCAGTCACTGTGTTCATAGGCTACTAGCTCCTGCGTGCGTGCACTCACTGTCTGAGTGTACACACACTAAATTTACTTGTGATTACTACTGATTATTGTAACTGCTAGTTGTACTTCCTGACTGTTACTACTTACTTACTGTACTAGGGGACACTCACTCAGTCACCTCACCAACCAACCCACTCCATTAAAGTACCCCACTTTTCACCCGCCCTTTTAAAAAACTTTTGTCTATACGCCCAAAACATTGAAGATGTCTGGAAGTGGCAGCCAGCGCGGTTTGGGCAAGGGGAAGGGCAGCAAGGGAATCAGGAGGAGAGGGAGCAGCATTGTGGCAAGCCGCGGCCGCGCCACCATGCACAGTTCCGCAGCAGCAGCAGCAGCGTCAGTGGCTAACATTCCTCCCATAGCCACTGGCCGTGGACGCCTTGGGCGCCGCCCAGCAGGAGCATCTGCAACTCACGCTGCAGAGACACAGCAGCAGCAGCGTGTAGCACCTGCTCCCATTTTCCTCCAGCCGGGTCGGAAACGTCCCATTGAGGAAAAGGATGCAGACACTGTGGTGCAACTCATGACGGAGGATGAGCAGCCCGCCATCAGCTCTGCATCCGAGGCCTCCACCCTCACCACCACCACCACCACCACCACCACCCCTGTTCGCAGCAGCCGCCCAGCAGGGTCTGGGGAGGAGGCCAGTTCACCGTCACTCGCCGACCTGTCATTCAGCAGTCTTTTGACCCCAGGCATCATGAGTAAATTGTCTGCTGTTGTTGGCGATCTTGAGGAGGAGATGCTGATGGGCACTTTGGGGGATGAGGGATTGGACAGCAAGACTGTGGCGACAGTCAAGCAGCCCATCCATGCATCAGGAGAGGAGTTTGGGGGGTCCTCATCCCAGCAGGACATGTTTCAGGAGGGGGAGGATGATGATGACCCGGTGACAGACAGAGACTGGGTGCCACCACCTCCAGGGGATGTCGTCCTCAGCAGCTCTGAGGAGGAGGAGGAGGATGCGCTTGTGGGCCTTGCAAGGAGGCGCATCATTGCAAGCATTGGCAGCGTCCCACAGCCTGCTGGTGTCTCAGGCTCAGCAGCAGCAGCAGCATCAGCCAGTACCACCACCAGCCGCACCCAAGCCCCCCCCCCAACCACCACAGGGAGACAGGCAGCAGCGCTTCCATGCCGTAGGGGGAAGTTTCTGTCACCAATCTGGCGGTTTTTCACCATGCCCACTGTGTACAGCAAGTACGCCACTTGCAACCACTGTCAGCGGAAGTTGAGCAGAGGTGCAGACCCCTTAAAGTTCAGCACCAGCTCGCTCATCAACCACCTTGCGGCTAAACATTTCCACCAGCATGAGGAGTTCCAGAGGCTGAAGGCATCTGCTGCTGGCAGTGGCACCACACCCATCACTGCACAGCCTTCAGCAGCAGCAGCAGCAACAGCAGCCACCCGCCCTCCTGCTCCTCCAGCAGCACCAGCAGGAGTGCGGAAACGCACTGCTCCTCCCCCCTCTGCAACTCCTGCCGCCGACACTGAGGCCTGTTCTGGCAGCCAGTCCTCAGTGGCCTCTTCTGCTGTGTCTGCTGATTCCCGTGTCAGCAAAAGGCCACGCCAGAGCCTTTTGAGCGAGTCCTTCCAGGGGGTGGTTAGGGCTCTGCCTCCCAGCAGCCGTCGCGTGCGGCAGCTGAACGGCTTGCTGGCACGGGCCATGTGCTCCCAACTCCTGCCGTACACGCTCGTGCAGGAGGGGAGCGACATTCGTGCGCTGCTTGCTTGCGCAGCCCCAGACTGGCAGCTCCCCAGCAGACACTTCTTTGCCCGCAAGGCCATTCCTGCACTGCACCGCTTTGTGATGGCCAATGTGGAGCGAGGGCTGGAGCACGCGGTTGGTGAAAGGGTCCACGTCACCATGGACTCCTGGAGCAGCCGCTTCGGGACAGGCCGCTACCTGTCCTTCACTGTCCACTGGGTCAGCTTGGTGGAAGGGGGTGAGGATGGGAGAGCAGCAGCGGGCACAGCAGCAGCAGCAACACAGTGGGTGGTGCCACCCCGCAGGGTCAGGGGAACTGCAGCAGGTTCCTCCGATCCTCTGCCATCCTCCGGCACACCTGGCCAAACCCCCCGCCTCAGCAGCAGCGTGAAGGCCCGCCACTGCCAAGCGCTGCTGCACTTGGTCAGCCTTGGGAAGACCAAGCTGACGGCAACCCATGTGTTGGCCAAACTCCAGGAGCAGGAGAGGATTTGGCTGACCCCCAGAGGCCTCAGAGTCGGAGAGGTGGTGGCCGACAATGGGGCCAATCTGGTTGCCGCAATAGACAGGGGAAACCTGACCCACATCCCCTGTCTTGCCCACGTGCTGAACCTGGTGGTGCAGAAGTTCCTGCGCACCTACCAGGGGATGGGCGAACTGCTGGAAACGGCAAGGAATGTTGTGCGTCACTTCCGGCGCTCGGCTGCAGCCTGTGCGAGCCTGGAAGACGTGCAAAAGGAGCTGGATCTGCCACGCCATCGGCTGATCCTTGACGTTCCGACTCGCTGGAACTCCACCCTGGCGATGTTGGAGCGTCTGGTTGAACAGAGGCACGCTGTCAAACAGTACCTTGCCCTGGCCACTGTTTCCGCAGCTCAGAGAAGGGACAAGACCAGCAACATCCCGTCCATCGTCCCCGATGATGACTGGAGGCACATGCAGCAGGTGTGCTTAGTGCTGGCTCCCTTCCTGCAGGCCACAAACATGGTGAGCAGGGACCATGCTATGGTCTGCGAGTGGGTGCCCCTGGTTTCTCTGCTGAACAGGGCCCTCGATGCTTTGCTGGAACAGGGAGCGGCAGCCTTGGACCAGCAGGAGCGGCAACCAGCTGCGCAGTCCACCTCTGAGGGGGAGGAGGAGGAGGACTTGGTGGAGGTCCCTGACCTGGCTGCTGATGAGGGGGATCAGCACAGCGCAGCTGAGTTGGTGCGGGGGTGGAGAGAGGATGAGGCGGCAGAGGAGGAGGATGAGGACAGCACTGACGTCGATGTGCCAGCAGACGTGGCCCGCCTCTTCCCAATGGCAGCGCACATGCTGACGTGCCTGCGCAGGGACCCCAGGGTGATCCAGATGAAGCAGAGGGAGGACATCTGGATCAGCATGATGTTGGACCCACGCCTCAAGGGGAAGTTGAGCCAGTTCCTGCCGCCTGCAGGAGGAGACCCAGCGCAACAAATAAGGAGCTTGCAGCAGGCCCTTGTTGAGCGCTTGGAGGAAGCCTTCCCCCAGCCTTCCACCCCCACTGTCCAGCAGCCAGCACAGAGGCAGCAGCAGGTGCCTGCATCCAGCAG
The DNA here is from genome assembly GCF_040937935.1 of Hyperolius riggenbachi. NCBI lineage: Eukaryota > Metazoa > Chordata > Amphibia > Anura > Hyperoliidae > Hyperolius > Hyperolius riggenbachi. The sequence continues at coordinate 496,021,852 of NC_090646.1, read as the reverse complement.
CAGCAAGCGCCCCACAGACCTGCTGTCTCTCAGCCACGAGCTCTACAGGACTGTAGAGGCTCCGGCAGCAGTGACTAGAGAGGAGATGCATGCAGCAGCATCCTCCTCCGGTCACAGCCAGCGCCTGACCCGCATGGTGGCTGACTACATGGGGTCGTACAGCGGGCTTGACAGCGATGCCCCTGTTGATCCCATGGAGTATTGGGTCAAGCGCATGGAGATCTGGAGCGAGCTGGCGCAGTACGCCCTGGAAGTGCTGTCCTGCCCCCCTTCCAGCGTGCTGTCCGAGCGCTGCTTCAGTGCAGCTGGTGGCGTGGTCACCGAGAAACGCTCACGTCTGTCTCACAAGTCTGTGGACAGACTGACGTTTCTCAAGATGAACCAGGCGTGGGTGGAAGGCGAGTTCCTGGCCCCTGTTGTCGGCGAGAGGGGGACATGAACTGGCTGCCGGAACCATCGTTAATGTGCCTTACCACCCTTTACCACCTCCTGGCTCCTGCTCACTAAGCCAGCCTGGTTCACTTTGACTATTACGTCGCCTGCAGCCACACATTTTACACCTACAGTGGGCTGCTGTGTACTGCCCTTCTGCTGTCTGTCTGTGTTTCCCACTGCCAGGGTACACAGAATTACCTTCTTCTGCTGCCACTCTGCCACCAGCTATTACGTCAAACAATAGCTATATTGGTTGCAAAACCAAAACCAAACAAACCATTAAAAAAAAAAAAGGTTTAATTTTTCTGAGGTGCCCGGGTTGAAAACTGTGTTGTCCCAGTTGTGTATTGGACACAATGTGGGCTGCACGACTGCTGTCTGGGACCTCCTGTTGTGTTTATTTACAGCCCTGGTATCACCGCTAGGTACCAGGGCTATTATGTCACGGCGAGCTGCCTGCCTCATTGACTGCCTGCTGCCACACACTCATCCTCCTCCTCCTGCTGCTGAATTTACCTCCTGCTGTCTTTGTGTTTCCACTGCCAGGGAGCACATACAATGGCGCTTCCAACATGCGTGCGCCCACCAGCTATTTGTTACGCTCAAAAATAGCTGCATTTCTTTAAAAAAAAAATTGAAAAGAGAAATACGTGAAGAAGAAGAAGACGATATTGAAAAAGAAGGAGAAGGAGAAGATGAAGATGAAGAAGAAGATGAAGAAGAAGATGAAGAAGATGATGAAGAAGAAGATGAAAAAGAAGAAGAAGATGAAGAAGATGAAGAAGAAGAAGATGAAGATGAAGAAGAAGAAGAAGATGAAGAAGAAGAAGAAGAAGAAGATGAAGAAGAAGAAGATGAAGAAGATGAAGAAGAAGATGAAGAAGAAGAAGAAGATGAAGAAGAAGAAGATGAAGAAGATGAAGATGAAGAAGAAGATGAAGATGAAGAAGAAGAAGAAGATGAAGAAGATGAAGAAGATGAAGAAGAAGAAGATGATGAAGAAGAAGAAGAAGAAGATGATGAAGAAGAAGAAGAAGAAGAAGAAGAAGACAATATAGAAGAAGAAGAAGAAGATATAGAAGAAGAAGATCTAGAAGAAGAAGAAGAAAGATAAAGAAGAAGAAGAACAAGTATATACAGTAACACTACTGAACAAAATTAAGGACACAACTTCTCTTTCCACCTTTTTTTTTAAAGGAACATCCCCACATAATCACTTGCTGTTGTTACTTGGAAAAAAAGATGTTTCTTGCATCATTCACCCTCAAAACAAGTGTTGGAAGCTATTTAAGGCCAATTCGAATAGTCAGCTCGAATAGTGAGCTCGAATACCGACTCGAATAGTGAGCTCGAAGTCCGAGGTCGAATCGAATAGTAAAAATTATTCGACTCGAATATTCGACTGACCTCAAATAATTTACTATTCGAATTCGACCAAACTCGAATTTTAAAAAGGGGTATTTGAGCATCACTAGCGCATAACACAGTTTGATTCATGGTACATGAGCAACACAAGAAACATACTGCATGATACCTCAACAATGCTCACATTACCCATGTACCATAAGTTGCGCTAATTGCCCAAAGTGTGGTACTCTGCTGGTATTGTACCGGTACTATAGCCATGCGATATGTGTGCTCAGCAGTTTTATTGGCACTACGGGAATCAGGTCCTTCTGTTATGTTGCCCGTTACCAGTTTGCTAGCGACTGAATAAAGCTAATATTAGTTTGATGTATTTATTTTCTTAACACAATGGTGTGTGCAGCCAAATGAAACCGTTGAAATGTGGTCCAGCATAAGGAAATATGAAATTGCAATCCACATGAAGAAGGAAAAGCGCATACTGGCAGGAAGTTCTGAATATCTGTGTGCAGTATGACTCTACAAAGAGAATTAATGAAGTCGTCTTCATGGTAATATGACTCATATCTGAAGTTTTGTACATAATTTACAGAGTCAACCCTTGATGTCTGAGTAGAAGCTCCAAGTATCTCCTTCATAATGCAGGAGTTTGGATTTTTTTCAGTATTTATAATCGTCGTACATTGATCACAAGCTGCGAATGGTAGGAAGATTGAAAATACTTAGTAAATAGCTTTTATTGTAAAATGTGAAAGAGAATGAAAGACAATGAATACGGGAAGGGGGGGGGGAGGAGTTAGTAACCATACTTAGATTCCAGCAGCTTGCTTTCCTTGTATGATTTTGCATTTTGGATTATTCCCAATAGTATATACCATGTATCTCTTAGGTAGGATCTTATTACCAGTGATTCAGTATGATAGTTCTTTGCCATTTCAGAGATCTGATGCCTGTTTATACTGGCCCACTTCCAAGCACAACATTCCTCCTATTACTCATTTTGTGGCTTTAGGTGGTGTGCATGGTAACCTCTGTACTTTGGTGTATGAACTCTATGAGCAGTATGATGCCAAATATGATTACAACCTCTCAATACTGGTAAAGAGGCCAATAATGGCATCAGGGGTACAGGATCTACATGGATCTGGCATAGCAAGGGTTGGGTGGAAACACAGAAAGGACAGAAGTAGGCATGTCTGAACTAAAGAAAACAGGAAGTCCAGCCAAACCCCTGCACTCATCAGAACTCAACAGAGGCCAGCTAGTGACTTTGCTGCTGAGGTAGTAAGGCAGTGTTCTATTCAGTCTTGCTACCTGATTAGGAAGAAATTACATATTGCTAGGTCAATGAGCTGAAAATTGTTCCAAGTTCATACAGAATTATGCAAATGTTGTATGCAAATGTATGCAGTTTGAAAACAGACCAATCGAATGCCACCTTGACAGGACTCGTCTGCTTTCAAGCTGAATAAATTTGCATGCCAAATTTGCATAATCTTGTATGAACTCAGAACAGTTTGCATTATATTGACCATCCTATTCCCTACCCACTACAGGACCACTTAAAAGAGATGGGTTCTGATTATTTATTTTAATGTACTAAAAGTGGAAAAAGGTTTACTAGAATATGTCCTGACTATGACCTCAATTCACTAACCATTACCACATTCGGTAATGCAGAAAACAACTGATTTTCCCAAACAACTTGCTAAACACCAATTCACTAAGTCTGTTACCGGACTGAGAAGTAAAATTACCAACTAATGAGGTAAATTCCCGACTTGTGCAGTTAATTCCCCCAAGAAATGTCAAAAAATGTAAATTCACAAAGATTAGAGCATTCAGTAAAACAAGAGAGTGTTTGGTATTTAAACTCTGGTACACACTTTCAATTATGATTGACCAATCAATGACCCCAATGTTGTATGAGGGTCAACAGATATTGAATACTGTGAGCACATTGTGTAGGTACATGGAGGTGGTAAAATTGGTCAGTTAATGGCCAATCAAACTTGAAAGTGTGTACCAGGCTTAAGGCCAGCTCTGACGCATCGGTAGTTAGCAATCAGCATGTGATAACTTTGAGAAACTAAAGCAGAGAACCAATAGGAAGTGTCGCCTCCTCCTGCTACTCACCCCATTTGATCCGATGCATTGACGGGCAGGACATGAGAGCCACATAGCAGGAGAAATAGACATTCAAATAAGCTCTTCTGTATCCCTTTAGATGTGCAGATCTATATACTGATACACATAAAAGAGACCTCTAGTGGCATATTTGCACATTTGCACGTGATACAGGAAGTCTTGTACTTCACAAAACTGACATACAACCGGCACCTGCAGAGAGAAGAATGACAGCTTGTTGCCTCACCTGCTCTACAGCTGGTAAGACATTACTGAGTGATTTGAAGCAACATTTTTTTGGTAAATTACCAAACTTGAGGCAGCATGTGTGGAAATCTTAGTGAATTTGAAACCAACCTATTTTTTTGTTTACCAAACAGCGTTAGTGAATTGAAGCCGATATGTAGTTGAGCAGTAGAAGACTTGCTGCCCTGTCACACAGTTTTGTATTTGTCACGGTTATCTATATGCATATTATTTGGCAGACTCTTGTATGATGATGTTTTATAACACCATGCTGTTTGTAGTACCAAAGGCTGTAAATACATAACCCCTGCAACTCAGATCTAATCAGAGAATATTGCTTTGATTGTGGATGCTTGCCAAAGAATTATCAGTAACAACAGACAATTGATTACCATGATTTATTTTTCCCACTTTGTAAGCGGATTAAATGTGTATACAAATTGTAGCACTTAAAGAGAAACTCCAACCAAGAATTGAACTTTTTCCCAATCAGTAGCTGATACCCCATTTTACATGAGAAAGACAATGATTTTCACAAACAGACCATCAGGGGGCGCTGTGTGACTGATTTTGTGCTGAAACCCCTCCCACAAGAGGCTCTGAAGACCGCGGTACTGCTGGCAAACTGCTACAATGTAACAATGTTCAGAGACAGGAAATAGCTGTTATTAGCTGTCTAACAGACAGAGCAGCTAGAAACAGCTAAATAACCTGCCCACAGTAACAATGTCACCATGTAATAAATGTCAGAATGTTAATCTGGGAGAGGAAAGATTTTACAATGAGCAAACACTGACTAAATCATTTATACATAATTATGGTAAAAAATGAAGCACTTTTTTTACTACATTATTTTCACTGGAGTTCCTCTTTAAGGGATTGCCGTCAGTTACATTAGTTCTACATTTCAATTATTATAACACTTCAGGTCACATTCTCAGTATGTAGCCAGGATATATGGATCTTTGCACTGTAGTTATTTTAAATAATAAATAACACTATTAAATTGGAAAATAATAGCCAACGAAGAAGTAACCGTGAAGTAGTAAATACTAAATAAATAAATGAATAAAGATACACATGTCTAATCTATTACATACAGAAGTGGAATTTCCCTTGACAAGGCATAGATGATCTAATCCCAGAGCCTTTCCCCAACAATTAAGCTGGTGTCAATTGGGAGATTCCCTTTTGGATATTACCGATGATTAACAATCACCAGAACACCTCTATATAATGCTGGAGTCACCCATGTTTAGTAATCAGAATGGTTTGTTGCTCCATTGCTAGTCATTGAGTGACTGAAACATCTCAGTAACAAATCGACAAATCGCTTTAATTGCTACCAATGTAAAGGCACTAAACCAGTGGCATAGCTAAGGAGCTGTGGGCCCCGATGTAAGTTTTACAATGGACCCCCCCAAGCACTCTATACATAACAATTGATACGGCGCATCAAAACCTGCCAATGGCAACTACAGTGTCTGAGGTGCACGAAGGGAATGGGGAACAGTTTGTTAATGATTACCACTATTCAAAGTATCTATAGAAGTGATTATTATGAGCACAGGACTAATAGAGAGCTAATACTGTAGTTGAGGGAGGGCCCTTCGGGGCCCCTCTGGCCCAAGGGCCCCGATGCGGTGGCTACCTCTGCAACCCCTATTGCTACACCCATGCACTAAACTATTATGTTACTGAATCCTGACAGTTTCTTTACTAGCCATCGGTTACAGCAAAGGAACTGTTAGTCAACTGCCAGAATGACATGGACCTTAGGGGGAAAAAGTAAAAATGTATTTAACCTAAAACTTCTTTGTATATTTATGATCATGCTGCTACCAGGGCTGCATCCTTTTCAACCCATCATGATCTTGACAAAGCCTGTGCTTAGGTTGTTGAGAGGTTGCATGTTTGAGCATAGTTCACCATAAACAAATGAAAAAGAGACGGCACACAATTGACTGCAAAAACTGTTGCTGTGTATTATGGAGCAAAGCACTGTATTACATATTACGGACTTCTGTCCTTCCTTAGATGCATCTGAGCCAATTGTGTGCCGTCTCTTTTTCGTTCGTTTATGGTGAACCAGCGACCGCTTGGGCAATCCAGTCGAGACTAAGCACCGCCAAAGTGTACAGGTCATACATACCTGGTGTACTGCTTCCAAGGCGTCCCTTCCAGTAACCACATGTTTGAGCATAGTTTCTGGCGGTCATTCCCGACACAGCGGTCATTGGGCTTGCTGATGGAATAATCCACCCTGCAAAGTTATATAATCATCCGGTGGGATCAGGAACCAGTAACATGGTAGGGCAGGGATCCTTGAGGAGGCACAGATGATTGTCTGGATGGGAGTACCTAGCCCGTACCAGGATAGATGCGATAACTAAAAATTCTAGTACACTCCTCCACTAGAAAAGAAAGGAAACCTCTTGGTTCTAAGACCAGAGAAGCATGCTTACCATAAAAAAGACTTGAATTTGTGACCAGGGATAAGAAGCTATAATATGAAACAAATATCATAATAATAAAAGTAAAATATGAAAGTGTAATATATTGAAATAGTGCACATAATAATACTGTGGTTACAATATACAAATACACAAAATTAAACTGCTAATTTATAGTAACCACTGCACAATTCGAGGCAGAGCGACGCTTCCTCAGAAGAGTCCACAGCTCTATTCCTGTTTGGTTGGGGGTGGGAGGAGTAAAGTTTTTTTCTTCCTGCCATAGGAACTATTTAGCCTAAAATCTGCACTGTGCCCAACAGCCTTTGTTTTTGTTGTTCTATTGAACAAAATATCAAATTGGTTATATTTGAGGTTTTCCCATAAAAGTTTGCAGAGATCATCATAAAACACTCAATCATTTTCTTATTTAGGCAGTGGGAAAAAAAGAAAGGAGCAAATGGGAAAAAAAGAAAGGAAGGAACGGAGAAGGGGAGAGAAAAGAAAGGGGCAGCTAAGATTGGAAGAAAGAGCTTCTCAACAAGTAGGGGGCCTATGTCATACATTTCTTATTTTCTGTGGATTATTTATCAAAAAATTCAAATATGTTTTTGTAGAAATGTGTCTAGCTTGTCTTATTTTGTTTATTCTATTGTACCACATATACATGGATAGACTCCGAAGTTGGGACATAGAGACCTTGGCCACAATTTAAAATAAAGGTATCAAAGACTTCTTGTAGTGTTTGATGCTTTATGGAGGCGCATGTAAAAGCAAAACTTTGGGCCAGAATGGCAGGACCCCATGTACGAGGCCAGAGATAGTATTGCATATTGTGTACTATCAACCAAAAAGGTCTGATGGGATTGGTTAGGAGATTTTTGTCTGTTAGTGGTCCCAAACAATCATTTATGATTGTTTATATGAATAATTGTTCGGATAAGATCGTTCGCTGAATTATATCATTATTGACCTCCTTTAGAATCACCTATTCAGCAAGTGTTAAATGCAGGTCCAGATGGAGCTTTAATGTGTTAGAAGGCATATTCTCCTCCAGTCATCATCGCTGAATGATTTCCCTAGATCCCTTTCCCATTTATCCTTACCTGCACACCTCAGTGCCTTGAAGGTCAATGATGAGCTGGTACAGTACAGATAGTATAGGCCCAGCAGATCTTTTGTTTACACGCACACGTTCACAAATTCTGATAAGGTCCGAGAGCCCTGGGCTTTATAAGGGTGATAAATGAAAAACAGACAGGATATTACTGGACCGGACTGGAAATGTGCAGATTTATGTGTGAACCAAGTCTAAGTGGCAGGGAGAGGCACAGGAATGCTGACAGACCAACAGACTTATTGTCGTCAAAAGCACTAGTTTATGTGCAGAAACTGCTGGTGGGAGTTCTGAGGTCGTTTCTGGACAGAAACAAATTCAGTAAGTTGTAATAGATGCATTACTGATTTGGAGTTTATTATTATATATATTCAAAATAGGCTGAGGGTAGTGTACTTTGCTGGTACATTTTTTTGCCGGTAGTATCACAATGTGTTCTATGCAGCATTCTGCTCTAGATGTTATCAGGCGTCACTGAGACATCTACATCTCTTTGCTTTATCTGCAGTCCCACAGCGCAAGTCCCACAGGGTGCTGATGCTGACATTTTTATGACAAGTCACTCTCCTGATCATCTCTTCTCACAGTGGCTTTGTTTATTTTAAAGGTGATGCCATTGTTACCACTTTAAATGATTTATGCTTGTGGCATACTAGCAGAGTTTGTAATTGGAGCAATCATTTAAATTAGAAGGTGCAGTGTATTGTAACAAGAACCAATTAGTGCTGAATGTTATGTAATACAATCAGTATGAATTATTTTTACAGAGAAAGAAAAAGAACAGTGATCTATCTGATAGTAATGGAATTTTAAATATGGCAAATTTAAATATGTTTCTAAAATTTCATTTGTATTCATGACTGTTGGTAGCCTGATGCAGAGACACATTTCAAGTGTGCAATTATGGTTGTCAGCTAAATAAAGCATTGCATTTTAAGGTTATCTATAGAATTCTGAATCCTTTTTTTAAGCGCTAGTCGTCGAATACATAAAAACTCTAGTGAGCCAGTGCCCCAGTATGGGCTGAAATGATCATCATTCATTAAAAAAGCATCTTAAATTTGATATGATTATTGCTAGTCAGGTTGATAAATGCAAGCAGAATACGAATAATTATTTTTGGTTTGGGCCTTGTATAGGCAGGCCTTAGAATCACTCATAGTAATGTCGACTTGTTCAAAATATTTGAATTTGCATTGTGGGACAAGATATTTTGCGGTGTCTTTGTAAATATACCAGCGTTAGTTACCATTACCAAGTTATATATATTCCATTCCTTACTTTTGAATTAGATACGATACCATGACTCCATAGTGAATATTTAGCTGCCCTATGATTTTTTGTTTTTCTGTTAAATATCTGTAGGTCTTCTGTTTAAGATAAACATCTGTTCTTTAAAGGGAACCGAGCACCAATTTTTTCCTAGTTTCTAAAAGCTATAGGAGTTCCTCCCTCCCCTTCAAGCTGCCCATTATTTAACCAGGAGAAGGTGTAAAGATAGCATCTGTGACTTCTGTGCAATAAAATAATTACATCAGTCCTTATCTGCCTGAAACTTCTGCAGTAGTGCAGGTCACGGAAGTAGGAGGAAATAGGATAATAAAGGCCTTTGCTAAACTTTTAAAGAGACACTGAAGTGGAAAAAAAATATATGATATAATGATTTGTATGTGTAGTACAGCTAAGAAAGAAAACATTAGGAGCAGAGACCTAAGTCTAATATTGTTTCCATAGACAGGTGTACAGAGGCGCCAGTAGAATAAAAGATAATAAAAGGTTTAAAACATCTAGGTGGCGGTGGTGGACCGGCCAACCTAAAATAGACACGATGCTGTCAATTCAAATCAACGAGAATTTATTCACATACTCCACAATTGTGGAGTATGTGAATAAATTCTCGTTGATTTGAATTGACAGCATCGTGTCTATTTTAGGTTGGCCGGTCCACCACCGCCACCTAGATGTTTTAAACCTTTTATTATCTTTTATTCTACTGGCGCCTCTGTACACCTGTCTATCCAGCAAACCACCCTTGGTGGAAGGGTGTCATACCCTCCTTTCTTCTATCACAGAGAGCGACATCTTAATCCTGAGTGGGGACAGGCTTGTACTCCCCACCTGCCTATACAGTGGTTGCCTTTGCGGTAACCCGTGTTTGTAAGTATAATACTTACCTTTCATTTATATTCCTCCTGTGTTAATACCTACTACACCATATTGGGCTCTCGGTTTTTGTCTTTAATATTGTTTCCAGTACAGGTAGAGTTAAGAAACTCCAGTTGTTATCTATGTAAAAAAGCCATTGAGCTCCATGACTTTCAAAGTGGCAGAGAGCTCTTTTTTAAGCTTGTTATCTCAACTGTAAACTGCTCTGTAAAATCATTTAGAATGCTGAGTAATGTGTAATCTGCAAATATTGGAGAATGATGCAATGTTATAAAAAAAAACACTATATAACTGAAAATAAAAATATGAGACTATTTTCTTTGCTTCTAATATTCTAGTAATTATACTTTTTTTTTAATGAGCCACATTTTTGGCATGCATATTAAATGTGCTATTGAGTACATAGATAGATAGATAGATAGATAGATAGATAGATAGATAGATAGATAGATAGATAGATAGATAGATGGGGAGCCCTCAGTCCAAGGGTACTATTGTAGGAAACCACTGTAAGTCAAAGGTCTTTCTACAAAACCTCAAAAGTTGCCCATTAGCAATAGCACCTTCCAAACGATCAGCAACACAATCGATTGGATTGGACGGCATTAATGGTGCTAATTGGCAAAGAATAATCATTTTATCAATTGTTAAGATGCAAATTTCAAGACGATTCTGTTAGTCTGATTGGGTTGCTTATTACTTTCCCCTTAAGTTTCCGATCGATCACAGTGATCAGAACTGATGGTTGAAATTAGATCGTTAATGGGCACCTTATGGCTAACCTCACAGTGTGATTTGCATAACGTCTGAGCTGCAAAACAACGCAACAAATGGCCTGCATGTTAAAGATTGCACATTAGTTACATAGCATAAACAATTGCTGTGAAAATGGGTGTTATCACAAAGGGTATCCAGAAAGGCTGTGTAGAAGGCAAACCACATTAAGGGCCATATCCTATTCAAGGTGATAAGTAGCTTGCAGATGCGAGCTACTTATCACCTTGCCATCGCGCGAGGATTACCGGCAAATCCTATTGCCCATTTCCTTCGCGCGATGGCCGATCGTTAGGGAACATTACTCAGGCGAAAGCCTGAGCGATGCTCCCTGTTACCGAGCGATGGGGAGTGAGGTTTACGCTGTGGTGCTGTCCATCAGCACCACGGCCTCACTCCCCACACATGCGCACTCGTCCGCCGAACATCGCCGACATCTTCCGCCGCAGCATCTGGGGGTCTCCTTTAATAAGGAGACCCCCAGAGCTCCCCGTCGGGTCGCCGCACAGTTTAGAAGCCAGCGCGCAGCTCTGCCGGGCTCCTCTGTCATACGTACCGCCGCCGATCACCCGCCGCCTCTCGCCGCAAAATCCGTCACGTAATTACAGTGTATCTAACACTGTAATTACTGTGCGCATAGAAGGAGCCCGGGCAAAGCATCTTTGAATCTGCAGCCGGGCTCCCCATTGGTCTGCTGTCTGAACCAATAAAATGGCTCACACAGCAGACCAATGGGGAGCCCGGCTGCAGATTCAAAGATGCTTTGCCCGGGCTCCTTCTATGCGCACAGTAATTACAGTGTTAGATACACTGTAATTACGTGACGGATTTTGCGGCGAGAGGCGGCGGGTGATCGGCGGCGGTACGTATGACAGAGGAGCCCGGCAGAGCTGCGCGCTGGCTTCTAAACTGTGCGGCGACCCGACGGGGAGCTCTGGGGGTCTCCTTATTAAAGGAGACCCCCAGATGCTGCGGCGACGACGTGCGTTAGCTAGTTTAGACCTGCTTTTTGCAGGTCTAAGCTAACGCTCATGTCTGCCGGGAAGCATCGCTTCCCGGAGACATGATAAGGGTAATTGGATTCCGTGTTAAGAACTCGCTGGGCGATTATATCGCCCAAGCGAGTTCTTTTCCGCCTGGGGGGGTCTAAAGTTTAATTAGATTAGGCGATGCCCCCATCGCCTAAGTTAAGAACTCGCCAGTGCTTAGCGCTGGCGAGTTCAGCAATAGAATATGGCCCTAAGTGTTGCTTTTTTAGTAGGGGGGCTTTTTGGTCTCTTTTAGTCCCCGATTCTAATTCCTAGTGGTTTTTAGTTACCCTGAGCTTCTTGGGTATTCTGTTGCTAGGGTAACTACATCACAGTGAAAAATGCTCATACAATTGGAAGAGGTAAGCAGAATTGCTTACTTTCAGACCACAAGCTGGATGTTGCCAAATAATAATCGCTGTCTACAAAAAGTATCTTGTAGCCTTTTATACAACAGGACACCAAGATAATTCTCCAGGAAACTCATAAAACTAACAGAGACGATAAGTGGCACTCAGACAAAAATAAAATGAGTGCCTGGAGCCTGCATATGGCATATTGGATGGCACATAGCTAAACCCGATGAAGCGGGAGACACATTGTTTTTATGTGTTGAATAAAGGTCTTTTTGCCAGCTGAGCACATTTAAGTGTTTTTTTGGAAAGCAAGTACCATTTTTTGATTATTATACTATTTCAATCATTTTTTTTCCACCTGCATGCCTCTTATCCCATATATTAGTTGTTTAGAGCCTATTGTACTTTATTCATGTTTTAGTTTTGAAAAAAATATGTAATAGATATGCAATCTCATAAATATACTAAATTACTCCAACATTCTCCTTGATCAATAATGTATATTATAGTTTTTGACTTAATTTGAAAAGATCTGAGATCACCTTTCCCTTTCAGCTTCACTCAGCTGCTTGTTGTTTACAGAAGTCTCCTGTATGATGAGGACAGAGCTGTGGCTGCAGCGGCCCCATGCCTCTTCCTGGAAACTTCCCACCACTGCCCATGGTTGTTTATGTTCGTATTACTTACATGTCCATGATTATGCTGGGAATACACCATATCATTTTCTGTTCGATTTTTCGGTCAGATTTTCTGTTAGAATGCATAATTAGATTATTTTCTGTAGAGAATGGTTATTATCTCTGGTGCATTGTCTTCTGTTTATCTCCTGCTGAGTAGAACAATGCCTAATTGCTCGGCAGATAGATGGTAAGATAGATACATTTCCAACATGTTGAACTTTATCAATCTGGCAGGTAAATCTAACAGAAAATTGTATGGTGTATTCCCAGCATTATGCTGGGTACACACGTTGTGATTTCCTGCTCGATTTGCGGGATCGATGGGATCGATTTGATTATTTCCAACATGTTCGATCGTGTTTCGATGGATACAGCCGTCGATTTTGCATACTTAATATGCAAAATCGACGGCTGTATCCATCGAAACACGATCGAACATGTTGGAAATAATCGAATCGATCCCATCGATCCCGCAAATCGAGCGGGAAATCGCAACGTGTGTACCCAGCATTAGATCTGAGATCACCTTTCCCTTTATGGCTCACTCAGCTGCTTCTTGTTTACAAAAATCTCCCATATGATCAGGACAGAGCTATGTCTACAGCTCCCCCATGCCTCTTCCTGGAAACCTCCCACCACTGCCCATGGTTGTTTATGTTGGTATTACTTACATATCCATGATCTGCCTCTTAGATCTGAAATCACCTTTCCCTTTATGGCTCACTCAGCTGCTTCTTGTTTACAAAAATCTCCCATATGATCAGGACAGAGCTATGTCTACAGCTGCCCCATGCCTCTTCCTGGAAACCTCTCACCACTGCCCATGGTTGTTTATGTTCGTATTACTTACATATCCATGATCTGCCTCTTATGTCTGTAATGTTGAATCTGCATATCGCACTTGAGGGCAGAAAGGATGGAAATGAATACTTAAGAGTGCCAATCATACTTAGCATTCAGAATACAGATCCTAGTCATTGAATACTGTCATACTCAGTGAGGGGCAATGGAGAAACCTATGAGTGGCTTCAATAAAGAAGAAAGGGCGCTCATAATTTTTAGATAGCACATACAATGCTGATATGTACTGTATGTTTACCATCTGCTGCTAAGGGTCTAGTCTTGAATTGACTCCCCCAGAGCTATTCTTGTCAAAGAAGCTAAGAAAAATCCTTAAAGTGTACCTGATGTGAAGATTGAATTAAAAATGTAACACTCACCTCAGTTGTGGGTAATCTCTGGGTAGACCAGAAACTTGCCCGACCCTCTTATACTGCACTGTTCTAGCACTGGATCCCTCTAAACATGTTCCACAAGGGCTTGTCAAATATGCTTCTTGTGGCTGTGCTGTAATCTGCAAGCAAGTTTCTACGCACTGGGCAGGCATGAATCAGAATCAGAATCAATTTATTTTCGCCAAGTAAGTTTGCACCTACAAGGAATTTGTCTTGGCAGTTGCTTAACAATCACAAACAAAAACAATACAAGGACAGACAGTGTGAATATTACAAGTTAAGGACATTATAAGTATAGTGGCAGTAAGCAATGTGAGAATTATTCATGTTTAGTTCTGTGCTGATTACTTTTAGTCCTAGCAGCTCTAACGTGGTTCAGCATTAAGTATGGCTACCGCTTGAGGAAAAAAACTGTTCCTGTGTCTAGAGGTTTTGGTAGCGATTGACCGGAGGGTCCACATGTGCCCTGTAGAACAAAGCTGCTTGTTGTGAATGGCTTTTTTCCTTTGTGAACAAACACTTTCTTCTACTGGGCGTGTGTGAACTGTACTTGCACATTCCCAGTACAGAGAAGCTTGTATTCAGACGGGAGTGCTGCCACAAGAAGAAGAGTGTCCTGGGCAGCAGTGTTGGGCTTGAGGAGGATGTGGGAAGCTTCTGGACCCTCCAGAAGCTTTCCCTACTCCTAACTTAAAATACTATTCTCACTCCATGCCCTAGCAATGTCCTAGCAAACGATATTTGTTTATTAAACCATAAATAAGTAACCTAATGACATAATATAAGAAAACATTGAATGTCCAATTTTTAATGCATATATCAGTTCAACATGGAGGTAGAAGTCGACCTTGTTCATAATTTTAGTGGACATATCTTTTGACTTTTGCTTATCAGAAGTCTAGTTGCTAATAAAATATTTGACACTGGGCCCAATCCAGTTCACTGGGCCCAATCCAGTTTTTTTCCTAGGTGATGTATTTTAAATAGAACACGAGGTGGGTTTTAAGGATGCCATTAGGACACAGAGGCTGGTTCTGCATACAATGACCAGCCTCTGTTACTGTACTGTGCCCCCCCCCCAGGCCCTCCCTGCGCTCTGCTGTTCCCCCATAAATAAAACTGCTATGGTATTGACATGCAGCGTGTCGCTAGAAGGCTGTTTACCTCTAAGTGTCTGTCACCCCTGCCTCCTCTATAGCGCCGCTCCCCGCCTGCATCCCTTCCCTCCCAGCTGATTGGAGGGAAAGGACGCAGGCCAGGAGTGGCGCTATATAGGAGGCGGGCAAGAGGCGGTGACAGACACTCAGAGGTAAACAGCCTGCTAGCGACATGCTGCATGTCAATACCACGGCGGTTTTATTTATGGGGGAAGAGCAAGATTTAATTGTATTATTGATCAGAAATCTGCAATATACAAAACTGTTTAGCATGTTTTTGAGTATACTTCTCCTTTAGAGGACAACTACCATGAAAAATAGTAACAATTAAAATGCATAAGTACACATTCTTATTACAAGTACGTCTCCCGGACTAAAATGCACTACAAAGTACTTTTCTCCTATGTTGTAGGCACTTACAGTAGGCAGCAAAAATCTGATAGATCTGACAGGTTTTGAACTAGTCTATCTTTTCATGGGGGATTCTCAGTATCTGCTTTATTCTATACAAACACACTCCCTGGAAAGGTTCTATACAAAGATGTTGGTCAGCCTCCGATTTGCACCCTATTTTGGCAGTTGGATTAAGCAACTTCTATTCAGTAAGTGCTTTTGAAAAATAAAAATAAAAAACAGAGAATATCCCAAGACCAGATGGACTAGTCCAAAACCTGTCAGATTTTTGCTACTTACTGTAAGCAACAGGAATATAGGAGAAGAGTTATTTATAGTGAATTTTAATCTAGGATAAATGTTCTTCTTGCACATAAGTATTTTAAAGTTTACAATTATTCACAATAGTGGACCTTTCAATGCATTTTCATGCAACATCCCTGTACTCTCTTTTGCATGTTTTCTTTTTGGAAAGAGCCTGAGCCCACTAATGCAGTTGTGTCCGCTTTTGTCTGCTGTGCATCTGTAATTGACGTGTAACTGAGAAGTGAACACAACTGCGTCAGTGGGCTCAGGCCCAAAAGTAAGCTACAACTGCATAGGCATGAATGCAGTTATTAGGGTGTGTTTTTCAGCTGATTAGTTGATCTGCATGCTTTTACAGATTTCAGCTAGGCAGTTTGGGGAAATTTTTTAGCTGTGTGGTTAGCAGAAGAGTTAAACATATCTGTGATTGTAATGAGCTGATGCTGACAGCCGGGTGCTTGCAGTACTCCCTGCAGGATTCAGTAGCTGGTGTCCATTGCTTCCTTTCCACTTCACAGTCTGCTTAGATAAACAGCATGCTTCTGCTGGTTGTTTTTCTGCCTTGGACAGCTTTTATTTACAGCTGTTGTGATTCCATTTTCTACGAACAGTCCACAGTAATCAAAGAAAGAAGACAGCTCCTGCTGGTGCGAAATTTAATTTGAGGGCTTTTATTTTTATTTTTTTAGGGGGGAGGGGGATGTAAAAATTGAACAAAGCACATGATACATTCTTAGCAAGTTTCATAGCAGGTAATTCTTACGTAACCCATTTTCTGTTGCCCCCTGCTGCTCTTTCTTGTCTTTCATTATAGCTAAATGTTTGAGCTCTTAGGCAAATCAACACTAGGTGGTAGGAAGAGACAGAACATCAGACAGGGCTTCTGCTATCATTGCATGCCAAAATCCGGACGGCTAGTCTCCGCAGATAAGCATTAAAGGCCCAATGTGCAAAAATAAATATTAGACACTCACTATAGAACCACTCATATTTTTCGCATCACTTTTAATCGTTAAACATGAAAATCTGTCAGGCTCTGTAGAAAGAAAAAGGTAATCCTTGCACAGGAGTTACAGTAACAGGATGGTTTAATCAGCATTTCATTGCTAAAATTAAGCTTTACAAACGTAATACATGGTGAGTGATCCCCTTTTTCTTGACCCATATATGAATGAAAGACTTATAAAGTCAAGAACACCTGTGGATAATATTTAGCAACAGTAGATTGTCTTCAAAGCGTGCCATAAAAATTCTCAATAGAAATATTATACATCAGTCATTTAAGTCCGTTAGATAACAGGCGCTGAACACTGGCTAGGTGCACACGAACCTATGACCCGTGCACACACGGTTCGCGCATCTGTGTTCACACAACTGCCAGTGATCGGCACGTGACCCTCTCCCTATCTGTGCAGTGCGGGAGTACATACACAAGCACAGACACAGCAACCAGGGATTTTTATTAAGTAGGATGTTTAAATACTGTTCTTATTATGATTATTAATTATCCTTTATTTGTGCTGTCCAAAGATACCATCCACATTACATTAAATCAGTGACTTGTTAGTATTAACCACTTCACCACTGAGGGGTTTTTCCCCTTGAGCACCAGAGCAATTTTCACCTTTCAGCGCTTCTGCCATTCATTTATCCAATAACTTTATCACTGCTTGTCACAAAATAAAGAAATATCTCTTGGTTTTTTTTCGCCTCCTGTTAGGCTTTCTTTGGGTGGTACATTATGCTAAGAATTATTTTATTTTATTTTAAATGCATTTTAAGGGGAATAATAAGAAAAAAATGGAAAAAAGTCATAATTTCTCAATTTTCTGACATTATAGTGTTAAAATAAAACGTTCTACTCTGGATACAACTCACACATTTTATTGGCCTATTTGTCCTGGTTATTGCAATATTTAAAATATCTCTCTAGTACAAAGTATGGCGCCAATATGTTATTTGGAAATAAAGATGCATTATTTTCAGTTTTGTGTCCAACACTAATTAAAATCTCGTAGTTTCAAAAATAACAGTAATATACCCTATTGACATACATATTAAAAAAAAGTTCAGTTCCTAAGGTAACTATTTATGTTTTTTTTTTTTTTTTTTTTTTTTTTTTACAAAAAGATTTATTTGGGTAATTAAGGGAGAGTGTGGGAGTTAAGGAGCTAATTCTAAAAGTATTTGTAGGTCTTTTTATTAAAATAAATATTTGTAGGTGTAATTTTACTATTTGGCCTTAAGATGTCATTTTTTAACGAAGCGTCCTGTAAGCTGGACGTGTAATTTTTTTTTGCACAATGACCGTGGCTTCTCATTGAACCCAGCGATCATTGATACAGCGGCTTAGATCAATGAATAGAAACTGCACTCCCTTTCACTTATCTCCATGCTAACGGGCAGCAACATGAACGAGCACGGGAGCGTGTGCACGAGAGAGCGGAAGTGCTGACAGAGGTGGTTGCAGTGGAGGTGCATGTTTCTACGTCCCGGGCGCTGAGATGTAGTCTGCCATGGGGCGTAGATATACTTTACTGGGGTGCACAAGTAGTTACTATGAGCTCGATTCACAAAGCGGTGCTAACCCAGTTAGAGACTTTAGGCATGACAACTATTGCACCACGCTGGTGAAAAGCAAGTTTAGGCGTGATAAGTTTAGGTGTGATAAGTTTAGGTGTGATAAGTTTAGGCATGCTAAGTTTAGATAAGTTTAGATCGTGCGCAAAGTCCTGCACGCAAAGCAGCGCCATTAAACTCTATGCAAAGTGCACCAGATTTTGCTAGCGCAAAAATTTTGATCAGCTGTGCACTGCGGTGCTAACCCAGTTAGTAAACTTATAACACCTAAACTTATCACGCCTAAACTTATCACACCTAAACTTATCACACCTAAACTTATCACACCTAAACTTATCACACCTAAACTTATCATGCCTAAACTGAGTTTAGGCGTGATAAAGGGCTTTTCACCAGCGTGCTAACTGTTAGCACCGCTTTGTGAATCAGGCCCTACGTCTGTGTGTTAGTTTCCTATAGGCATGTGCACAGCTGTACTGTTAGTGGAAGAGGGAGAGACTGCACACTGCTGCCAGCTTACACTGAAAAATTTCATAAGCCCTTCTTCAGTGAATGGATCGATGTCATATTTGTAAGTGGTATGTGGCCTTACAATCTCAGTAACAATACATGCTGTCAGTAGTAGTGCTCAACTAAGCCCCATCGGGTCCCTAATGTAAAATTTCACCCTAGTATATTGCAGATCATTACTTTACATACCTGTGTGACCGCAGCCCAGAGTGTATATTGCATGCAGATGCCAAAAACGAGTGAGAGTATTTGGAATCATGCATCTCATTTGGCATCTCCTGCTTTTTCCACTCTGGACTTCTACTATCCACCAGAAGGAGGCTGACTATAATGCTTATAATAACTGCAACTTCCTGTTCACCAATAGTTTGTATGTGCCTGCACTTCCCTAAGGGCCCTGGCACAATGGAGAGCGTTTTGCGGGTCATTTTCATAAAAACAAAACAAAAAAAACCCTCTTCCATTGATTTGCATTAAAATTTAAATCACAAACGCGGCTATTTTGCCATGATTTTACTACAATTTTAATGCAAATCAGTGGAAGCATTTTTTTTTTTATGAAAACAACCCACAAAATGCTCTCCGGTGTGCCATGGCCCGAAGTCTCTGCAAGAGCTTTAATTACAATATATACTCGAGTATAGGCCAACCTCCCCTCCCCCAACTTTTTCCCTCAAAAACAGGAAAAAATGATTGAATCGAGTATAAGCCCGAAGTATCTCAAGTATAGGTTAGCCAGCCATAGGTGTCCCAGTATAGGTTAGCCTGCCATTCATGCCACGGTATAGGTTAGCCAGCCTTAGGGGCCCCAGTATAGGTATCCCTAGTATAGCTTATCCAGCAATAGGATCCCCGATATAGGTTAGCCAGCCATAGGTGCCCCAGTATAGGTATCCCCAGTATAGGTTAGCCAGCCATATGTTCCCCAGTATAGGTTAGCCAGCCATATGTTCCCCAGTATATTTTAGCCAGCCATATGTTCCCCAGTATATTTTAGCCAGCCATAGGTTTCCCAGTATTGGTTAGCCAGCCATAGGTGCCCCAGTATAGGTTAGCCAGCCATAGGTGCCCCAGTATAGTTTAGCCAGCCATAGGTTCCCTATTATAGGTTAGCCAGCCAAAGGTTCCCTAGTATAGGTTATCCAGCCATAGATACCCCAGTAAAGGTATCCCTAGTATAGGTTAGTCAGCCATAGGTTGCCCAGTATAGGTTGGCCAGCCATAGGTGCCCCCAGTATAAGTTAGCCAGCCATAAGTGCCTCCCCCCGCAAGTTGGGGGATTACAGAGAAGGAGAGGAGAGCAGCTGCCCAACGGGACTCAGCCGTGGAGAAGGGGGCCCGACGACTCCCTCCCTCTCCTCGGGTCCCCCTCCGCTCACCTCTCCATTGCTGAAAGTATTGCAATGGCGGCAGGGTGACTCGCATTAAGTGGAAACAGCCCAATGATACTCAATGGGCTGTCATACCTATTGTGAATTTCACATGTGCTGTCCTGATTGATCATTTCCAACTAATTGCATTTATCGGATCAACCGATCTTGCCTATGGAATCGCAGTCATGCTGCCTGCTGCATTTTGAATGATTGTGACTTTGTCCCATTCAGTACAGCTGAATGAAACTTTGCAATCTCACTAAAATTCACAAAGGGAATACAACTGCGTTTTTCCTCTGCATTTGGTGGTTTGCAGTGGAAGCAGGCCCTAGAGAAAAGGTCATGCATGAATGCAGGGAAATGGGTCTGGGTCACATGGATGCTTTTAAGCAGTAGAGGTCACAGTTAACTGACAAAGAACCACCAAGGCCTCTCAAGGAATAAACGAGAGGGGCAGAAGATGCAGTTTTCAGATGCGTTCTTCTTGCATCAAATTTGATTTGTAGTTCCAAAAGCCTTCATGTGACTTCTCCTGTTTGATTTTGCTGTCCATATTCAATTTGAATAGGTATGTTTATTAAATACAGCACTTTTCGTGTGCATACAAGGTGTTTTGAAAACATTTAAAAAAACCTTTTGGAGGATATTTTATTTTTCCAGGTGATTCATAAAAGCCTGTGAAGGTTCTACAAACATCTGTCATTTGAATAACTGTGTCCAAATTCAATCAAGAACCTAGTGATTATTAGAATTTGGTTTTAGGTGCATGGAAAGTGGTGACTGCACAGGAAGTTAATGTGCAGCAACCCACACTGAGCCTGGGATGGGAGGGAGTGGCTGGTTTATAACGTATCCTAGAGATAAGTCTCGGGCATTTGTAATTACCTCGAAAGCATCAGCGGTGACAGACCTATTGTAGGTGGTTGAAGCTATAGCCAAATCCTACTGACCAGACCTGCTATTACAGCCAGAGTCACCCACTGGAGAGCACAGCAGTCAGAAATATCTGCCACGTGCATTGCCACAGGCAGGTAGAGCAGGCTGACTGCAGCCTCATAGCAGCAACTGCTGAGAACAAGAAGGAAATGCAGTTAATTACATTTTCAGGCTTTGCGTGGAGACTTACTGCTGTTTTTGCTGGCTGTAGGATGTATTTTTAATGAACTGCCTGTTTGGGTACGCGTGCTTATCTACTGTAATGCTAGTGAGAAGTGCACATCCATCTGGATAGTCCCGCTTTAAGTGGCACGGCGATTGAGAACTCAATATTTTATTTAGACAACATTTATCATTGGTGTCTGTTGAATTGTGAACTATAGTGCAGATATTTTGAAACAGATCTGTCCTTTTGTGGATTTCTACATATATATGTAGTAGTTAAAAGGCCCACCTGTTAAAAAACATTCGCCAGGCCACAGCCGTGACCCCCTCAGAAACACACGCAAGGGCATGACACACATGCGCACATATGCGACCAGCGCACGCCCTGCGACCCATGCGCACACACACCTGTGATCCCATCGCACACGCCCATGACCAGTGTGCGCACACACGCTGTCCAAAGTCCCCCCTCATGCGCGCCACACATGCGCCGCACGGACACAGGGCCAGAGGAGGAAGCAGGGACATGCATGTTGTTATTTAGGATTTAACTATTATAGGAACTGCTGTAGGTGACCATTGAATAAGCTCATTCCCATGTATTATGGAAACATTTAGCCTAAATTAACAATTAAATAGTAAAACAAATAAGAACTACAGTAATAAAGATGTTACTTATTGTTTGTAGGTACAGGTAAAAATTTACCATTATCCCCAGTTTGTTGGAAGGCATGGAGGCGCAGTCATAATCCATTTTCTTGTATCATTTTCCTTTTAATATTGCATCACAAATAGAGCCGCACGTTTGTTTGAAATTGTGGCTAGTGTACTCCTTTTTTCTTCTTTCCAGTAGCTACATTTTTAAAATCCATCTTTATAATAACTAGCGCAAAGGAAAATAGATTTGAAAATGATATGGATTTAAATCTTTCATGCTAAACTCTACATGCATGACTGAACCATATGTTAGAAAATCATTACATTTTCCACAAACTATAATAAAATTCCTTCTCTGTATTAATTTTCTAATTAGTTTAGAATTAAATACAACATGAAAAGCTCTCAGCCAGCCTTGCAGCTAATTTTAGCTTAGCATAATTTCTATCAAAGTCTTTCTGCACTTTGGAAATTAAACTTTTAGCATCATAGTTGTCAGTTGCCTCTTCCATCCATCAAGCATTTGGCATTAAAAAAGTTATATCCTATATAATAAAACCCTGTGTCTCTGCGTCCTGTCCCTGTGTGTGTGTGTGTGTGTTTCCAGACGTGACAGTTTGCTGTCTGTGAACCTCATTGCATTGTGGGAGATAACAGCTTTTTCCAGCTGCCAAACATATATACAGTATATATATATATATATATATATATATATATATATATATATAATGTAAAGATGATGCCACATTAATTTACTGTTGTATCTTTATTCTTAAGATATACATACAAGCGTATGACAAAATCTGAAACAGCAGAGCTGTAGTGCATTATATCAGAGAATAAAATATAATCTAATTAAAGGACCACTATTACAAAAAAAGTACGGTAGGCAGTTAAAATGGACCTGAACTAAAAATACAATATTTCAGAAATAAAATCTACTTTCTAAGTTATAATAATAAATAGCAGCCTTTTTTCAGCTGCATGATGACAAATATAAAATATTTTACATTTATTGCAGAAACTCCTCCCCTTCCTTTCATATTGCTGGCAAATAATCCGGCAAACTGGTGGAGTAGATGGTGTCCAGCAAAGGAGGAATTGCTAATGTCTGCTCCCTGTATAACCCTAGTTATGCAAAGAGGAGGGTGAAAAGCATGCACTGAAATGCTCACAGGCTTGAAGGAGTATTTATTTATATTTGTATGTGTCAGAGTGGTGCAACTAAATATTTTGAATTAAAAAAAATGTTTGGTTTGGGTCCGCTTTAAAATCTGACAGAGCCGACAGGTTTTGGGCCAGTCCATCTCCTCATGGGGGATTCTAAGTTTTCTTTGTTTTCAACAGCATTTCCTGAACAGCCGTTGCAAAGTTTAACTAACAAAAGAGTGTGCAAGTGATTATAGAGGCTGGCTGGTATCTTACTATTTTGGCAGTTAAACTGCAGTTCAGGAAATGCTGTTGAAAACAAAGAAAACCCTGAGAATCCCCATGAGGAGATGGACTGTCCCAAAACCTGTCGGTTCTGCCAGATTTTAACTGCCTACTTTTGTTGCAGTAGTGGTCCTTTAAATTTCCATATTTTAACTTTTGCTTGCTTTATCAGTTAATGGCAATGATTTATTTGCATGCAAATATGAGAGAGAAGAAAGCAACCTGCTACACAATAAAAAGTACAATTATTTTAACTAAAGAAGAAGCCTTCCTTTAAACATTTTGTTTAAAAGTGCTTAAAGAGATCCTGAACTGAAAATAAAAAATCAAAATAAACCTACACAGGCCATACTTACCTCCCATGTAGTCTGCTCGTCAATCTCTTTCTCCTTTCCTGCATCCTGTTTGTCCTCTGTGATCGATTACACTTTCTGTCCTCCATTTTGAAAATGGCCATTACCACATACCAGCTTCCTGGTCAGCACACTGTTAAACTGTTATATCGCCCACATGAGCCATAGGGAAACATGGACATTACCTTGCACATTCAGTTGTAACAGAGAGCTGCTGATATATAACTGACAGCAACTGGTCTGGTATATTTCAGTTCTGACAAAATCATGTCAGAATTGGAAGGGATCACTGTAAGAAGAAAATGTTGAGCTTCTGAGAGGAACGGATAACGAGGTAAGTATGTAATATTCATTTGCAGCTAAATTTGTTTATTTTAAATAATTTTACTCAGTACAGGTTCCCTTTAAAGAGGAACTCTGATGGCATATAGTAGAATGCAGTACATTTTCAGCAATTCAATACAGGCACCACTTACATTCATATGTAATAGCAATTACACAAATTCCACCACATGAAGTCCTTTTCTTCCTCTGCAATAGTTTCAAGGTCCCTCTTCTTGCATATGAGAGAACACCTCCACCACAACCAGAAGCTACTCACCAGATGCCATGACCACCAGGATCTAGTAGCGTGTTGGGGATATTCCCAGGTTACCCCTGACCTCCATGATCAGGTACAATCCACTTCCTATTCCACCTTCAAAATCCCAATCATGGCCTATGTGATAACCTCAAAAAAAGCCCTCGGATGAACAGTTATGGCGTGAGTACACACCGGGATTTCCATGACAATTGGGGAGCCTACTGAAGGGGAAAAAAACATAAAATGGACCAACTGCTTAGTTTATTTACTAGGCTTCACCTATGACGGAATGGTAGCTTCCAAAAGTCCATCAGCATCTCTGCACAGTCAGAGCCGGGACAGGTACCACAGCACCCAAGTCTGAGACACCAAAGTGCGCCCCTCCATTCCTCCCACCCCAGCCGTCACACACTGATTGCTATTAGAGAAAGAGGCGCCCAAGGGCCCCAACACCTTAATCTCTAGTTATCTGGCTTACAGTCACTGCCAAGTATCCTCTTTTGTTATTTCTCTCTGCTTCACACATAAAAGGGGAATCATAGCTGAGTGAGTTGTGCACCCCCTGAGGCTGGAGCCTCTCTTTCGCCTCTGACTCGGCCCGACCCTGGCTTACATTGCAGTATACAGTGAGATATGGATGCTTAGAGAACCTCTCTAACAATTGGAATACAATACACAGTGAATGTTCTGTATGTTTGGTATAACTACCATGCAGGGAAATGTTCCGCGATAGTGGCCCTTTAATATGAATTTGAGTGGCACCTGTACTGAATATCGAACTATACTATTGTTAAAAAGATCAAGAGGCGCACCAACAGTAAGCTGATGAGGGTGCAAGCAGAGACAGCCAGTGCATACCCCATATTGTGTAAATTATTGAGCACACCAACTTGTTACGTTAAATATCCTGGTTTCAGCATCAGAAACACTTCCTATAACTATATATTGTTGTACACTGGTATGTAGCCCCGCCCTCCCACTGAGGCTTAGCCTAGGCTGTTTTTTATGCAGAATTCACACCCTGTCCATCCCCCTTTTCCTGAGCATTCTGGGAGACCAGAGGTCTTTTCTACTGGCTTAAGAACACTCCGTAAATGAACATTCTGCAGAGATCACTTGTCAGTACTAAAGATGATGCTGCCTGTGATAAATTTTAGAAAGTAAATCAGTGAGAGAAAAGATTTACAATGTACAAACATTAGTATTCTATAAATGAAAATTATAAAAAATAGGCAATTTATTGATTATGTTATTTTGAATACAGCTCCTCTTTAACAAGTGCCTCCTCCTATATATAGTCTAGGCCAGTGATGGCGAACCTATAGCACGCGTACCCGAGGCGGCACGCGGAGCCATCTCTGTGGGCACGCGTGCTGTGTCCGCTACCACCACTAATCTTAACAACCCCCGCCGCCGAGAACTCCGCATGCCATCTGTCTTAGGGGGCGGAGCAGGACTAGCATCCATGCACGGGGATGTTTTTGAAAGCTCTGCCCCACCCCCTCCCCGCTCTGCTCGCAGGGGCGCCTGGTCAGACGTCAGCACGTCCTGTCAGTGCGGGACTTTCGGCTGGCTGCAGGAAGGTAATTGTGGAGCTGCGCGCCGCCAGGAGAGGAGACTTCTGCCAGGTGAGTAAATACTATTTTTTTTTCTTTACAGGTTACAATATTTTGTGTTGAAACGCTGGCCCCATTACGATTTTTGTCTAGTGAAAGATTGCTGCAGTGTGATTATTTTCTGTTAAAACGCTGGCCACAATATGATTTTTTTTCTGGGGAAAAATTGCTGCTGTGTGATTATTTTCTGTTGAAACGCTGGCCACATTATGATTTTTTTCTGGTAAAGATTGCTGCAGTGTAATTATTTTCTGTTGCAACGCTGGCCACATTGCGATTTTTTTCTGGTGAAAGATTGCTGCTGTGTGATTATTTTCTGTTGAAACCCTGGCCACAATATGTTTTTTTTCTGGTGAAAAATTGCTGCAGTGTGATTATTTTCTGTTGAAACGCTGGCCACATTACAATTTTTTTCTGTTGAAAGATTGCTGCTGTGTGATTATTTTGCGTTGAAACGCTGGCCACATTACGATTTTTTTCTGGTGAAAGATTGCTGCTGTGTGATTATTTTCTGTTGAAACGCTGGCCACATTACGATGTTTTGTGGTGAAAGATTGCTGCAGTGTGATTCATTTCTGTTGAAACGCTGGCCACAATATGTTTTTTTTCTGGTGAAAAATTACTGCAGTATGATTATTTTCTTGTGAAACATTGCTGCGTTATGATTATCTTCTGGTGAACAATTGCCTTATTATGATTATTTTCTTGGGGGGGGGGGGGTGCAGGTTCTCTCATCTGGAGTGACAAAATGGCTAGAGACGCCCCTGCCTTTGCTCACAGCCGGGCCGGGGATCACATGGGGTCGGGCAGCCAGTATTCAATATAAATTGCCATGTTGGCACTCAGTGATAAATAAGTCGATTTCGGGTCACAGTTTGGGCACTCGGCCTCTGAAAGGTTCGCCATCACTGGTCTAGGCCAAGGAAAAAGGAAGTTCTTTACAGCTAAATTCTGGAAAAGATGCGTGGCCACAGCTTTCAGCCTATGCACATGACTGGGGGTTGTAAGCTTTTTATCACCTTTGGGCCCACTGTCTTGCACATAACCTTCAAACACTCCAGGCCAATACTTGGGAGTGCCTGTGGCACCTTGCAAGACATAGTACAATGGCAGAATAGGTGTTATTGATGAGATCTAGGAATAGATGGTAAAAAGGGTTCTATCAAGAAAATAAAGACAATGGAGAGTTTAACAGTGCCAGGCAGCGTGAGGATAGTGACTGTTAATGTACCAAAGAGGCACTGTATCTGCAGAGGGCACAGCAAAAAGCAATTCTTGTAGCTTTCAAAATGAAGCTGAGGTAATAACCTCCCTTTGACCTTTCTGTGGGGAAGTTATTACTTGAGTTTCCATTTTAAGATGTGAGCCTGGGACCGGTTACAGCATGCCTTCCGCTGTGTGCTCTGCATGATACAGTATAGCTGCACAGCAGTGGATATCTCTAACCCTTTATAACAACTTTCACCACTGGATTTCATTACAAATGGTTGAAGAAAGGACAGAACAAAAAGGAAAAAAGAAATCATACATTTTAAAAAAACAGAAAGTTGACTATTAGGTGCTGCCTGCATCCTCCATTTTATAATGCGCCATGTAAGGTGTTGTCATTGTATCTTCAATACCCCTGATGTGGATCCCCTTGTGAAGGTCCCCACCAGCAATAGGTTCTGAGGCTTTGGGTGGGGTGCAAGAAATGTGGAATGGGACTTAGAATGCTACCTAAAAGTGAAATGTTGTAGTTATTATTATCTTTAGTATTTATATAGCTCCGTCATCTTCCATAGTGCTGTACAGAGTATATTGTCTTTTAACTGTCCCTCAGAGGGGCTCACCATCTAATCCCTATCGTGGTAATATGTCTATATCATGTAGTCTATGTAACGTAGCCTAGGGCCAATTTAGTGGGAGGAAACCAGAGTGCCCAGAGGAAACCCGGGGACATGGGGAGAACATACAAACTCCTTTCAGATGTTGACCTGCCTGGGATTTAAACTGCGGACTCAGCACTGCAAGGTGAGAGCGCTAACCACTACACCACCATGGTGTAATTTTTTTGTCATTTTTATTTTTTTGCAATTTTTTAAATATTGTGGGGGTAGTATCCCTTTAAAAAAAAACACGTTTTATTCAGTACACATAGATTGTAGATTAATTGTATATTGCTTAGATTGTAAATCTTCGTCAGGGTCCTCCCTTCCCTAGTGTATTCTACATGATCGAGTGCTTCTTTCCTATGACAGCCTCGTACTTCAATTACTGTGCCTACCTAACCAGCCCAAAATCACATGATCATGTATCTTGTACCCTGTTTGCCTTGTATAACTTTATAATGTGTTGTATAACCTTGTTACATCTGCCATCCTTTGTATCATTGTATGTATTTATTGTCCAAAGCTGCGTAATATGTCGGCACTTTGTAAATACAATAAATCATAATAATATAAAAATGTACAACAATGGTACCATCTAAATCAGCATAATCAAGCATAATGCAGGCAAGTAACATTACAACAGCTATACTGAAAGAAACATAAGGAGAGAAAAAAAGGATGCTACATGAGCCATACCAAGTAATAACACAGCCCTATACATACATTACTGAGGAGTATATTGCAATTTTCAAAAACAGGAGAAACCAAATTATTGGAGTATGCGTATATAAATGAGGAATAAAATAGTATACTCAACTTAGGGCACATTCATATAATCATAAAAGTGAAATACAGTGCAGTACTGTATACAGAAAATTAAATAGACACAAACAATAACCTGTTCTGCTTCCCCACTCCCATCCCAGAATGTCAAGAGCCCCATTTTAGGTATGGTATCGCTTTAACTGCATTGTGAAATCCTTTTGAGCTAGATTCCCTATTTTATTCTTAAGTAAGGCTAATTGAACAGTTTGATTGTACAGCCATGCAGATTATGACAGTAATGAATAATAGTGGGCCACTTGTTTCTAGAGGCATTTTATGACTAGCCTATACTGCTGGCAATATGTTTACTCATTCTACAGATTGTCATGACTCTTTCTTCCAGCACAGCTGCTTGTCCAGCATGCGAATCTGGTATTTAATTAAATAGCACATTATAAAATCCTATTATACACATTTGTAATGCAGAGCATGATATTGATCCACAGCAGAACACTCATCAAGTTATGTAGAAAATAGCTTTGGAGTTGCAGAAGAGTATAAAGTGAACAATTAGATACAGATTATAAGCCTTGTTTCACCTGAAGGAAGGCAGTTAAGGTAACCCTGGCCATAGCAGGCTGTGAAAATTATTTTTTAGACTTTATAATGTATTTTTATTTGAGTGCATCTTAAAGAAGACCAGATGTATCCTCTAATGTGCATATTCAGAAAATAATCAGGGAAGCTGAATAGTGTTACCTGTCCACCTTGTATATCTCCATATTCCAGCCTTGACTTGTCCTGCTATCAATTATTATAAGTAAGGCATGACCAGATCTCCCCCAAGGTGAGCATAGCTGGCATTAGGTTTCATAGCATCATGTGCAGAGTCTTAGTGTGACACCTTAATGAGGAACTCCAGCCTAAACAAACATACTGTCATTAAGTTACATTAGTTATGCTAATTAAAATAGATAGGTAATATCATCTCTTACCCACACTGTTTTAAAAGAACAGGCAAATGTTTGATTTCATGATGGCAGCCATCTTTTTGGTTGAAAGGAGGTGACAGGGAGCATGAGACACAGTTCCAACTGTCCTGTGTCCTGAGCACCTCTCCCAGTTGCTAAGCAACGTTAATAACAACATAGGAAATCCCATCATGCTCTGCACAGCATCAGGGAAAAAAAGCCCAGGCTTTTTTTCTTTGATGGGTGGAGCTTAGGTAAAAATGCAGCTAAAAATGATGCTTTGGTAAGAAAAACAAAGTTCTGATGCTGTGAAACTGTTAAAGAAACATCAAGCCTTTTCAGTTCTGCTGAGTAGATTTTTAGGCTGGAGGTTCACCTTAATCTGAACCCTAGTGCATTTCCTCTTATAACACTACAAAGCTTGTTTTTGCTCTTTTAAAAAAACATAATGGCAAAAAATACTAATAGTGATTGAGCATTAAACAATAATGTATATTTGGATAGCTTCTTGCAGTATTAGAAGGGTTGCATTGGATTAAATACAGTTTTGGTGTGGTGCTGAATAGTTGCAATAAGATAACTGATGTGAGGTATCTTTCATTGGTATATACTTAACTCCCAGGGCCTCCCATCCACCTCTCTTCTCTATCCTTTGGTCCCTCTATTAATGGCAACCAATCCCTCCATTGGCTTCCAATTACCTAGAGGATCTTGAATTCCTAACCCTATCATACAAAGCTCTGCATAAGCTGTTCTCTCCATACATTTCTTCATTAATCTCCAGATACCATTTCTCTCAGAACCTTCACTTCTCTCATGAGAGCCTCTAGGGGCTCGATTCACAAAAGGGTGCTAACTCAGTTAGCACGCCTTAAAGGTTTGGGCGTGCTAACTAGGGCGCTAAGCAGTTAGCACGCCTAAAGCTTTTATTGATCGCGCGCAAAACGCCCCACCGGGTGCGATAAAACTGTTGCCTAAAACGTCGCACCGGGTGCGATGTTTTCATCGCACCCGGTGCAACATTTCGCACGCACCACGTAGGGCTTAAACTTTGCGCATGCTAACTTAGCGCGCAAAACTTTGCATGTCCTAAAGGACTTCAGACGTGCTAAGGGGCTTGTGAATCAAGCCCAGGTGTCTAGCTTGGTCACCTACTCTCACTTGCACATCCAGGACTTCTCATGAGTTTCACCTCACCTTTTAAAATTCTCTCCCACGGCCTCTCTAATCATGTTCCACACCTGGAAACCTTCAAATGTTTTTCAAAGGTACCGATATTGGTAATGTTTTAAACCACACATCATTATGTATTTTTACACAGATAATCCACTTACTTCTACCAACAGGCTAGCTAATCAACAGTGTTATGTAGATGTTAAGTGCCTGGCTGAAGGTGTTTGTGAAAAGGATATACACAGACATGCACACGCATGCTGTAAAGGCCCGTACACATGCTAGATTGATGTTGCCCAAAAGAAATCAGGACCTTATCCCTTGGTTCACATTGCTGGGCCGAGGCTGTACAGATCTATAGCCAGCCTACGATGTGTTCTGTTGCAACTTGGTGGCAGAGGGCCAATGGAGCAGCGAAGGTGTGACGTCAAATGGCAGGCGGGAGGAGTGGGTAGAACAAGGCAGTCGACTATTGCTCGGCTAAATTTACCCACCTGGTGGATTGCTGGCCAGATAGCAATCAGGAGCCGCTGTACAGACACCGGATTATCGGCAGAGAAGGTCGCTATTGACTTTATACTAGCATGTGTAGGGGCCTTGAGCTTCCATGCCTGCTCTGCAGGACTCTGCAAACCAAGGTTCTGAGGCCTATCTACATCTCAAGAAGAATGGAGACTCTCCTGAGGATGGTGTAGCGCACATTTTGGACTGAAAAGATGTACAGTTCACAGGGGGATGGGGATGGCACCATCTTTGTCCAAACTGAACAGCCACTGATTAACAGGACGGGGTTTTGGATACAATTTGCATTAAAGAGTAACTGTCAGGCTGCAGAAGCTAATTTAAACCTCTATTCTCCTGTGTTAAACAGTTTAGAAGGAAGCCAAAAAGGCATTAGTGAAGATAAAAATCTCTCTTACCTTTGATGTGTGCTTATCAGCAAAGCTGTTATAGACCCAAGAGGACGCAAGCCGCATACTATACTGCAAAGCATTCTGGGGCCCTCCCCTCGGCTGCTAATGAGACGTTACAGCAGCTTGTAATCAGTCCAGCGCGTAGCACTGATAAATCTCCGGGCAGAGTACACTGCAGGAGTCAGCTATTGTTCCTAGCCACATGGCTCATTAATATTCACTGCACACTGTGTTATTCAGTACGAGCTTTTCTGTGATCAGGAAGCAGGCAGGACATGACGACACATTTGACAGAAAAACATGGAGCCTGCCATGAGCTGTCAGGAGCATCTATCTCTGCATATACTATATACAAATTCTGTGAAATCCAAACGTGGACAGTGAAATGCATATGTAATGTAAGTACAGCCAATCTTTAGCTACTGATATATGTGTTTATTTTCTCTGAGACCCTATACCTAACAGCTCTTCTTTAACAATCAAACTAAATATATTCTGACATGTCTTATAGTAGAAATACCTGTCTTGTTGAAGCTACCCTACTTTCTTTGGATAACAAAGAAAACATTTACCCATAAGTTTATCCAGGACTTTCACTACAATTGGCTATTGAATTCATTAAAGCTATGTAAACACAAGGTTGAGTACCGTATATAGCTAGCTGTCCATTTGCCCATTGCTATATTACCTTCCCCAACTGTCACAATCTACTTACTTTTTTCCTCAGTTTATTTCCAGAAATAAATGATTTCTGTTCATGCAGATACATATTGTGCGACACATTTTCTCTGCCTGCACAGCATTAAAGCACTTTATCCCTTCTTTGCACCTTCCTCTGTCTCTGCAATTACTTTCTGCATTATCGTACAGTCACCTTGTTGCCTGCACAGTTACGCTGCGCCTAATCCACTCTCACTCTATGCAGCATATCTACTTAGACCTCTGACATTCTCTATGGGCACAAACTTTTTGGTAAGTTTACAATTTGAAGGAGAAACATGGATGCTCAGCTGTCACATCCAGAAGTGGCGTCCCATTTATTGGAAGTAGAGATATGTCAGGGCATGTGTGTGCTGCAGGCACGAGTTGTTATAAAGCTGGTTGGAAAAGGAAGAGCGCTTCACAGACATGTGGCTCTGAAATATTTGTGATCTGTTTTCTGAAAGTTTACCTATGCCTAGGAGACACATTTCATTATTTATGTCTGGGGCTGCCATAATGAATGCGCACTGTGTTGCTGACAGAATTGAACTGCTGTAAGAAACTTTATATGTGTGCCTGTCGCGGAACAGTCACCTTGCAGTGAACACTGGGGTTGGAGGACCGACACTTTCATACAGTAGTCTCTAGTATTGGTGATATTTCTTCCTGTGCCACACACTCTAACATGAGCTGTGCCCCATGTCGTCAGCTTGGTGGGAACTAAGTTAGTTGGAACAATAGTCTTGCATTTGACAGCTGAGTCTTAACATTTCTCATTTTGACTTGGAAATGCTTCCTCATTTATATATTTAGCAGTGGTTTTTTTTTTATAACGCAAATAATATCATAGAAAGATTTTTGGATGCTGATCAGGAAAGAAATATGGGGTCTGCTATTGTTGTCTTGTTTGGAGATGTAACTCTGGAGCTTTTTTTAACCCTTTTGCAGCTAATTTAGTTAGAGGCTTGCAAGTGCTCCAGGCCAATTTATTTCAGCACATTTTTTAAAATGTCTTATTAGTTACATTTCCCTGCTTCTAATTAGTACTTCTGTAATGTGCATGTATGGCCACTTGTCACTAGGGGGCAGTGTGAGACAATAACAGAGGACTTCTGCTTTCAGTTTCTATATTTTCTGCTATTAGAGATCAAAGCATTCCAAGAATTTACAGCACATCGAGTTCCACCGACTGAGGTCAAAAGCAGTGCACTTATCTCCAATGAAATAACTCTATCTAAGCTGCTAATGGGTTAAAAGAATGACTATTCCTTCAGGACCTGGTCAAGCCTCATGGATTGAATATATAATCAATTATAATGCATGTCACAGGAGCCCTGGTGGCTGACCGCAATTAGCCTTCTAAACGGTGCCCGCGCACAGATCGTGCGAACTCTGGTCGCAGTCAATGCGCAGGAACCGTTAAGAGATAGACGCAGACAAACCAGAAAGGAGCCTGTGAGATACGGGTGATTACAACTTCACCCACTGGTTCAGAGTAAACTGCCACCACCGCGGTTACCATGGGACCGTGGAGCCCACTAACTGACTAGTCCTGCGAATAAAACGGTTAAACACACGATATTCTGTCTAGCCAACAACAAACAAACAGTAGCGTATCTTCAGAGACCCGGGATCAGTTCTGTGTGTGCTGATAAGCAGGGTAGCGGACAGTGAATGACTTGGAGAAAGTCGTTTATTCACACAATATAAATAATTAATATATACAGACAATTATTAAAATCAACAATTATTAAAACAGTAATAGCCAGTATAAAAAATAAAAGAAGGGAGAAAAATACTTAGTTCCTGGAAAGATGTCCTTTTTGTGGGAAAAACAGAGTTCTGGGTTTCAATCAAAGTTCAGAGTTCAGACCAGGTGGATGCCAGCATATCCTCAAGCTGGCACCGATGAGTTCAAGATGTTTTCAGGGTGGAGGACACTGAGTTTGGCTCCTCTGCCATTCTTATGCCCCTGATTCAGTAGGAGGGAGTGAGGGCGGGGCCACACACCCCCTTAGAACATGAGATGAGTCCTCCCCTTGTCCTGGAGACCATAAATCATGCCTTAACCATATATGGGCTCTATCTCACAGAACCGTACAGGTCAGGGCAGATTTACTAATATTTTCAGGTCGGTCTCGATTTACCCAGCGCCCTGATACCAGACATGAGGGGTGGGACCCCTGTGGTATCATCAGGGCACTTTCAAACTGCCTAACTGGCAGTCCTTACCTCAGAATGTTCTGAAACTTCCTCAGAACCAGCACCGGGGCTCATGCTACACTTCCCCCACGTTTGGCGAAGCTGCCATCTCAGGAACCCCAGAAATATGACAGATCTGGGAAGTTATGGATTATGCTAGGTTATTCAGGATGTGTTCTAGCTGCTAACAGCTGACTTCCCTTTGATCTTTACCAGAGAGCAAGGAGTCAAGACCTCCCGAGGATTCGTAGCCTGCCTGGCTGCACCTAGGCATCCTGATCACCCTTTGGTTAATTAACATCTACATGAGATCAGCTAGGTGTCACCTGGTTCCCAGAACAGAAAGGGGAATTGTGCCTTCCACAGGAATATGTCCAAGCTAATTAACACCTCCCCCCCAGGCTTTCACTTCAGCTAAGACAGATCCCCCAGCTGTTCCTAGGCAGAGGGATACTACACATCAAATCTTGGTTCTATTGATCTAAAGCACAATCGATGCAGGGAATCGAGTGCGATCGTTCTTTTCTTCACGGGCGGTTCCAGGACGCGCCTGCGGCCCCGCAACCGTCCGTGACAGCCCTCCCCCTTGTCTGCGGCTTAGCCACATATCCGCAAGATGTGTGGCGGCGCCGCTAACCTGGCTGACGGGCCTCGAGTTGCCGGTACGGCGGGAAAACCTATTGGAGCCTGTGGCTCGGTTCCCCGGGACCGGTCGCGGTCTGCTACCCTCAGGGTTGACCCGACATGGACCGTTCTGGACAGGGCGTTTGCGCCACTGCAGTCGGACGTGGTGTCTGCTGGGACTGCTGACAACGGGCAGTGGGTTGGTTAGGTCAACAGCCAGCCCACGCAGGGTTCCCCTGCTAAGTGGCTGTGGACCTAAGGGAACCCCGCGGGAATCCCTGGACCTTCCCAGCTCCTGACAGACGGCACATGCCCTGCAGTAGTTTGCTACATCCCTGTTCATCCGGGGCCAATAAAACTGGTTCCGAATACCGGCAAGTGTCTTGCGGACACCCGAGTGCCCTGTCAGAGGATTACCATGTGCGGATTTCAGCACATGTCCCCTGAACGCACTCTGGACCACAAGCCATTTGGTATTCGCGTGGGATCTACCTGTAGGGGGCTGTACAGACTCACTGTACAGTCTCCCACCTTCCCAGTACACCTTGAAAGCGGCCCCGTCTGCGAGGGGCTCAGCGGCTTGCTGCCTGAGCATCTCCAGGCTTGGGTCGCTTTGTAGTGCTGCTGTGAGTACAGCGCTGTCAGTTTCAGCCAACTGGCTCATGTCACACGAGGCCAGCGGCTGAAAGGTCTCATCCCTGCGGTCAGAGGAGGGGGAGGAGGCCGGAACCCCCTCCACCTGTTCTGAGCTCGGGTTCTTAGTAGTGTTGGGCGAACAGTGTTCGCCACTGTTCGGGTTCTGCAGAACATCACCCTGTTCGGGTGATGTTCGGGTTCGGCCGAACACCTGATGGTGTTCGGCCAAACTGTTCGGCCATATGGCCGAACTAAGAGCGCATGGCCGAACGTTACCCGAACGTTCGGCTAGCGCTGTGATTGGCCGAACGGGTCACGTGTAGTGTTGGGCGAACATCTAGATGTTCGGGTTCGGGCCGAACATGGCCGAACTCCGAACATAATGGAAGTCAATGGGGACCCGAACTTTCGTGCTTTGTAAAGCCTCCTTACATGCTACATACCCCAAATTTACAGGGTATGTGCACCTTGGGAGTGGGTACAAGAGGAAAAAAAATTTAGCAAAAAGAGCTTATAGTTTTTGAGAAAATCGATTTTAAAGTTTCAAAGGGAAAACTGTCTTTTAAATGCGGGAAATGTCTGTTTTCTTTGCACAGGTAACATGCTTTTTGTCGGCATGCAGTCATAAATGTAATACATATAAGAGGTTCCAGGAAAAGGGACCGGTAACGCTAACCCAGCAGCAGCACACGTGATGGAACAAGAGGAGGGTGGCGCAGGAGGAGAAGGCCACGCTTTGAGACACAACAACCCAGGCCTTGCATGAGGACAAGAAGCGTGCGGATAGCAATTTGCATTTTGTCGCCATGCAGTCATAAATGTAATACAGATGAGAGGTTCAATAAACAGGGACCGGAAACGCTAACCCATCACAGATGTTCATTGTTCATGTTACTTGGTTGGGGTCCGGGAGTGTTGCGTAGTCGTTTCCAATCCAGGATTGATTCATTTTAATTTGAGTCAGACGGTCTGCATTTTCTGTGGAGAGGCGGATACGCCGCCGATCTGTGACGATGCCTCCGGCAGCACTGAAACATCGTTCCGACATAACGCTGGCTGCCGGGCAAGCCAGCACCTCTATTGCGTACATTGCCAGTTTGTGCCAGGTGTCTAGCTTCGATACCCAATAGTTGAAGGGTGCAGATGGATTGTTCAACACAGCTACGCCATCTGACATGTAGTCCTTGACCATCTTCTCCAGGCGATCGGTGTTGGAGGTGGATCTGCACGCTTGCTGTTCTGTGTGCTGCTGCATGGGTGTCAGAAAATTTTCCCACTCCAAGGACACTGCCGATACCATTCCCTTTTGGGCACTAGCTGCGACTTGTGTTGTTTGCTGCCCTCCTGGTCGTCCTGGGTTTGCGGAAGTCAGTCTGTCGGCGTACAACTGGCTAGAGGAGGGGGAGGATGTCAATCTCCTCTCTAAAGTCTCCACAAGGGCCTTCTGGTATTCTTCCATTTTGACCTGTCTGGCTCTTTCTTCAAGCAGTTTTGGAACATTGTGTTTGTACCGTGGATCCAGAAGGGTATAAACCCAGTAATTGGTGTTGTCCAGAATGCGCACAATGCGTGGGTCGCGTTCAATGCAGTCCTAGGCCGAAGAGGTCATAGCCTAGGGTCACAAAACCTGTTTATTGGGCAATTTCAATGGTGGCGAGTCTGACGTACATAAATCGCAGCAATGGCCGTTAGCAACGTCTGAATCTCACAAAATGTCTCATGCAGGTAGAAGACATATTGTTAGACTTGGGCTCCAAAGATGGGTTCCCTACATCTCTGCAAACCAGAGTTACAGGGCTCCAAATTTGGTAAAATCCCCCATAGGCTTTCATTGGGCCTCCTATTTACAGTTCCAAAATCTCACATCTTTTCAAAGGGCAATTACTCAGCAGTGGCAAATTTTCTAGCATTGTAGGGACCCTTAGGGGGAACATGACTGGTGAGTTTCGGGCCCCTAGACCAAAGAGGTCATAGCCTAGGGTCACAAAAACCTGTTTATTGGGGCTATTTCAATGGTAGTGATGGTGACGTACATAAATCGCAGCAATGGCCGTTAGCAAAGTCTGAATCTCACGAAATGTCTCATGCAGGTAGAAGACATATTGTTAGACTTGGATTCCAAAGATGGGGTCCCTACATCTCTGCAAACCAGAGTTACAGGGGTCCAAAATTGGTAAAATCCCCCATAGGATTTCATTGGCTCCCTATTTCACTTTCCAAAATCTCACATCTTTTCAAAGGGCAATGGCTCAGCAGTACCAAATTTTCTAGCATTGTAGGGACCCTTAGGGGGAACATGACTGGTGAGTTTCGGGCCCCTAGGCCGAAGAGGTCATAGCCTAGGGTCACAAAAACCTGTTTATTGGGGCTATTTCAATGGTAGTGATGGTGACGTACATAAATCGCAGCAATGGCCGTTAGCAAAGTCTGAATCTCACGAAATGTCTCATGCAGGTAGAAGACATATTGTTAGACTTGGATTCCAAAGATGGGGTCCCTACATCTCTGCAAACCAGAGTTACAGGGGTCCAAAATTGGTAAAATCCCCCATAGGATTTCATTGGCTCCCTATTTCACTTTCCAAAATCTCACATCTTTTCAAAGGGCAATGGCTCAGCAGTACCAAATTTTCTAGCATTGTAGGGACCCTTTAGGGGGAACATGACTGGTGAGTTTCGGGCCCCTAGGCCGAAGAGGTCATAGCCTAGGGTCACAAAAACCTGTTTATTTGGGCTATTTCAATGGTAGTGATGGTGGCGTACATAAATCTCAGCCATGGCCGTTAGCAACGTCTGAATCTCACGAAATGTCTCATGCAGGTAGAAGACATATTGTTAGACTTAGATTCCAAAGATGGGGTCCCTACATCTCTGCAAACCAGAGTTACAGCGGTCCAAAATTGGTAAAATCCCCCATAGGCTTTCATTGGGCCTCCTATTTACCGTTCCAAAATCTCACACCATTTCAAAGGGCAATGGCTCAGCAGTGGCAAAACTCACCAGTCATGATCCCCCTAAGGGTCCCTACAATGCTAGAAAATTTGGTACTGCTGAGCCATTGCCCTTTGAAAAGATGTGAGATTTTGGAAAGTGAAATAGGGAGCCAATGAAATCCTATGGGGGATTTTACCAATTTTGGACCCCTGTAACTCTGGTTTGCAGAGATGTAGGGACCCCATCTTTGGAATC
This sequence comes from Hyperolius riggenbachi, assembly GCF_040937935.1. Lineage (NCBI taxonomy): Eukaryota > Metazoa > Chordata > Amphibia > Anura > Hyperoliidae > Hyperolius > Hyperolius riggenbachi. The sequence continues at coordinate 495,982,761 of NC_090646.1, read as the reverse complement.
CAAGTCTAACAATATGTCTTCTACCTGCATGAGACATTTCGTGAGATTCAGACTTTGCTAACGGCCATTGCTGCGATTTATGTACGTCACCATCACTACCATTGAAATAGCCCCAATAAACAGGTTTTTGTGACCCTAGGCTATGACCTCTTCGGCCTAGGGGCCCGAAACTCACCAGTCATGTTCCCCCTAAGGGTCCCTACAATGCTAGAAAATTTGGTACTGCTGAGCCATTGCCCTTTGAAAAGATGTGAGATTTTGGAAAGTGAAATAGGGAGCCAATGAAATCCTATGGGGGATTTTACCAATTTTGGACCCCTGTAACTCTGGTTTGCAGAGATGTAGGGACCCCATCTTTGGAATCCAAGTCTAACAATATGTCTTCTACCTGCATGAGACATTTCGTGAGATTCAGACTTTGCTAACGGCCATTGCTGCGATTTATGTACGTCACCATCACTACCATTGAAATAGCCCCAATAAACAGGTTTTTGTGACCCTAGGCTATGACCTCTTCGGCCTAGGGGCCCGAAACTTACCAGTCATGTTCCCCCTAAGGGTCCCTACAATGCTAGAAAATTTGGTACTGCTGAGCCATTGCCCTTTGAAAAGATGTGAGATTTTGGAAAGTGAAATAGGGAGCCAATGAAATCCTATGGGGGATTTTACCAATTTTGGACCCCTGTAACTCTGGTTTGCAGAGATGTAGGGACCCCATCTTTGGAATCCAAGTCTAACAATATGTCTTCTACCTGCATGAGACATTTCGTGAGATTCAGACTTTGCTAACGGCCATTGCTGCGATTTATGTACGTCACCATCACTACCATTGAAATAGCCCCAATAAACAGGTTTTTGTGACCCTAGGCTATGACCTCTTCGGCCTAGGGGCCCGAAACTCACCAGTCATGTTCCCCCTAAGGGTCCCTACAATGCTAGAAAATTTGGTACTGCTGAGCCATTGCCCTTTGAAAAGATGTGAGATTTTGGAAAGTGAAATAGGGAGCCAATGAAATCCTATGGGGGATTTTACCAATTTTGGACCCCTGTAACTCTGGTTTGCAGAGATGTAGGGACCCCATCTTTGGAATCCAAGTCTAACAATATGTCTTCTACCTGCATGAGACATTTCGTGAGATTCAGACTTTGCTAACGGCCATTGCTGCGATTTATGTACGTCACCATCACTACCATTGAAATAGCCCCAATAAACAGGTTTTTGTGACCCTAGGCTATGACCTCTTCGGCCTAGGGGCCCGAAACTCACCAGTCATGTTCCCCCTAAGGGTCCCTACAATGCTAGAAAATTTGGTACTGCTGAGCCATTGCCCTTTGAAAAGATGTGAGATTTTGGAAAGTGAAATAGGGAGCCAATGAAATCCTATGGGGGATTTTACCAATTTTGGACCCCTGTAACTCTGGTTTGCAGAGATGTAGGGACCCCATCTTTGGAATCCAAGTCTAACAATATGTCTTCTACCTGCATGAGACATTTCGTGAGATTCAGACATTGCTAACGGCCATTGCTGCGATTTATGTACGTCCCCATCACTACCATTGAAATAGCCCCAATAAACAGGTTTTTGTGACCCTAGGCTATGACCTCTTCGGCCTAGGGGCCCGAAACTCACCAGTCATGTTCCCCCTAAGGGTCCCTACAATGCTAGAAAATTTGGTACTGCTGAGCCATTGCCCTTTGAAAAGATGTGAGATTTTGGAAAGTGAAATAGGGAGCCAATGAAATCCTATGGGGGATTTTACCAATTTTGGACCCCTGTAACTCTGGTTTGCAGAGATGTAGGGACCCCATCTTTGGAATCCAAGTCTAACAATATGTCTTCTACCTGCATGAGACATTTCGTGAGATTCAGACTTTGCTAACGGCCATTGCTGCGATTTATGTACGTCACCATCACTACCATTGAAATAGCCCCAATAAACAGGTTTTTGTGACCCTAGGCTATGACCTCTTCGGCCTAGGGGCCCGAAACTCACCAGTCATGTTCCCCCTAAGGGTCCCTACAATGCTAGAAAATTTGGTACTGCTGAGCCATTGCCCTTTGAAAAGATGTGAGATTTTGGAAAGTGAAATAGGGAGCCAATGAAATCCTATGGGGGATTTTACCAATTTTGGACCCCTGTAACTCTGGTTTGCAGAGATGTAGGGACCCCATCTTTGGAATCCAAGTCTAACAATATGTCTTCTACCTGCATGAGACATTTCGTGAGATTCAGACTTTGCTAACGGCCATTGCTGCGATTTATGTACGTCACCATCACTACCATTGAAATAGCCCCAATAAACAGGTTTTTGTGACCCTAGGCTATGACCTCTTTGGCCTAGGGGCCCGAAACTCACCAGTCATGTTCCCCCTAAGGGTCCCTACAATGGTAGAAAATTTGCCACTGCTGAGTAATTGCCCTTTGAAAAGATGTGAGATTTTGGAACTGTAAATAGGAGGCCCAATGAAAGCCTATGGGGGATTTTACCAAATTTGGAGCCCTGTAACTCTGGTTTGCAGAGATGTAGGGAACCCATCTTTGGAGCCCAAGTCTAACAATATGTCTTCTACCTGCATGAGACATTTCATGAGATTCAGACGTTGCTAACGGCCATTGCTGCGATTTATGTACGTCAGACTCGCCACCATTGAAATTGCCCAATAAACAGGTTTTGTGACCCTAGGCTATGACCTCTTCGGCCTAGGACTGCATTGAACGCGACCCACGCATTGTGCGCATTCTGGACAACACCAATTACTGGGTTTATACCCTTCTGGATCCACGGTACAAACACAATGTTCCAAAACTGCTTGAAGAAAGAGCCAGACAGGTCAAAATGGAAGAATACCAGCAGGCCCTTGTGGAGACTTTAGAGAGGAGATTGACATCCTCCCCCTCCTCTAGCCAGTTGTACGCCGACAGACTGACTTCCGCAAACCCAGGACGACCAGGAGGGCAGCAAACAACACAAGCCGCAGCTAGTGCCCAAAAGGGAATGGTATCGGCAGTGTCCTTGGAGTGGGAAAATTTTCTGACACCCATGCAGCAGCACACAGAACAGCAAGCGTGCAGATCCACCTCCAACACCGATCGCCTGGAGAAGATGGTCAAGGACTACATGTCAGATGGCGTAGCTGTGTTGAACAATCCATCTGCACCCTTCAACTATTGGGTATCGAAGCTAGACACCTGGCACAAACTGGCAATGTACGCAATAGAGGTGCTGGCTTGCCCGGCAGCCAGCGTTATGTCGGAACGCTGTTTCAGTGCTGCCGGAGGCATCGTCACAGATCGGCGGCGTATCCGCCTCTCCACAGAAAATGCAGACCGTCTGACTCAAATTAAAATGAATCAATCCTGGATTGGAAACGACTACGCAACACTCCCGGACCCCAACCAAGTAACATGAACAATGAACATCTGTGATGGGTTAGCGTTTCCGGTCCCTGTTTATTGAACCTCTCATCTGTATTACATTTATGACTGCATGGCGACAAAATGCAAATTGCTATCCGCACGCTTCTTGTCCTCATGCAAGGCCTGGGTTGTTGTGTCTCAAAGCGTGGCCTTCTCCTCCTGCGCCACCCTCCTCTTGTTCCATCACGTGTGCTGCTGCTGGGTTAGCGTTACCGGTCCCTTTTCCTGGAACCTCTTATATGTATTACATTTATGACTGCATGCCGACAAAAAGCATGTTACCTGTGCAAAGAAAACAGACATTTCCCGCATTTAAAAGACAGTTTTCCCTTTGAAACTTTAAAATCGATTTTCTCAAAAACTATAAGCTCTTTTTGCTAAAAATTTTTTTCCTCTTGTACCCACTCCCAAGGTGCACATACCCTGTAAATTTGGGGTATGTAGCATGTAAGGAGGCTTTACAAAGCACAAAAGTTCGGGTCCCCATTGACTTCCATTATGTTCGGAGTTCGGGTCGAACACCCGAACATCGCGGCCATGTTCGGCCTGTTCGGCCCGAACCCGAACATCTAGATGTTCGCCCAACACTAGTTCTTAGCAGTGCAGCTGCGCGGTACTGCTAGCACAGGTACACTGTCAGAATGGCACAGACGGACATTACTCAAATCATCATTGCATGCAGTAATGACATTGACAGGTATAGACATTTTTTCATTACAGACAGGTTGTACAGTAAACTCAGGTACAGTTACAGCATCATCACAACAGACAGTCTGTACCTCCAACTCAGGTGCCTTTGAAGCAGGCACTATTGAACCTGGTACCCTTGAACTGGGCACATTCAACCCACCTCCCCCTGGTGCTCCCCCAAGTGTATAAAGTACCTGGTGGTGGGTGGAGAGTCCGTCTCCTTCCGTGAGCGACAAGGCGGTCGTGGTAGGTTCATAGTAGGACACAAGCTTGCCCAAATCAGTCCCTAGCAACACAGGGACTGGGAGATCCTTCATAACCCCAACAACCCTTTCATGGATTCCTACTCCCCAATCCAGCTTCACTCTTGCGTGGGCTATGTGAAAAAGGGTGCCCTCTACTCCAGTAAGGGCAAGGGATCGGCTGGAGCTGATGCTCTCCTTTGGCACAAGGTGTGAGTGAACTAACGTGATGTCAGCTCCGGTGTCTCGGAATCCGGTGACAACTTTGCCGTTCACTCTAACAAGTTTCTGCTGGTCGGTTCGGTCGCGGATTTCCTTTCCGCGGGCAAACAGGACAAAATCTGATGATCCAGGCTGTGGTTCGCTGGCGGGTTGCCTCTGCTGTGGGTGAGGTGCAGGTGATGCAGATGATCCAGGTGCTGGTGGTGTCTGTCTCCGCTCCGGGCAGTCGAATTTCATGTGTCCGGGCTGGCGGCAGTAGTGACAGGTGACCTCTCCAGGGGCTGCAGCCCTGGGTGCAGAAGCTGTGCTGGATGGCCTCTGTGGCTGACGGCTCACAGGGGCAGGAGAGTCTGCCGAGGTATTGGGCTGACCTCCTCTCCAGCTGGATGGGACAGTTCTGCGGGTATCAGCCACCCGGGTAGTTGCAAAAGTCTCAGCAAGGTCTGCAGCGACAGTGGCTGAAGCCGGCCTGCGTTCTAACACAAACTGTCGTACATCAGCAGGGCAAATGTTCAGAAATTGTTCGAGGACTATCAAGTCCTCCAGGACGCCATAAGACCCTTTGGTGAGGCCTAGAGTCCACTGGCGGAGTGTGGTGAGCAAGCTGCTGACCACATCTCGGTACGAATCAGAAGACTTTTTCTGCCAGGCCCTGAACTTTTTCCGGTAGGCTTCTGGCGTCAGCTGGTACTTAGTAATGATAGCGTCTTTTATAGCGGCATAATCATTATCTTTCTCCGCAGGCAATTCTGCGAAAGCATCAAGCGCTTTGTAGCACAGCAAAGGTGTCAGATGTCTGGCCCACTGGTCTTGGGACAGACGATACTGACGGCATGCTTTTTCAAAAGACCGCAAAAACAAGTCAATGTCTGTGTCTTTCTCAATATTAGCAAATTTAAATTTTGCACTTACGGGTGGTGCAGCTCCTTCAGCAGGGAGGCTGGGCGGTGAACTCCGGCTGGCCTGTTGCACTTTTGCCATGTTTAGCTCATGCTGTCGTTGGCGCTCCCGTTCTCGCTCAGCGGCATCCCTCTCTGCGTGGCGTTCAGCAGATTGGCGCTCCTCACGCATGTACTGCAGGTACTTGTCCAGGTCAGTGTCCATCAGCTTTTGTAATGCCTGCTGCATTAGCGGATCAGTACAAACGGACAGTCCAGTACTGGCCGGTTCCAGGCGAGTACTTTCAGAAACTCTGGGATTGGGGTCCATACTGACAGTCTCTGGCGTAACTGTTGCAACAGGGCCCGCAGGATGCTCAACCTCTGTACGCCTAGGATCTTCAGCCTCTGGATCCCCTTGCCTTGAGTCAGATGGGTCAGCGTCTACCTCAGCAGACACATCCAGCTCCTGCAGTTGCTGGGTATCCCATTGAAACAATTCCGTTACCAGGTCCCTTTGTTTCTTGCGGCCGACATCAATGCCTCTCTCTTGGCAAAGATTTTGCAGGTCCGCCAGGCACATTTTCTTGTAGTTCCCGGACATTTCCACGCCAAATAAAATAAAACTTTTGGGGAGGGGTACTGGCTACACAGTCTCTCTGTATATATAAAAAATATATTGCCTTCCAGCTACACCAACGAATTAGTTCGTTTCTTGATAGCGCTAGCGCTATCTTAGATACTTTCAGCACAACACAGGTCCCAACCGCTGCCTAACACTGTCACAGGAGCCCTGGTGGCTGACCGCAATTAGCTTTTTAAACGGTGCCCGCGCACAGATCGTGCGAACTCTGGTCGCAGTCAATGCGCAGGAACCGTTAAGAGATAGACGCAGACAAACCAGAAGGGAGCCTGTGAGATACGGGTGATTACAACTTCACCCACTGGTTCAGAGTAAACTGCCACCACCGCGGTTACCATGGGACCGTGGAGCCCACTAACTGACTAGTCCTGCGAATAAAACGGTTAAACACACGATATTCTGTCTAGCCAACAACAAACAAACAGTAGCGTATCTTCAGAGACCCGGGATCAGTTCTGTGTGTGCTGATAAGCAGGGTAGCGGACAGTGAATGACTTGGAGAAAGTCGTTTATTCACACAATATAAATAATTAATATATACAGACAATTATTGAAATCAACAATTATTAAAACAGTAATAGCCAGTATAAAAAATAAAAGAAGGGAGAAAAATACTTAGTTCCTGGAAAGATGTCCTTTTTGTGGGAAAAACAGAGTTCTGGGTTTCAATCAAAGTTCAGAGTTCAGACCAGGTGGATGCCAGCATATCCTCAAGCTGGCACCGAAGAGTTCAAGATGTTTTCAGGGTGGAGGACACTGAGTTTGGCTCCTCTGCCATTCTTATGCCCCTGATTCAGTAGTAGGGAGTGAAGGCGGGGCCACACACCCCCTTAGAACATGAGATGAGTCCTCCCCTTGTCCTGGAGACCAGAAATCATGCCTTAACCATATATGGGCTCTATCTCACAGAACCGTACAGGTCAGGGCAGATATACTAATATTTTCAGGTCGGTCTCGATTTACCCAGCGCCCTGATACCAGACATGAGGGGTGGGACCCCTGTGATATCATCAGGGCACTTTTAAACTGCCTAACTGGCAGTCCTTACCTCAGAATGTTCTGAAACTTCCTCAGAACCAGCACCGGGGCTCATGCTACACTTCCCCCACGTTTGGCGAAGCTGCCATCTCAGGAACCCCAGAAATATGACAGATCTGGGAAGTTATGGATTATGCTAGGTTATTCAGGATGTGTTCTAGCTGCTAACAGCTGACTTCCCTTTGATCTTTACCAGAGAGCAAGGTGTCAAGACCTCCCGAGGATTCGTAGCCTGCCTGGCTGCACCTAGGCATCCTGATCACCCTTTGGTTAATTAACATCTACATGAGATCAGCTAGGTGTCACCTGGTTCCCAGAACAGAAAGGGGAATTGTGCCTTCCACAGGAATATGTCCAAGCTAATTAACACCTCCCCCCCAGGCTTTCACTTCAGCTAAGACAGATCCCCCAGCTGTTCCTAGGCAGAGGGATACTACACATCAAATCTTGGTTCTATTGATCTAAAGCGCAATCGATGCAGGGAATCGAGTGCGATCGTTCTTTTCTTCACGGGCGGTTCCAGGACGCGCCTGCGGCCCCGCAACCGTCCGTGACAATGCACATTAACTATTTTTTAATAATTAATATTTGTAATTGCTGGCTGGCTTGGTTTTCATTGGAAACTTCTTGTGTGAATATCAGATGCAGTTTGGTTAGACTAAATAGCAGTCAGTAATCTTAGTTACATAGTTACATAGTTATTTTGGTTGAAAAAGACACACGTCCATCGAGTCCAACCAGTACAAAGCACAACTCCAGCCCATCCCCCACATACCCCTGTTGATCCAGAGGAAGGCGAAAAACCCCCCACAAGGCATGGTCCAATTAGCCCCAAAAGGGAAAAATTCCCTCCTGACTCCAGATGGCAATCAGATAAAATCCCTGGATCAACATCATTAGGCATAACCTAGTAATTGTAGCCATGGATGTCTTTCAACGCAAGGAAAGCATCTAAGCCCCCTTTAAATGCAGGTATAGAGTTTGCCATAACGACTTCCTGTGGCAATGCATTCCACATCTTAATCACTCTTACTGTAAAGAACCCTTTCCTAAATAAATGGCTAAAACGTTTTTCCTCCATGCGCAGCTCATGTCCTCTAGTCCTTTGAGAAGGCCTAGGGACAAAAAGCTCATCCGCCAAGCTATTATATTGCCCTCTGATGTATTTATACATGTTAATTAGATCTCCTCTAAGGCGTCTTTTCTCTAGACTAAATAAACCCAGTTTATCTAACCTTTCTTGGTAAGCGAGACCTTCCATCCCACGTATCAATTTTGTAGCTCGTCTCTGCACCTGCTCTAAAACTGCAATATCTTTTTTGTAATGTGGTGCCCAGAACTGAATTCCATATTCCAGATGTGGCCTTACTAGAGAGTTAAACAGGGGCAATATTATGCTAGCATCTCGAGTTTTTATTTCCCTTTTAATGCATCCCAAAATTTTGTTCGCTTTAGCTGCAGCGGCTTGGCATTGAGTACGATTATTTAACTTGTTGTCGATGAGTACTCCTAAGTCCTTCTTCAAGTTTGATGTTCCCAACTGTATGCCATTTATTTTGTATGGTGCTAGACCATTGGTACGACCAAAATGCATGACTTTACATTTGTCAACATTGAATTTCATCTGCCATGTATGTGCCCATATAGCCATCCTATCCAGATCCTGTTGCAATATGACACTATCTTCCTGAGAGTTGATGATTCTGCACAATTTTGTATCATCTGCAAAAATAGCAACATTACTCACTACTGCATCTACTAGGTCATTAATAAATAAATTGAAGAGCACTGGACCCAGAACAGACCCCTGTGGGACCCCACTGCTAACAGTCTCCCATTTTGAGTACGATCCATTGACCACAACTCTTTGTTTTCGGTCCATTAGCCAGTTCCCTATCCATGCACACAAACTCTTCCCCAGTTTTCCACCTGATGTAGTCAGTGAAGGAGCCTTTGCCTAACTACAGAAACTGCTCAGTGCCAGTGGAGTTATGAGAATTTGTTTTTGTTTTATTTATTTTTTCAATCTCAGCACGTAAATAACAGAAAGCTTTCTATTTTGGATAAGATAAGGACACTATGACCAGAAGGTTATTGAATCCCCCTTCCTTTTGAAGAATTTAGACAGTGATGTAAGCCTGTTGTCTGGGTGATGTTTGCTGTGGGAAGGACAGTAAGGTTGAAAAAAACAAAACAAAAGAAAAGAGTAGAAGTGATTTCACTTTTAGCATCACAAAATAACAGTACAAATGAAAACTAGCAGAAATATTATTTTCTTTTTCATATCACATTTTTACTAAACCTGACAGTGAACACTAAAAACGAGAAGATAGGTAAGCTAAAGAGGCTAAAGAAGTAATTTCTTATTTGATTTTTTTTTTCGCCAGTTAATATGGAGTTTCATCACATTTTAAGGTTATTTGAAAATGTAAAGGATCGTTCCTATAAAACAGATTTCTACTGGGGAGTTTTTCACAGCACAAGGAAAAGCATGCAGTACAACAGTATTCCACCTCCCTGCTTTTCCATATCAGGTAAGGGGTGCTGTGGAAGTACCACACCACGGAGCAGGATCTAGGAGACAACTAGAACCAGCTCAACTCTTGCTTGGAGCCAATAGGCATATTATATGAGTGGGGGAATATGTTCCTAGCTTCCCAACAGGAGAAAAAAAACTTGTATAAAAGGGAGGTGATGGCTTTAATATTTAGGTAGCATGGAGAGCTGGGTCCTACAATTTGTCCAGCACTGTTGCAGTCAGAATTCATAATTTACTGGTCTCACTTCAGTAAACCATAATGTGATTGCTTGCTATGAGCATGGACATAATTGCTCTTTGCACAGCTTTTATTAGATCAGCCTTAATGCACGGCCAGCATTTATGTCCATGCGCTCAGATGCTAGGTGTTCATTTTTCCTGCAACTGCTTTTAGAAGTGTAGGAGAAACAGATACATTCAAACACATTATTGATCTTTTGTGTTTAATAGCAACTTGTGCAGATGACCATCGCTAAGGAACAGGTGCCTCACTAGACAGCGTAATAATCTGATAATGTAGGGATTAGCAAATCAATTAGAATTAGTTCTCTTGTGTGCATTCACATCATTTGAAGCCATCTTCATCCATGGTTAAAACTTCTGTATGATTATGGCTGCGTTCACACATAAAAAGGTGTCCAGTCCTATCAGTTTTTAACAGTTGGCATCAGTTTTCCATGTATTTCTATGGCTGTGTGCACACATAAATCTGTACATTTTTGGTGCAGTCCAGTCCTAAAAGGTGTACATTTCTGGTTCAGTCAGGTAAAACTGATTGAAAACTGAAGCTAAACTGACAGTACAGGACAGTACTGGACCGGACCGGAAATGTGCAGATTTATGTTTTAACCAAGCCTATAGGCTAGTTCACACCAAAAATTGCTAAACTTAATTCCTAACGCTTAGCGTTTCGTGTAGTGGTTTGCAGTAGCGATTCCCAATATGTGCCTAGTGATTTTCAATTTAATTTTTTTGAACGCTTGCGTTTAGTCTTTTTGTAGCTCTGATGGACAAGGCTAAATGCATACGTATCCAATTAAGTGAGGAACAAGTCCATTGCATAGTATAAACGTGGAAACTTAGATTGAGTGTAGGCTGCTGAATCCAGAAAATGAAATGAGAGAGGGAGACGGAAAGAGCGAGAGGACCAGAAGGGCTGGTAATGTACCGATATATTTTTGCTAATGTAATTTTGACAACCAATACTTTTCTAAGGTATCTCAATATTTTTATTTAAATGCTGATTTTAACTTGTTGACGACCACATCACGCCGATGGGCATGTTCGCACCTCCAGCTCCAGGACTGTCTAACCCCGATCGGCGTAAAGTCCCGGGGGCGTTTTTTGCAGGAAATTGCATGCGCATCTCTACTTGGGTGATAGAGCTCCGCTCCACAATCAGTCTCGCAGCAGGAGTCGCCGCTAGAAGACTGTTAGGCGGCCAAACCGCCATCTATTTAGTCTGCGATCTTCGGCAGTGCTGTACGGGGACAGCCTTGTGACACTGCTGTCCCCCTGGGTGGCAAGACAGCAATCCGCTGTCATAGGCTGAAGCCTATGAGAGCCGATCACACTGATTGGCTGGCTTGGGGAGGGAGGGGGCACAGAAAAAATAATAAAAAAAAGAACAAATTTATTACAAAATAAAGGAAAAAATATTTACAATAAAATAAACAAACATCTGGGGAGCGATCATTGCCCACCAACAAAGAGCTGTGTTGGTGGGCAGAAAAGGGGGGGATCGCTTGTGTGCTGAGTTGTGCGGCCCTGCAGCGAGGCCTTAAAGCTGCAGTGGCCCAATTTATAAAAAATGGCCTGGTGTTTAGAGGGGTTTAAGCCTGTGGTCCTTAAGTGGTTAACCCTGTTATATGTAATTTTTGCATATTCAAAATATGTATTGTAAATATGTATAATATATTTTTACATACAAAGATTCTGATCTAAGTGTTCCATTTATTTCAGTGAGGGGTTACTGTTACAAATCTATATTGTGGCTAACATTGGTCTTTATTGAGTTAAACAAGATAGTTATCCTATATTGTATAGTAGCTATCACTGGGAGCTACAGGAAGCATAGAACCTGGTACGTGGAGGATTTGTTAAGTTGCTCTGCTGCACAGGGGGTAGGAATGGATCAGTTTTTAAAGGCATCAGTTTTCCACCCATGACCCTCTGTTCCGTTAGCACGTGGTCAATGCGACTCATCCGTCAAAACTGCTGCAGACGCAAACTTGCTGCCCCCCAGGGATTGTAACAGTTCTGGCCATGTCACACAGACACATCTCTCACAGCCAAACAATGTGTTCGGTTGCTATGAGAAGGGGAGGAGGAACGACACACTTGATGGATCAGTTTCTAGCAAGCAGGGTAAGGAAGGGAACAATGTGCTTGGCCCTTGCCATCATGCTGGATCCTTAGTGGCCTCCTGGGACAACTGTACGCACACTAGGTTATTGGACAGGGCGTCTGTTCAGTCTAGCATCAGTTTAAAGCTTCTGAATGATAAGAATTGCTGATAGCAGAATTGGTGTAACTGCACTGGTTTGTGGAAGGAAAATATAAACAGCTCTTAGATGAAGCCTGTGGTTTGGTAGTTAGTACACCTCCTCATCATTACTCATGTTACATCGTTATGGGCATTGACCAGAAGAACAAGATCTTGTGTACAAGTAACTGAGAAGCTAAATTGATGTTTTTCCGTAGGTTTCCCCCAGAGATTAAATCCCCATGGTTCTTTGGGAAATCTCACTTCCAGTGTCTGTTAACCCTGCAAGATAAGTGGCTTGATTATGTATGTATGTATATATGTACTAAGGGTTAAGTGGGTCAGTCATCATTGAGACATTGAGCTTGTCATCAGAGTGGTAATGCTCTTTTGCAGTAAGTTACAGAAGGTTCTGATCTAAATTTTCAGCATATGAAATGTTTGCCTGTTCTTCAGATCTGTCCGTTGTTATGAAATCCCTGGAGGCTATGGGGGCATTGTGCTCCAAGAACAAAGTTTCTTGGCTTCTGTTGTTGACCTTCATAGAAGTATAAGCAGTGCAGTGCTTAATCAGCCCAGCGTGCAGATGTTGCATGCTAATGACCAGATTTGAAGGTCTCTTTTATCAGTAAAGAGCCGTTCCACAAATGCTCACCTCGCCATATTTTTTTGGTTCTTGGCTGAAAAACATGTATCTTTTGGAAATGATTCCAAGAACAGGCTGTGAAAGTCTCTATGACAACCTGTGAATTTAAGAAAAGCTTTCACGTAGCCTGGTTCGCTCTGATGTTCAGCTCTGGAGAAAGTCAGCCTGTCATGTACCTATCTGTACTGACGCAGGAATAATTGCAGCTATGTAGCGTTTGTGTCACAATAACCTGAATGGTATTTACTGTGTTATTTTGCTTTGGTGACTCAAACACAAATGTTTTCCATTTCATAATTGCATCTCCAAATCGTAAGTTTAGGTCACTAGTCTATTTTTTTTTTGGGGGGGGGGGGGGGGGAGGGGAGGAAGTTACAATTATCTGTGCCACTGGTTCTGAATTCCTTAGAGGATGTTCTTTACAATACCTCATAGGAACATCATTTGTGATCAGGGGTAGCAGACCTTTAGTTTAAAGAGGAACTGTAGTGAAAACGTAATACGTTTTTCTATATTCTTTTATAAATGATTTAGTCACTGCTTGGCAGTTGGAAACAACCCTTATTTCCCACAATGCAACAAGGTACACAGACAACACACTGTCAAGACCATGGTTATGACATTACACTGTGGATGGGGTTTCACCACAATATCAGCCATACAGATGACACTGATAGTCTATTTGAGAAAATGTAAAGATTTTTCATGGGGAAGGGGATATCAGCTACTGATTGGAATGAAGTTCAAGCCTTGGTTAAAGTTCCTCTTTGAGGTATTTTTCTTGGTGTCTTCTATTCAGCTGTTATAGTGAGATCTACACAGAGCAGTAAAACAGTGTTTTAATTTATAATCTCTTGTTATTTTAGAGCAGTTTCAAAGAGCCTATTTTACTGCTGTAACTAGATGTAAGGCCACACACCAGGGACTCATTTGAATTGTTATTTCTATCTTTGGATCTATTCTTGACATGCAGATCTACCCCAGATTTTCTGAAGCTAAAACAGTCACTAGACAAATTCCTAGTAGGTTTATGACTAACATATTTTTCTCTAATTTTGAATGCATTAAATGAGAGTTTTTCTCTAGTAATATGATTTATTCCAGTTAAAGCAGACCAAAACTAAAAATGATCATGCATTGCACAATAATGAATACTAGCAGATGTATGACATTGGGCATTGCATAGGTTGTAGGATAGGTTACAGTGGGAAATTAGTAAAGACATGAGTGTGGTTTGATTACTCAATCAGTACAATCAGTCAAGACAATTGACTGAATTTAAAAGACTGAAGAAAAAAAAGAAAATACATGGTGTATGGACACCTTGAGGCAGAAAACACAAGCATTTAAATAGTACGCCTTTTTAACGCGCATGGCAAAACGCACAGTGCTGCACCAACCATTGTAGCCACTGGCCACTGCTTGGGAATAGGTGACATTAATTTTCCATTTAAAAGATAATTTATAAACATTCATTTAAGCACTTGGAAGTTTAAGCCTCTCCCCAGTACCCCCCCCCCCCCTTCCCACACACACACACACACACTATTAGTGTTAGTATTGTTTTACTTTCTATTTATAATGATCTTTGTATTAAAGGAATACTATCGATACCCAAGTGTTCTAAAATGACAATGTACAAATAATGTCTAAGTAGCTGTGTAAACATTTTCCTACTTTTCATGTTAAATATCAGAGGCAAAAGCTGTAATTTGTTGAGGGTAGGATTTAGCTATATTGGGACAAATCAATTGCAGAAGGGGTGTCTGCTTCAATGCACAGCCAGAGTTGCATATCAGACTACAGAAAGCAAATATCAAACATATCAAACTCTGAAAGCAAAAAACAATATGAAAAAGCTGTGAGAATTAGTTACATTTCCTCTGCTCTCTTCAGACACTTCAGTCAGAAACAGAGCTCCCAACAGCTGCAGCTCCTGTGTCCTGTCTCTCTCTGTCACACACAGAGCTACACATAGAGTTAACTGATCAAGTGTGAGGGGAATTTCCACTCTCCTCATGGCTCAGTCAGCCATCAGTTTTGGCCGTCAGTAAAATTTGAATGTATTTTGCTAACAGTAAACAAAGAAGTTGCTACTAAAATGTATACACCAGTACTTAGCAGCACTTCCCAAACAATTCCTGTGTCAATTGAAAAAAATATGTGAATCGATAGTATTCCTTTAAATAGGTAGCCAAAATAGCCAATTATGTCCTTGTGAAGATTGTGTATCCTGGCTTGAGTGTAAATGCAAGTCCAGCATCATGTTAATTATTGTGAGCAATTTATTCCAGGCAGAACACAGACTGTCTTTTGTCTTTGAAAAAATAACTTTCTTGTCCTTGGAGCTGTGAAACCGGTGCAGTCTGTTTATCTAGTTACCTTTCTGACACATTTAAATAGTGTGAGCTTGACACTTGGCTAGATAGTCTTTAAGTGATATTAAAACTTTTGTGGCTCAAACTTTTGAAGGACAGAATACTTTAAATAACCATGGGAAATGGGCACAGAGAAGTCTGCCGAAATCCTGAATTCTGCAGATAGTAAAACTTTACCTATTAAGCATTTAGATTATCAAAATGGGATTTGTTAAATCCATAGTCCTGTAATATTGAAATCCCCAGCAGTCTCACAGGTACTGTATGCATTCCAGACAGGTTATAAAAAAAAGATGCTCACTTTAACAAAAGATATAACCTTTGCAGGCCTAAAGGTTCCAGCATGCCGTATAATATAACTTGCTAAATGAATTAAGACAGACACACGTAGCATAATAACATGTAAAACATGGCAGTTTTTTTACCATGTTTAGGGTTAGGTTAGAGGCCGGAGGGGTAATCTGCTAGGGTTTTGGGTTGCCATTATCAACAATGGCATGTCTGCAACAATGGCATGTCTGCACCAAGATGACCTTGAGAATAACTTACACAATCTTCTTTTCACTGAGTTACCACAGTAAACTGGAAAGAGCCAAAGACTGGTTAGTGGTTATTGCAGTTCTGTGACATCAGAGGTTCTGAATATGTAAAGGTGATCATACACATTTAGAAACTTTCATTAGATTCGAAGTTAGATTTTTCTAAAAACTTTGAATCTTTTATCACTCTTTTAAAAATTGAGGACCTTTCTGTTAATTTATTTTTTATTAAGCATTTGTAATGTATGTTGTTTATCTAATTGAGCATTCCCAAGACAACACATTTCAAATATTAAGAGGTTTCAGGTCCATAGGACTAGGGATGATCAATGAGATTAAAATATTTCCAAGTTCATGTAGGATTATGTACATTTGCGATCATATTTATGCAGGTTGATTGGTCTATTTTCAAGCTGTTTAAATTTCCATATAAATTTACATATCCCTGCATGAACTCAGAAATATTTGCATCTCATTGATCATCCCTACATGGGACTATGGGCAAGCTCCCTAGACCAGGGGTGCCCACACTTTTTCGGCTCGCGAGCTACTTTTAAATTTTCCAAGTCTAGGAGATCTACCAACATTTAGGTAGCTACGTATATGTGCCTTCAGTATAGGTAGATAGGTATCGGTGCCTTCAGTATAGATAGCCAGGTGTAGGGGCCTTCAGTATAGGTAGCCAGGTGTAGGGGCCTTCAGCAAAGATAGCCAGGTGTAGGGGCCTTTAGTATAGGTAGCCAGATATAGTATAGTTAGGTGCAAGTGCCTTCAGTATAGATAGCCAGGTGTAGGGGCCTTCAGTATAGGTAGCCAGGTGTAGGGGCCTTCAGCAAAGATAGCCAGGTGTAGGGGCCTTTAGTATAGGTAGCCAGATATAGTATAGTTAGGTGCAAGTGCCTTCAGTATAGATAGCCAGGTGTAGGGGCCTTTAGTATAGGTAGCCAGGTATAGTATAGTTAGGTGCAGGTGCCTTCAGTATAGATAGCCAGGTGTAGGGGCCTTTAGTATAGGTAGCCAGGTGTAGGGGCCTTCAGCAAAGATAGCCAGGTGTAGGGGCCTTTAGTATAGGTAGCCAGATATAGTATAGTTAGGTGCAAGTGCCTTCAGTATAGATAGCCAGGTGTAGGGGCCTTTAGTATAGGTAGCCAGGTATAGTATAGTTAGGTGCAGGTGCCTTCAGTATAGATAGCCAGGTGTAGGGGCCTTTAGTATAGGTAGCCAGGTATAGTATAGTTAGGTGCAGGTGCCTTCAGTATAGATAGCCAGGTGTAGGGGCCTTTAGTATAGGTAGCCAGATATAGTATAGTTAGGTGCAAGTGCCTTCAGTATAGATAGCCAGGTGTAGGGGCCTTTAGTATAGGTAGCCAGGTATAGTATAGTTAGGTGCAGGTGCCTTCAGTATAGATAGCCAGGTGTAGGGGCCTTTAGTATAGGTAGCCAGGTATAGTATAGTTAGGTGCAGGTGCCTTCAGTATAGATAGCCAGGTGTAGGGGCCTTTAGTATAGGTAGCCAGATATAGTATAGTTAGGTGCAAGTGCCTTCAGTATAGATAGCCAGGTGTAGGGGCCTTTAGTATAGGTAGCCAGGTATAGTATAGTTAGGTGCAGGTGCCTTCAGTATAGATAGCCAGGTGTAGGGGCCTTTAGTATAGGTAGCCAGATATAGTATAGTTAGGTGCAAGTGCCTTCAGTATAGATAGCCAGGTGTAGGGGCCTTTAGTATAGGTAGCCAGGTATAGTATAGTTAGGTGCAGGTGCCTTCAGTATAGATGGCCAGCTGAATTAGAAAACCGCTCAGAAAAAAATGCTTAGAAAAGTGCTAAGCACAAAAACGAATCGCCCACCCAAGCGCCGGAATCGGAAAAAAGACTCCTCAAAAAACAACCAACGCGGACGGACACGCGAATGGAACCTAAGGCCTTGTTCACAGTGGTCAGTTGCATCCTATACAATAAAATCCCTGTGTCGCTGCGTCCAGTTGTCACTGTGTCCCTGTTTTTTGCTACTGCGCATGTGCGCAGTAACGGACAGCTGGACGGGACCAGGGAGCGAGGCGGGCGAGTGAGGTGGGCAGGCGAGCAAGGTGGGCGAGGCAGTGTGGGTGCGGGCGTGCGCGCGGCGGTTGCGTGCACATGCGACATGCGCATCCGTGGCGGCGGCAGAAAAAAGACCTAGAGCCTGTTTTTAAACAGGCTTGGGTCTACTAGTTTAAAAATAATTCTGCATGTCAACTCACTGCCCATACAATTCTATGGGCCTGTTCATAGTAACGGATCACATTATTCAAACTCGCTGCATGCAGGCTTTGTATTAAAGTCTATGGCCAGTCTCCATTGCAGGTCACAGCCATTATAATGAATGAGTTATGCAACTGACCACTGTGAACCCATGTTTCACGTTATTACCGTGAAACATGGGGAAGGCTTGGATATGTATTGGGTCTGCTTTGTTGTGGCTGAAGTGGACAGAGTGCCTGGAATAAAAAACCTCAAGACTACTGAAGACATTCTAGAGCAACACATACCCAGTGTCATAAAGCTCTGTCTCCATATGTATTTTTGGTGGAGGGGTACCAGTAAATTTGTCCAAGTCTGCATAATCTGTGTTTGTTCATCATGGCACTTTGTTTCCACTGCCCACAGCACTACACCATGCATAGCGTTCCTGCTTTGTTTGTAGAGGCTTTTTTTAATATTAGTTGTTAACAAGTTTGAATTGCTGTTGCCTCATCCAGGTAAAAATAGTTAATGGGTAATATTTAATTCATGAGCAAATCACTCGCTCTCTAAATTTCCTTATTGCATTACAACAATTCTCGAACAGACTTAATAAGAGCCTCAATTCCCATGATTACCTCTAAGGAGATGTCACAGCATACCCAGCTGTGGAGGAAGTGCTGCACAGCATTAATTATGCACTAAAAACATAATTAAACTACTTGACTTTTTTCCCTGGATGCGGGTCTTATTGTTTTGTTTAATGTTTACCTTGCAGTTTGTGACATTGGCAAAAGATTTAAAGGTTAGATTTTAACATTTGCTAAATAGTGCTAGAGCATGGTATAAAAGTTGAAAATATCAGCCGCTCTGTTAGCAGAGATTACTGCTGATAAATAACTCCCCAAAAGACCACAATTCTTTGCACAAAGCTAGTAATGATTTAAACTTTCATTATACAAAGGGTAGTCACTAGATGTGCATTAGTAGCATTTACATGTATAGTTGGCATAGTAACCCTGCAGCAAATAAGATGTGGAGGCTGCCACATTTATCTCCTTTTAAAGTGGACCTGAACTCTTGCACAGGACAGCAGGAAAATATAGAGAAATGCACCCTGTATGTATTTAGAGAGTTTAGCATAATTCCCCCTCAAGTGTGTCTAATCACAAGTTGTAATTTGATCTCTCCCCATGTCACCTTACTGCCACGGCAGATAAGCTCATTTGAAAGCAAGGATGTTAACAATATTTCTGCTTCCTCGAAAGCAGGAAGAAGAAACAGTGCAGATTTATTTTAGGATTTGTATCAGCTGTAACAAAGAAATGTTTTTGTTTTAAATGTTATTATGCTGTTGTGGATCTTTTAGAGCAGAGAGGAAGTTCTGAGTTCAGGTCCGCTTTACACAATACCAGTTGCCTGGCTCCCTTGCTTCTCCTCAGCTCCAATACTTAAAGAGAAACTCTGACCAAGAATTGAACTTTATCCCAATCAGTAGCTGATACCCCCTTTTACATGAGAAATCTATTGCTTTTCACAAACAGACCATCAGGGGGCGCTGTATGACTGATATTGTGGTGAAACCCCTGCCACAAGAAGCTCTGAGGACCGAGGTACTTCTGGCAGGTTCCTGCCTGTGAACCTTGCTACATTGTGGAAAATAGCTGTTTACAGCTGTCTCCAACTGCCAAAACAGCTAGCAGCGGCTACATCACCTGCCCACAGTAAAAATGTCACCATGTAATAAATGTCAGAATGTAAATCTGGGAGAGGAAAGATTTTACAATGAGCAAACACTGACTAAATCATGTATACATAATTATTGTAAAAATGAAGCACTTTTTTTATTATTGATTGTAATTGCACTCTCAGCATAACAGTTCAATTATCCACCTCTCCCCCCTTCATGGACTCACTCACCAGATGTTGCGGTCTAAACAAGACCAGACTGCGCCTCCGGGGTATATGGCCCCCCATCGCCTTACGAGCTCACTTGTTCCCTTCCTTGATGGGTGCAGGACTAGTCCGTGTCTGGTTAGGTCCTTGGAGTATAAAGCATGCAGGGAGAAAAAAATAGGAAGACCAGCCTCCTATAGTGTAATTCCAATTTATTTGATACAAAAGTTTAAAAAGCAATAAAAAGTGAGTCAGCAATATCTGGTACACTTGTGGTTTTAGGTGGAGTCAAATTCGCCGCCAATGACTCAGATCACCCCTCAGTGAAACCGCCGTATGCTGCTCAATAACGCCGAGACGCCAGGCCAGCTGCCAGCGCTCGCTCTGCTCTAGGTGTTGTGTCACTCCGTGGCTCCGCCCTATGCGTTTTGTTGCTTAGCAACTCATCAGGGGCTACACGGAGTGACGTGTGCACCCTCAATTTAAAGCCTGTACGGCCGCCAGCCAGGAAGTGACTCCTCCTTTACAATACTTCATGTATGAACTATTTCAATTATACAATTAAAACGATCCTCTCGGATTCCCGTTTGTGGTTTGTGGTTTAATCTCATACTATGCATATACAACTATGATAATTGTTATGTGCAGAATCATGAATTGTAGATCGGATTTTGTCTTCACATAACAATTATCATAGTTGTATACGCATAGTATGGGATTAAACCACAAACCATCTACCTAACATTGTACTGTTATGTACGCCACTAGATGGCGATGTTAACTACGGTAAGGGGAGGACAACTACCCACCCGACAGATGGATAATTATACATTATTTATGTATATGCAAAACAAGTTTTAGCTTAAGTAGCAATCGGCAATCCGAGAGGATCGTTTTAATTGTATAATTGATATAGTTCATACATGAAGTATTGTAAAGGAGGAGTCACTTCCTGGCTGGCGGCCGTACAGGCTTTAAATTGAGGGTGCACACGTCACTCCGTGTAGCCCCTGATGAGTTGCTAAGCAACGAAACGCGTAGGGCGGAGCCACGGAGTGACACAACACCTAGAGCAGAGCGAGCGCTGGCAGCTGGGCTGGTGTCTCGGCGTTATTGAGCAGCATACGGCGGTTTCACTGAGGGGTGATGTGGGTCATTGGCGGCCGCTTGAATTTGACTCCACCTAAAGCCACAAGTGTACCAGATATTGCTGACTCACTTTTTATTGCTTTTTAAACTTTTTTATCAAATAAATCGGAATTACACTATAGGAGGCTGGTCTTCCTATTTTTTTCTCTCTGCATGCTTTATACTCCAAGGACCTAACCAGACACGGACTAGTCCTGCATCCATCAAGGAAGGGAACAAGTAAGCTCGTAAGGCGACGGGGGAGGGCATATACCCCGGAGGCACAGTCTGGTCTTGTTTAGACCGCAACATCTGGTGAGTGAGTCCATGAAGGGGGGATAGGTGGATAAATGAACTGTTATGCTGAGAGCGCAATTACAATCAATAACGTTCCTATATCGCTGGTCATAACCCAGAGACTTATTTGCAGCACCTGGCAAAGTTAACCATTGAATATTGACTGTCATCTCAGCTAGTTAAATTATTGACTGCTGATATTCACATGTGGAGCGAGCGCTTTTATTATTTATTTGACTTTTTTTATTACTTTACTTTCACTGGAGTTCCTCTTTAAAAGCTATACACACATGTAAGAATACCGTTGCGCATAGGGACCAGGAATAAATCCCTCAAACTACAATATGGAGCATATGGAGCAGAGTGATGTAAAAGCACATTGCTTGCCTACAGGCTAGGCTCTGTTGCTATGGAGGGGGAAGGAGTGATGACGAGCAGCACATGACGGAGCAGCTTCTGGTGGCCAGGAGAACAATTTGCTTGGGTGTCGTTTGAGCGTCACTGATGCTAAATATTCAGCTTCTGTATAACACGCTAGATTGTTAGCTGAGACTGTAACAGCCACTTCAGCTACCTGTCATCTAGTGTGTATACCTAACATAAGACACTTAGGCCACCTTCACACATGACAGAATTTTTGTGCATTTTCTGCTTTTGCGACTTCGTGCTTGCCGCACATCTTATGCAAGTCAATGGCATCGCATTTCATATATGTTGTTATGCCAATTTTCTGTAGAGCAAAAAGTGGCCTACATGTGTGTTTTTTTTTCAGAATGGACATGTACATCGCATATGGTGCTAGTCTATAGAAATACAAATTTTTACATGCCAAGTGCGAAAATGTACATGCTAATGTAAAGTTAATAAACAAATTCCCAGTATAACAAATAGCCAGTATCTGTACTCTGGATAATTGGGGATACTACATGACCAATGTTGGTACTGTTTTTTTCCTTCTCTTTATTTGATGTTATATTCTACGAGATGTAGTAATCACTGCACATGTAACTTGCTTTTATTGGAAAATCTGAATAAAAATAATAATAGAAAAAAAAAGATGCAAAACGTTTTTAGATTTGAATGGTGCAATAGTTTATACAAATATCGGGTATTCTTGCAGAGGATGGTCCACCCACTCCTCACAAATGCTCACTGAGCAGTTTTTACACCCACTTGCCAGCTGCACTAACCAATACTAGTTATTGCTCCCGTTATTGCCTGATGAAGTGGGTTTGATCTTGCGAAATGTGTTGCATTTTGGAGTGTATAAATAAATGTCATTGTTGACTACTGTATTAAATCAACCAATTCGGTATCTTCTTACTGGAGAGGTAAGTCCACCACTACCTCCTCATTTAAATGGCGTTTAACGGTTTTATCCTGTTATTGGTGCCTTTGTTCCATCCTTGCTACATTCTTGAGTCCAACCTCGGTGGAAGGATGTAACCCCTTGTCTCCTATCTACAGACAGCGACTTCTTAACCTGAGTGGGGTCAGGTCCTAATGCTCCCCACCCACCTATACAATGGTTGCCTTTGAGGTAACCCACACTTGTGAGTATACCAGCACACGTTTTGTCTTTCTCCATAACCTGGTTATACTACATACTACACTATATTGGGCTCTCAGTGTCCCTTTCTGAGTGTTTTCCTCCTACAAGTATATTTTGACACCCTAGTCAGTGAAAATCTAATCCAAGATTGTTTACTTCTTTATGTATGTAGATTACAGCATTTGGTGTCTAGTCATTGATCTAAATGAATCACTGTGATTATTCAACGGGGATCGGCTGATGCCGGATAAGTGTAGTTTCTGGTTGCTTGAGAGTCAGCGTTAAAAATAGGCCTAGCTAATACAGTACTATACCCCACTCTATATACATACCATAAACACTCTGTATTAATGTTGAAATACAGTAATTAAAAACAAGTTAGGACAAAGGACAGACTTAATTAAAGTAAACCTGAGAAAAGGAAAAAAATATGCATACCTGGGGCTTCCTCCAGCCCCCTTTAAGCTAATCGCTCCCTCGCAGTTCTCCTCCGCTGCCTAGATAGAGGCCTATTATTTCCACGAATAGGGGCATACTGCACATGCGCCAACTGGCCCGACTGACAGAGATAATAGGACATCTACCTGAGAATCTAGGCAAAGGAGGAGAACGGCGAGGGAGCGTTAAGCCTGAAGGGGGCCCCAGGTATGCATATTATTTTTTCTTTTTGTCGTCTCTGGTATACTTTAATGTGACAGAGGTTTACTAGTGTATACAGAAGTGTAAAAGAAGATTTTTGCAGTGTGCAAGGTCAGGATTGTTTTTTCTGGTTGCTTGAGACTTCTGGTTAACTGCGTTCTGGATAACAGGGGTTTTACTGTAAATGGATTTGCATGTACCACATCTGAAAGTAGATGAGGGTAAGAGGGCGTATGACTAGACTGCTTTGTTAAATAAATCAAATATATATACATTTTTTAAAAACACAACTGTATCAGTTCCACCAGGCAGAAAAATTTGGGAAAGTGGGAACGTGTAAAGGAAAGCTGTGAGAAGAGGCTGGCAACACAATATGCTGTATAACCAATCCGCAGAACCAGGAGAAAGGACTGTGCATCTTTCCATCAGCCCACAATATAAGTGATTGAAAGAATAAAACTTGAATTCATGGCAAGAGAAAAGCTCAGTATAAAAAGAATTTCAAAAGCTGATTTCCTGCAGCTTCTTTGTAGCCACTAAAGTTTAGCTTTGTTACTTGTCTTTCCTGGGGAGAGAAAAGAGCAGGTTCCCTAGGTGCCAGCTTCACTGGTTTCTTATAAAACTGAATATGGCTTGCTGCCTAATAGAGTTTATGGGCTGGATTTGATCATTTTTGTATTTTAAAGAATTTTTTGCTTCGATTGGTTATTATATTTTACCCGCAGTTGGAGGTTAGGAGACCGTAATTTGTTTGACTTTGCTGAACGTTCTGCCTTATAATTAGTCTAATCCCTAGTTGGATTTGCCGGCCAGTGCCTGGTGGGCTCTGTATGTGATAGATAGGGCTGGCAAGCTAGTGCTTAATAATATGATGATGTTTTTTATTTCCACTTAGTTAGCTGTGTTCACATAGATAGAATGAAATGTTCTAGGCATGCCTCAGGTTAAACCAAATAGTCTGCAAAAACTCTAATGGCTTAACCTCTGTATCTTCTGTTTTGATGGCCAGTATTTTATATGCGTACTGCACTTTTTTGTTTGTGTGGTTTGTATGAAGTTTCTTTTACTGCTCTGGGCAACAAACCAACATACAATAAGGACTTGATTTGATATTGGATCGATGGGCTAGAGGCAAATGCAGCCCTATGAATGTTACTAATTTCTATCCTTGCCCTATTTGTTATTCTCTGACCCTCTTTGTTTTTTCTCTGCGGAGGACTTAAACGCTTATTCAAAAGGCATTGCAGCTGACTGGATTTCATATTTCATTGATCAGGCTAGAATACCTAAAACTTTATAATACACTGCGAATGACTGGATTTTGTGCTGCCATTTCAGTTTGCAATTCTTCATTTAATACATATTAAAGAAAACTTCCAAGCAAACGGCTAAATCCAAATATTATTATTATTAGTTAGTATTTATATATAGTCGACATCTTCCATATCACTGTGCAGAGTATATTGTCTTGTCACTTAACTATCCCTCAGAGGGGCTCACCATCTAATTCCTACCATAGTCGTGGGATGTGGGAGGAATGTGGGATGTGGGAGGAAACCGAAGTTTCCAGAGGAAACCCATACAGACACAGGGAGAACATACAAACTCCATGCCGATAGTGCCCTGGCTGGGATAAACATAGTCATTTGATAAACATAGTCAGTGTGCGAACTCTTTTTTTGGCCTCCAAATGATTCATAATTCTTTTTGGAAAGTATTGGGATCCACATCTCTCTGCCAGTATGCATGAGCTCATTACTGTGATTTTAAAGTGACTTAATTGGCCATCCAGTGTTACCATCTTAATTTTAGGAGCCACCCCACAGTTTTGTCATTTCCCACGTTAGGAGGTTAGGTTGATATCCATCAACCTAACCTCCTAGCATGGTAAATGACAAAAATGACATGCTAGGAGGTTAGGTTGATGGATGGTTGTGTCATTAAAGAGACACTGAGGCCTCTTAAAATCCCACTTTTTAGTCAACATTTAACTTCGGCACCATAAGCCAAGTTAAAACACTGCATCCCCGCGACAGAAAGCTGTTTAGAAACCCCCTAAATACCGGGGTAAAAATCCACAACTTTCAAAGTTGTGGACTTTGCTGCCCGGGGAGGCAGAGCTTAGCGCTGTAGCGCTGGCTCCATTAGCATTAATCACTGCTGATCGCCACCTCTCCCCCGCCCCTCTCAGTGAAGGAAGACTGAGAGGGGCGGGGAGAGGCAGCGATCAGCAGGGATTGATGTGAATAGATGCAGAGCTACAGCCCTAAGCTCTGCCTCTACTAGGAAGCGATCCCTGCATTTAGCCCAGGGGATTTGGGGGGTTTCTAAACAGCTTTCTGCCATGGGGATGCAGCGTTTTAGCTTGGCTTATAGTACTGAAGTTAAATGTTGAATAAAAAGTGGGATTTTAGGAGACTTCAGAGTCTCGTTAACACTGATGCTCCAGTAAGCTGTAGGAAAGTCAGAGAAAGAAGACAAAAGATAGAAGAAAGATGACAAGTCATAAGAAGGGTTTTTTACACTACATGCGAATCAGTCCGATTCTGATGCGATTTTAAAAAGTCTTGCATGCTACGTTTTTTCTTCCTGTGTTCCTAGCATCCAGTGAACATCGCACCAGAATCAGAATAAGGTTTTTTTTTTACACTGCAACTCAGTGTGATTCCAATCCCAATTCTGATGCGATTTCCACGGGATGCTAGGAACACAAGAAGAAAGCCGCAGTATGGAAGACTTTTTAAAGACGCATCGGAATCCATTTTGAATCGTGTGTGGTGTAAAAGTCCTCATAGAGCTCATTCTGTACTGTCAATGAAACCTCAGAAGAGATTCGTTGACGGTGTACTTTATCTACTACACGGTTGTACATTTGAGGGTCTGCTCTCTTCTTTTAGCAACTGAAATCTTCCTTCATATTATGCCCTTTAGACTGCCTTTTCCAGCAATTTTTGCTCTTACTTCAGACCTATTAGAGATAGAGAAGACAGGCCTTTACAGTGAATTCACATTCCTAGTGTTAATGTCTTCTGTTATGTTCTGCTCTGTCTGGCGTAGTTGCTGCACTGTTTCGGTTATTAATGAATAAAATGGTAGATAAGTAGAAAACCGGTTTATATTCTATACTAATACACACTACAAAGGACATGTCATATGTATTATAAATACACATTGATCATACTTGCATTCATGTGTATTTTGCTTGGGCTTTGCTATGGAGACATATTGGTATTGTTAGAACACAATGTATATTCCTTTGCAAGCTTCTTCTTGAATTACTTAACCCCATTAAACCCAAAGTGCTATACACGTAACACAATATTTGTTTATCGTGCTATCTGTTGATTTGAAGTGAACTCAAGGTGAAAATAAACTGATGAGGTAAACAATTGTATCTATCCTCCCGCTCCTAAAAATGACCTTTTTTTTTTTAGATAACCCACAGTTGTATTTTATGCTTAAAAATTTAAAAAGTAGATTCCATGTTTTATTGTCTCTGCATAATTACATATGCTATTAACTTTTATCCTGAGTTTTTTTTTTTTCTTTACCTTTTCAATAAAATACTAGGGACTCCTAGCAGTGCCTGTGGGTATGCCTTTAAGCATACCCACAACTAATTAATTACATCCTCACACCTACCAGCATGATGTTTGTAATTATATCCCCCTGGGTTCCTTATATTTCATTGCATTGTGCTGAATGGAGCTGCCGACACTGGGGAAAGTGTCATCCTGTGTAATACAAGTAACTATGGAAAGATGCATACCATTTTGAAGCTCTCTTTCTCCTCTTTCCAACGATATATAAACCACCGCCCTACGCCTTTTAGTTTTCATTATTTTCACGATCAAAATCGCGGTAGCGGGATTTCGATCGCGTAAATAGCAAAAATAAAAGGCGTAGGCCGGCGGTTTATATATCGTTGGAAAGAGGAGAAAGAGGAGAAAGAGAGCTTCAAAATGGTATACATCTTTGCATAGTTACTGCACTGCTCGGAGTCCCTTTTAGCTCCTACCACAAAAGAAAATACTCAAAATAAGTTTGATATTACCTTCTTACCTACGTTTTAGTATATTTTCAATTGCTAAGTGTTCAAAAGTTATATTTAGATAAGATGAAAAATTATCTCATGGGAGACAACTCAGTAGAAACAGTTCGTTGGATAAGATCCACAGTCTTTCTGTGTCCCAGAGCTAAGATATCTGAACTATTGACCTTTTTCATCTATCACTCACAAGCTGTTCTCTGCCAGGAAAGAGTTTAATAGCTGTAATTCACTTGCAATAGTTAACTATTTCAGGCAGAAAAAGAAAAAAGAATACAGCCTAGTTATTTTTATGCTTGGCTCTGTACATACACATGTCTGTCTCATCATATCATGCCGCCTAGGGTGTACTTTAAACTTATTTGGGATAACCACTTAGGTCTATCTGGACGGATATAGCTGTCCAGATAGCCTTCCCTGCTACAGCTGATCCGGCGTGCTCCCATCGCCTTCCGTTAGCCCAGAGATCAATGAATGGGAACACAGTTCCCATTCATTGATCTATGTCTCCGTATGAAAAACCGACAGCTTCTCTAAAAAGCTTCACGGCATCCCTTCAGTTCCTGTAAGTGAGAGCTCTCGTTTACAGGATGAAAAACAAAAAAATGACTGTGGCCATCTTGTAGCCAAATAGTAAAACTACATCTACATGCATTTTTTAAAAAAAAAAACACAATCAGTTACATTATCTGTTTACCTCCCCACTCCAAAAAAACCCAAATAAAATTTTTAATTAAGAAAAAATAAAATAAATTACAATTAAAAAACAAAACAAAAACATATATAGTTACCTAAGGGTCTAAACTTTTTTTAATATGCATGTCAAGAGAGTATATTACTATAAGTTTTTAAATTATAAGCTTGTAAATAGTGATGGACACAAATTGAAAAAATGCACCTTTATTTCCAAATAAAATATTGAAGCCATACATTGTGATAGGGAGAAGGGACATAATTTTAATGCTGTCATAACCAGGACCAATGGGCAAATAAAATACATGGATTCTAATTATGGTACCGTGTATTATTTTAAAGCTATAATGGCTGAAAACTGAGAAATATTGAATTTTTCCATTTTTTTCTTAATATTCCCATTAAAATGCATTTAGAAAAAAAATAATTCTTAGTAAAATGTACCACCCAAAGAAAGCTCAATTGGTGGTGGAAAAAACAAGACATAGATCAATTCATTGTGATAAGTAGTGATAAAGTTATTGGCAAATGGATGGGAGGTGAAAGTTGCTCAGATGCATAAGGTAAAACGACACTAAAGGCTGAAGTGGTTAAAGGACAATGGTTATTGAAGCAATCTATAGTGATTTTTATTTTTTATTAAGTTTTATACTCCCCTATGGTGTGAGAATTTGCATGCACAGTATGGAGTAGCCCGTCTTCTAAAGCACTTGAGGACGCGAGTGCTTCCGAAGGCCTATTCAATCAGTTGGTTGAATACAGGTAGTCCCCGACTTACGAACGCCCGACCCACCAGTGCGAACGGCATGGATTCTGTGTTTCCATGTGAACAAGTCAATTTTTTTTTTTTTCAAATTGGACTTGTCGTTTTTGAGAAAATCTATTTGAAAAAATTCAAAGAAAAAATAGCTTTTAAACTTGTATACGCAGGTACAGAGTGCAGAGGGGGACACTGGAGGCACAGGGGGGCACAGAAGAGTTACAGGGGATAGAGATGGCACAGTGTTCCGACTTAAGAACAGATTCAGGTTTAGAACGAACCTACAGTCCCTATCTCGTTCATTAACCGGGGACTACCTGTACATGCAATGGGGGTGACAACACTGGAAGGAGAGGATCATGAGAGGAACAGGAAGGTATTCTAGGATCCAGAGCCTTCCCTCTTCATAGGTGAGTATCAAACTTTTTTTATATTAAATTTGCTTCAGTATCACCTTAAAATTGTGCTCTAAGTGAATCAACAGGACATTTGTCATAACTATCAAAACATGTTGTTTTCAATGAAAAACTGCTTATAAAAATACTTTCTTTCCATATACAGTATAAAACTTCTTTCTTCAATCTGTGTCTGTGTGCCCAGGCATAAAAAGAAGTTACAAAGGACAGTTGTGGGGGGGGGGGGGGGGGGGGATTAGAAATGGTTCACTTCCATAGTGACTGCATGCAGAACATAGTAAGTCTTTTGCTGTAACAATCGGTGTCAGCTCGCAGAGAGGATCTGATTATTGGTGATCTGCAGTATCACCAAGAATACAGATCTACAGTGGTGTGAAAAACTATTTGCCCCCTTCCTGATTTCTTATTCTTTTGCATGTTTGTCACACTTAAATGTTTCTGCTCATCAAAAACCGTTAAGTATTAGTCAAAGATAACATAATTGAACACAAAATGCAGTTTTAAATGATGGTTTTTATTATTTAGTGAGAAAAAAAAAAACTCCAAATCTACATGGCCCTGTGTGAAAAAGTGATTGCCCCCCTTGTTAAAAAATAACTTAACTGTGGTTTATCACACCTGAGTTTAATTTCTGTAGTCACCCCCAGGCCTGATTACTGCCACACCTGTTTCAATCAAGAAATCACTTAAATAGGAGCTATCTGACACAGAGAAGTAGACCAAAAGCACCTCAAAAGCTAGACACCATGCCAAGATCCAAAGAAATTCAGGAACAAATGAGAACAAAGTACTGTAATTGAGATCTATCAGTCTGGTAAAGGTTATAAAGCCATTTCTAAAGCTTTGGGACTCCAGCGGACCACAGTGAGAGCCATTATCCACAAATGGCAAAAACATGGAACAGTGATGAACCTTCCCAGGAGTGGCCGGCCGGCCAAAATTACCCCAAGAGCGCAGAGAAAACTCATCCGAGAGGCCACAAAAGACCCCAGGACAACATCTAAAGAACTGCAGGCCTCACTTGCCTCAATTAAGGTCATTGTTCATGACTCCACCATAAGAAAGAGACTGGGCAAAAACGGTCTGCATCGCAGATATCCAAGGCGCAAACCACTTTTAAGCAAAAAGAACATTAAGGCTCGTCTCAATTTTGCTAAACAAAATCTCAATGATTGGCAAGACTTTTGGGAAAATACCTTGTGGACCGACGAGACAAAAGTTGAACTTTTTGGAAGGTGCGTGTCCCGTTACATCTTGCGTAGAAGTAACACAGCATTTCAGCAAAAAAGCATCATACCAACAGTAAAATATGGTGGTGGTAGTGTGATGACCTGGGGTTGTTTTGCTGCTTCAGGACCTGGAAGGCTTGCTATGATAGATGGAACCATGAATTCTACTGTCTACCAAAAAATCCTGAAGGAAAATGTCCGGCCATCTGTTTGTCAACTCAAGCTGAAGCTATCTTGGGTGCTGCAGCAGGACAATGACCCAAAACACACCAGCAAATCCACCTCTGAATGGCTGAAGAAAAACAAAATGAAGACTTTGGAGTGGCCTAGTCAAAGTCCTGACCTGAATCCTATTGAAATGTTGTGGCATGACCTTAAAAAGGCGGTTCATGCTAGAAAACCCTCAAATAAAGCTGAATTACAACAATTCTGCAAAGATGAGTGGGCCAAAATTCCTCCAGAGCGCTGTAAAAGACTCGTTGCAAGTTATCGCAAACGCTTGATTGCAGTTATTGCTGCTAAGGGTGGCCCAACCAGTTATTAGGTTCAGGGGGCAATTTCTTTTTCACACAGTGCCATGTAGGTTTTGAGTTATTTTTCTCACTAAATAATAAAAACATCATTTAAAACTGCATTTTGTGTTCAATTATGTTATCTTTGACTAATAGTTAACAGTTTTTGATGAGCAGAAACATTTAAGTGTGACAAACATGCAAAAGAATAAGAAATCAGGAAGGGGGCAAATAGTTTTTCACACCACTGTATACCTGATTATGGATGATCTGCAGAATCACCAATAATACAGATATAGTGCTAACCTCTGGACACCTCTAAATAAGTATATAGTGAGTGTTTGGTGTAACAGTATGACTTTGATTAACCCACCTGGGGAGCAGGTGGCCCTAGGCAGTACAGGAAGTACTGCTATAGAGAGTACACAAACCTTCCAGCAGCCTGAGACTCTCCAAGGGGTGGAGTCAGGCTGAAGGTAGGAAGGGCCTGAGAGTGAGTGACACCGGGAGGTGGATGTCACTGACAGATATGGAGACTATCTCTTAAGTGGAGAGAGATAGCTCTCGAGGTCGGGCAATCCAGGTTGGCAACACACGGACAGACAAAGTACAAAAGACAGAAGGCTGATTCGGTATCCGGGGCAGGCAGGGTTTGGCAACGGTATATCAGATATGCGTGGTACCGAATCAGAAAGCAGAGGGATAGTCAGGAAAGCAACAGGTCATAATAAATATCAAACAATTCCTAGTCTTGGGTGCGAGGTCCGTGGTCTCTACACCCTGGAACTAGTCTGATGTATAACAGAATGATAACACAAGTTCCCTAGTCTTGGGTGTGAGGTCCGTGGTCTCTACACTCTGGAACTAGTCTGATGTATAACAGAATAATAACACAAGTTCCCTAGTCTTGGGTGTGAGGTCCGTGGTCTCTACACCCTGGAACTAGTCTGATGTATAACAGAATAATAACACAAGTAATCTGGCTCAGTATGAATTCCCAGGTCCTCCTGGTTCAAACACACTGTAGGATCTGACTAAGGTCTGAGTGCTTCCACGTAGTGATCGCAACGGCAGACAATTTGAGAGTGGCCAGCAGTAACCATATATAGAACAGTGCTCTTTGGCACCGCCCTAAAGTGATCAACCAATGGTTACCAGCTCTGAGGTCAGCTGACCAGCCTGGTCAGCTGATCCCCCCTTAGCCATCATAAAATCTCTGCCTTTCAGCGCGCGCGCGTGTATTCCTAAACCTATGTGAACTAACATGCTCAGCCACCCCAGCTGCACGCTGCTGCGTGCAAACCGCCGCGCTGGACGCGGAACCAGCCGCCTCGCCATCAATACATGCGGCGGCTTTTCCGCGTTCTGTCATGTCACTAAATGCACGTTTCTGCATGCAGACCGCCGCGTTGGACGCGGAATCAGCCGCCTTGCTGTTAGTACACGCGGCGGCTTTTCCGCGTTTTCTCACAGTTGCTTTCAGTTGTACACTCTCCGATCAGAGGAGCTGGAGAGGGCAGCTGTAAGGTAGACATATATAACTTGCATAAATTAGTGCCGTCTGCGCTAAATGATTAGAAACTATACATAAACATTAATATTGCAAGACATTGATACAATTATTTACATTTACTGACTATTAACATTTAGCTCTAAAATGTAAAAAAACAAAACAAAAATAAACCAATAAACAACTAAACATTACTATTAAGCATGGGCATAGCTAGCCCTATTTTAGGGGGCCTGTGCCCCCAACATGTCCGGGAAACCAATAAACAACTAAACATTACTAAGCATGGGCGTCGCTAGCCCTATTTTAGGGGGGCCCGTGCCCCCATGTCCTGGGTTGCCCCCAATCTATATACAGGGGTTCCCCCGCCGCTAGGATCTGGAGGGGTCGCAGCATGAGGGGAAAGCTTGGTGGCACGTCGGTGGGGAGGGGGGACCATCCCCCCTTCCCACCGACGTGCCACCAAGCTCTCCCCTCATGCTGCGACCCCTCCAGCCCCCAAAAACGGCCCGCTCAGAATTTCTGCAGGGGGGGGGGCGATTCCCAGTTAAGCCCCTGGCTGGGTCTGACGCTGGCTGTCAAAGTAAGGGGGGCACCTGTCACTACCTAACTGGGGGTCCCAGTCACTACCTAACCTGGGGGCGCCTGTCACTCACTACCTAACCTGGGGGGCGCCTGTCACTCACTACCTAACCTGGGGGTCCCTGTCACTCACTACCTAACCTGGGGGTCCCTGTCACTCACTACCTAAACTGGGGGGCCTCTGTCTCTACCTACACTGGGGGCTCCGGTCATTACATACACTGGGGGTTCCCTGTCACTACCTGAGCTGGGGGGGCACCTGTCACTACATACACTGGGGGGCTCCTGTCACTAAATGAGCTCGGGGGCTTCTGTCTCTGCCTGAACTGAGGGGCTCCTGTCACTACCTAAACTGGGTGCTCCTGTCGCTACCTAAACTATCCAGGCCAGCCATCCCAGCATCACCACCAGCCAACCAGCCCAGAATCACTGTCAAAAAGGCCACAGCATCACCCCCAGTCAGGCCAGCATTTACTTCAACCAGCCAAGCACAGCCCAGCATTATCACCAGCCAGGTCACAGCATTACCGCCAGCCAGGCCACAGCATCACTGCCAGGCCTTTCAGCCCACACATCATCCCCATTCCAACCAAAAACAGTATTGCCAGGCACAGCAGCCAGTAGAGGAGAATTCAGAAGCCAGGTGAGAGGTATCTACCATATTAAGGGGGCATTCTGTCTATTTATGTGAAATGCTGTCTATTTATGTGCCTCATGACTGCGGAATTTGTCTTTTTGGGGGCCTCAAGATTGCTGAATTTGTCTTGTTGGGGGCCTCATGATTTGTTGGGGGCCTCATGATTGCTTAATTTGTCTTGTTGGGGGCCTCACGATTGCTGAATTTGTCTAGTTGGGGGTCACATGATTGCTAACTGCGAAACTATGGGAAAAGCTGAATCATCATCATATGAGACAATAGCATTAAACCTACTTTTTAGCTTTTTAAAACAGAAAATATAACTGGTATGTTCTAAAAAAAATTTAAAACATTTTTTTAGGAGTAGGATGGATGAAATTGTTTATCTTCACAGTTTATTTTCAACTTGGATTTTCCATAATGTTCATGTATGAGTTAAAACGTTTGTACAGTATTTAGTTTAAATTGCTGTCGCCACTTTGCGATAGATAAGTGACTTTTGGGTTGCAGTTTGGGCACTCGGCCTCCAAAAGGTTCGCCATCACTGGCCTAATCTAATGTCCCACCATTGCTAGGTTCATGTAAACTTGTCTCCACCCGTGACCACACCCACATTCTGGTCCATGGCCACACCCATTTTTCGTAGGGCGCGCGTAGCACACCGCACAACGTAACCCTCATATTTTTGGGCGCGCTAGCTGCAGTGTGCTGAGCTCTGCTGCCTACAGTATGTACAGTATAAGCTGTTCTCTAGTGCCTGCACTGTGTGCTGATCTCCCTCCAGTGTGTACAGTATAAGGTGTTACTCTGTGCCTTTACTGATTGTAAACCAGCTATATTGTATGCTGATCTCTGCTACTTTCAGTATGTACAGTATTAGCTGTAAAGCCTGGTACACACGTACAAATTTTGATTAGCCAATTTTAGCTCTGTTCATCAAATACATTGTCTGTTGGCCCACTTACTGCATGGGGGTGGTAAAATTGGTCAGTGATTGACCAATCAAAATTGTATGTGCGAATATATCTTTGATCTATGCCTATACTGATTGTAAATTATCTAGATAAAGGACAGGGGGCTCCATCCAATATTTTGATGGTCAGGCCCATTATCTGTAGCTTACATCACTGCTAAGTTCATGTACATTTGGCCCCACCCATGGCCACGCCCACTCACTGTATGGCCACACCCATTTTTGCCGCGTCGTGCCGCATACACCCCCCGCCTAGTGCCCACAGGTGCCCCCGGTCTCCAAGGACCCTAGGAACGCCCCTGCTATTAAGCCTGTCTGTTCAGTTGTTTGGGGCTGTGTCTATATCAACTCCTGGTAAAGGTTTTGTGAGTGGAAGAGCTGGTTTGGACTATGAGCATTGCATAATAACACAACAGTCCAGAACATGGTAATGCACTGCCAATACAACTGCATGAGTAGGTTCACATCTGTATATTGTAAGGGATTGCATTGTTCTAATGTGCTATTTCCAGTGCATCTCTCCATAATGTGTGTGATAACACGTGCATTCCACAGCAACTGACTATAAAGCTGGCCACTAACGGTCCAATTTCTAGCGAAAAATCGTTAGAGCGATCAGAAATTCTGATCGGATTGGTTGTAAATAATCTCCATTGGTGGACACAATCGATTATGAACGAGTGAAAAAAATGTCGCCCGAATGAATTTTCGTCGAACGAAAATTTGGATTTTCTTGGTGATCATGATGGATAGGAAGTAAAGATTGGTTAGTTGATGGTGTAGTGAACGATTTTTCGTCCGATCAGAATTTCTGATCGCTCGAACGATTTTTCGCTAGAAATTGGACAGTTAGTGGCCACCTTAATAATGTGCGCAGTGTGTTGCATTACGCATCGTGTATAGTGTTCGCGTTCCTGCTGTAGTAAACAAATCATTACAACAGAAAAGTCTCCAATAACTGATTTTTTTTTTCTGGAGCTATATTAACTTTCCAACACAGGTGTGGGCATGACTGGAAGTCAGTGAGACTGAGAGTAGCTGGATGCCTTTGTAGCTCTGGCATCCGGTTTGAGAAATCTCCTGTTCTAAGCAGAAAGTGAAGATAATGAACCTTCTGGGGCTGAAACATTTTTCAAGGCATAAATGACAATCACGGAACCCTTATTTGCTGCAGGGATAAGTTGCATTCCGACTTGACAATAATAAGAAATAATTTGCAGAAAATGAAGACACGCACAATGTTTGCCGAGCTGAGAGTGGAGGAGGTGAAGGATAACAATGCACCATTTCCTGAAACCTGTGTTTATTAGAAAAGCGTCTTAACGTCACTGTAGCAGGAGCAGTGAAGATGGACTGCAGCAAAAAAATGTCTGCCTTGTGGGAATATCAGTAGGTAACCCTCTTGGCTTTGTGGAGCACTGGCTAGAATCTGTACTTGGCAAGAAGACTTTTTGCCTGTGCTGTGGGGTTTGCAGTGTCCTTGCCCAGCCATTGCCTAAAACACCAACCAAGATCTAGAGCAGAGGTCCCCAAACTTTCTCGGTAAAGGGCCGGGTCAACATACTTCAGACTGCTTGGGGGCCGGAGAATACATAAAATGATGTTGAAAAACATTACATTGAATCTAGGTATTTATTCCCCCCAGTCATGCCCGGAGGAGAGCTCCCAGCAGCAGCCATTCAGTCATGCTGTGCCCCGAAGAACATCTTTGTGCACCAGTGAAGAATACCCAGGTGAGAACCTGCCGTCCAGTTGGACAGCAGTGTCACCTGATGCAGAATTGGATTGGAAGCCAGCGAATGACTGCTCTCTGGCTTCTACAGTGTGTGGATGGGTGGTGCCAGCACTGCTATTCTATATGCGGGTCGCTGATATTTAACGGTGCAGTGGGCTACATCTATAAGTTATACATTTTGGTTCTGGGGCTAGTGAAAAAGCGTCGGGGGACCGCATTCAGCCCACGGGCCTTCGTTTGAGGACCACTGATCTAGAGTCATATGCTTGTTAAACTATAGAGAGATGCTAGAATACAGAGAACAGGTTTCCTTGTATGTGAAGGAGATAGGTGAAAGCAATGGAAAAGCATCATCGGTGGCGTAGCAATAAGGGATGCAGAGGTTGCAGCCGCACCAGGGCCCTTGTACCAGAGGGGACCACTAATGGTCTTCCCTCAACCATTGCATTAGCCCTCAATGATACTATGCTGGTAATGATCCCTTCTATATATGCTTTGAAAGATGAAAATCATTAACAAACTGTTTCCCTCCTCTGCTCACACCTCTCATAGTGTGGTTGTCCTTGGTAGGTTTTGTTGTAGCATATGAATTGTTAGGTATAGAATGCCATATAGAGGCTCTATGTAAAGTTTGCACTGGAGCCCAAAGCTCCTTAGTTACGCCACTGAGCATAATAGATTTTTTTATTAACTGACATGTGGTGTTGAAATTGATCATATTAGTAGAATAACTCTTCCTCTATACAGTTGTGTCTGAATAATTTTCATTATTGCAGGTGAATAATGGATTCCAAGCAGAAGTAAAATGCCAGCATTGAGTTCTTAAAGAGAACCTGAACTGAAAATAAAAAGTCAAAATAATTGTACACAGGTCATACTTACCTCCTGTGTAGTCTATTCCTCAATCTCTTTCTCCTTTCCTGCGTCCCATTTATCCACTGGGATCAATGGAATTCTCCCTCCTCCATTTTAAAAATGGCCATTACCCCATAACAGCTTCCTGGTCAGCACACTGTTGAACTGTAATTCCACCCACTTGAGCCATAGAGAAACATGGATATTACCTTGCACATTCAGTTGTAACTGACAGCTGCTGATATATAACTGACAGCAACTGGTATATTTCAGTTCTGACAAAATATTGTCAGAACTGGAAGGGATCACCGTAAGAAGAAAATGGCGAGCCTCTGAGAGGAACTGACGGTGAGGTTAGTAGGTAATATTCATTTGCAGCTACATCACGTCTTTATTTTAAATAATTTTAGGTTCATGTTCCCTTTAATGGCAGAAGGGTTCAGTCTGTCGGACGTCCACTGCATGGTTTGTCTACCATGAGGCATTACTTCTGTTGTGCTGTTTCCTGCAAAGCTAACTGTGAAAAACAACAAAAATGCCTCTGTAACGATTGCAGGAACGATCTCCACGGTCAGCGCACAGCGTGTACCCTGACTCTGAGGAGATCTCCACAAGCGTTCAGACAGAGGAGCCCAGTAATGGTGGAACACACCTGTGGAGGAACAAACCCAGCCAGCAGGTGGAGCTGTGGAGCACAGAGAGACAAATCCTCTGAACAGTCCACAAATGACAGACAGAAATTGCTCGATGCGAATGCAGCAATGAGCAATACATTAACAGGACAGGAACAGGAACAGATCTGCAATAGATCAGATGAATGTCTGTCAAACTGATAGCAGACTTTGAGGAAACAGACATTCATTCACAGAGCATCCACAGATGCAAGAGAGAAATTTCTCAATGCGAATGCAGCAATGAGCAATACCTAAACAGGACATAACAAGTCAGTATACTTTATTTCTTGTGAGAAATACACATGTTTAGTGCACAGTAAAGTGGTGAACGCCACCAAGGCGATAGCCCCAGTGGGGGGAGCCCACTGGTGGCAGAGTATTCAAACAAACAGAAGTTGAACACGCTAATACAATAATGAAAATAACAAAGAGGCACCAGTATGTGTAGTGATTGGTGCAAACAGTAACTTGCTGATAGAGGCTTCAGCGGTAACCTCTCCAGTGGCGAGGGCCCACTGGTGAGTGAGGATAGTCAGACAGATCAGGTAGGCAACAACCGAGCAGATTGAGGTACAGAATCGTAAGACAGGCTCAGAGTAAAGTTTCAGGCAAGAAGTCGGCAACAAGGTTAGATAAGCAGAGGTGCAGAATCGCAAGGCAGAAGGAGTAGTAGAACAGGCAAGAAGTCATACACAGAAAAATACAATTGATATGTAATATACTACTGATTACAGCTATCAAAGGTCAATTACAATATACACGATAATATACAAAAACTCTAGCTATGTGCAAATAGGCCGGGGTCCTGCCGGGTTCAATGCACTAGGATCTAACTAAAGTCTGACCCAGGATTTGCAGTCCAAAGACTAACAAAATGTCGGGCGGGGAAGCAGACTCAGGAAGTGACATTTATGGATGAACGCACCAATCAGAGACAGACCTGTAAAAGGACAAGGCAGCAATCTGCATTCACTTAGCCTGCATCTCATAAGTTCATGCATATCCATGCAAACAGCATAGCACTTGGATTCAGAATAACAAGCCATACCACAATGGAATGCGAATGAAATGCAAATGAACAGATCACTCATTGTGAATGGCAGAAAAACTCTGCAAACAGCAGCCAGCAAAGTCTGGCTGCAGTAGTGTCTGAAGACAAAACAGACCCCACAGAGGAGATCTTTACAGGCTCCTTCTAAATGAGGCTAATGCATGGGCTACAGCCTTGTTACCTCCCAAATCCCCAAAACATACAGATAAGTTAATTGGCCTCCCCTTTCATTGGCCCTAAACTACGATACATTCACTACACAAAACATATATAGATATAGGACTATGGGAGGGATTAGATTTTGAGCCTCTCTGAGGGACAGTTAAGTGACAAAACAATATACTCTGTACCGCACTATGGAAGATGTTGGTGCTATATAAATACTAAATAATAATAATAATGTTCTCATATTCATTGGCCCACTTAGAAAGGGAGAAAGGAAGGGCAGGGGTGTTTTTGATCAATTGTTGGCATAGTTGTTTACTTGTTTTTATGGCAATGGTGTTTGGCTGCCACCATGTCCCCCTCTTTGATTATTAAATTGGTTTGAAATGACATATATGAATGATTTGGCCTGGAATGTCAGGAATTCAGGCTCTAAATTCAAGAGAGTTCATATGTTTCAGTGTACTAAAACTCATTTCCTCAACATGCCTAAAGGAAACCTACATCACTGGTCAAACCTTCCTTTCACTGACCACTCACAGTTTCCGTTCCACCATCTCATTCTTCACAGTGTAACAGTCCTTATTCTCTAAGCTGCCCTTTTTCAATGCATACAAGTGGTTTCTAACCCTTTGGGTAGACATTACATTATTACCACTGGTGAATAATTAGATCTTATAATAAAATAGATATTCTGCATCCCTTAGTTAGTTGAAGAATGTTACTAATTGAAGACAATACATGTAGGTGAAAGAAACAAGCAATCACATCAGTTCCGTTTTATATATTGTTAGCGGTAATTTTATATACTAAATTATTTGAAATAAATAACCCTGCATATTCATATTCAGATGCTCAGTTACTCCAGTCTTCTGTGTGCCTGTTTCTTCCACTATCTTTCTCAAACACATGTGTCCTTAAAAGTAATCAGAAGAGGCATTTGGCTCCCTGGTTTCCCAGTATGCACTGCTCATTCATCACTGCAGTTCAGCCTTACCAGTGTACTGTGGCCATCTACTTGAGTATCTTAGTCTTGTGTTCTGGACCTGGGTATCCTGAACCTAGGTTATCCTGCAGTTATATGTGCTGAATTCAGGCAGTTTTGCAGCCCTGTTATGTTCTGAACCCAGGTTATTCTGCAATCCTGCCAGGTCCTAAACCTGAGTTATGCTGCAGTGCTGACCTGTCCTAATCACAAGTCATCCTGCAGTCCTGAAGCTTGGTTGCCCTGTCTACAGTTTTGTATCCATAACTTGAATCCTGTGTTTGAGCTTGTGTATTGTATTGATCTTAGCCTGTTTCTTGACTTTGTTTCCCTTCAGCCTTCTTGATTTTGGACTTTGCCTCTGATTATTGATTCAGCATCTTGCCTGTAACTTGTATCTGCTGTTGCCCCTAGCAACAACATACTTGATTACCACTGCCATTTATTTGTTCCTGTCCTTTAGCCTTATCATGTCTCTGTCTTTGGGATCTGGAAGTCCTGGAGTCAGCCAGAACCCAAGTTATACAGAGGCGCCAAGTAGAGTAAAATCAATTAAAAACTGTTAATCGATTTTACTCTACTTGGCGCCTCTGTGTTACTGCTTTACAAATTGTCTAGTCCACCCTTGGTGGAGGGGTGAATCCCTAATCCTTCCGGTCTACATAGAGCGGGGTCAGGTTATAATTCTCCCCGCCTGTTTATCCAGTGGTTGCCTTTGTGGCGACCCACGTTTGTGAGTATAACCATTACTTTGTTGTACACCTGACTAATTGTCACTGAGATACTACACTATATCGGGCTCTCGGTTTCCTTTTGTCTCCTTCAAGAAGTTATAGCCATTACAGGTTAGATGCCTCTAACAGTATCAACCAGTCACAAAGAAGGATTCCCAGCAAACCCTAGCATGCTACATGGTATAGCTTTATTCCTTTTCAGAGAATGTTTGAAAATTGACTTTGCTACTTAACCAGATTTTTGTCTGAATCCACCAAAGTTTCTCCAAGAGCATATAGTCAGGCTACACCTGTATCCTTCTGGGTTTGGATTGTTTAGTATCGGTGTAAAAAAGAACTCCTGCATTAGAGACTTGCTTTATACCATTGTTATATTGAGAAAATACCCCTAGGAATTTTTGAGTTTTGTGAGTTGTTTTAGGCATTATGAAATAATTCCATATGATTATTCCTATAGTCTAGCTCTATTGTCAGGTGCTGCACCTGCAGCCACCTCCTAAACCTTAATTACCGAAAACTGTCCTGTCATCGCTTTTGCCAAACAAAATGCAAATG
Organism: Hyperolius riggenbachi; assembly: GCF_040937935.1. Classification (NCBI taxonomy): domain Eukaryota; kingdom Metazoa; phylum Chordata; class Amphibia; order Anura; family Hyperoliidae; genus Hyperolius; species Hyperolius riggenbachi. The sequence continues at coordinate 495,941,196 of NC_090646.1, read as the reverse complement.
TTCCTTATGTTGCTTCTGTTAAACAAAAGAAGTTACTGCTAACCTTTTCCCACATAAGAGTGATGTCACCTCTTCTTGCCTAGTTAACTCTGCCAAAACTATCTGTTCATCATCAAACAGTTGCCTGTAGCAGAGGTCTCAGAAGTTCCTGACAAAAGTCTCGGATCATCTGCCATACCTTATGTGCAGTCATTATGCTTCAAATCTTCACTATCTGACTCTGAAAACTGAAAGACGGTAAATAAGACTCCTGTCAGTTTTTGTGTCACACAATGTGTTTCTGGTTCTGTTAAGTCTCTGCCTCGGAATTGTGCAGTTTTTGTAAAACAAGTTTTGTCTTGTAGCTCCGTCACTTGCAGTAAATCTTCCTGAACCAAGGATGTCACAATGCCAAAATCTAGCCGAAATACATATTCTAGAATTCCCAGAACAGAAATTTTGTGCACAGCCAGGCAAAGTTTTTCATTTAACAATGCACCTGCTACCTGGTATTTCAGTCCAGCAATGTTTGCTAAAATCAGTATGAAATAGTTCATAAACTGAAGTCTAAATGAACATATTTTCTATTTGCTTCCATCCAGCACCTGCAGTCTGTTTCAGATCCAGTTATTTTAATACAGGTAGTCCCTGGTTAACCCCCTGCCGATCACTCCACGCCAATTGGCGTGAACACGGCGGCAGCCCCAGGACCACTCCACGCCGATCGATGTGAATAGCTAGGGGAGGGGATTGCAGGAGATTGCTCGGGCCGATGCAACCCCGCTGGAATGACGGAGCTCCGCTCCGCCATCAGTCTCCCATCGGCGAGACTGTACAGCGCTGCGATCTAAGGCAGCACTGCGCTGTGTGACACGGCTGTCCCCCTGGCAGGCTCAGGGGTGATCGGCTGTCATAGGTTGAAGCCTATGACAGCTGATCACAGTGATTGGCTGGTGGGAGGAGGAAGGGTGGGGATAGTATAAAATAAATTAAAAAATAGAAAATTTATTTAAAAATAAATCAAATAAATATTTGTATAAAAATAAGCATACATCCCAGCAGGGATGAGAGCCCACCAACAGAGAGCTCTGTTGGTGGGGAGAAAAGGGGGAGGGGGAAATCACTTGTGTGCTGGGTTGTGCTGCACTGCAGCGGGGCTTTAAAGCGGCCTGTTTAGTAAAAAATGACCTGGTCACTAGGGGTTTAACACCACGGTCCTCAAATGGTTAATGAATGAGATAGGGACTGTAGGTTTGTTCTTAACTTTAAGTTGAAACATTGTGCCTTCTATGTCCCCTGTACCTCCTTTATGCCCCTGTGCTTCCAGTGTTCCCCTCTGTCTGCCATTGATAAGTCCGGTGATCGTAAGTTAGGGACTATCAGTATAATGTTCAAAGTCTTCCTTTCTCAAATCCACATCCCCATCTTGGAACTCTATTTCCCATCGCAACAGTTCCTGCAAGTGACAGCAGTGACGGCATAGTGTACTAGTAAAGGACTCTGCCTCTGACACTAGAGACTAGGATTCGATCTCCACTCCTTTTCAGTAAGCCAGCACCTATCCAGTGAGGAGACCTTGGGCAAGCTTCCCTAACACTGCTACTGCCTGTAGAGCGCGTCCTAGTGGCTGCAGCTCTGTTGCTTTGAGTCTGCCAGGAGAAAAGCGCAATATAAAGTTGTGTGTCTTGTCTTGCAAGTCAGGTCTTACATGCTACAGCTGTGCGGCTCATATCAATAGTTTCTGTAAGTCAAGTGCTGCAGTTCCTGTTCCTGAAAAGCAAGTCTCTCTGCTACAACTCTTTGGCCCATTGCATAATTTTCTCAAAGACAAGTTTCCTGTGCTGCAGTTCCTGCAAATCAAGGTTCCTGCTCTACAGCTCTGTTATGCTACTGTTGCATTGTGTGTATCTGCATCATTCTGTCAGGAGCATGGCAGTAACTGTCGCAAGTTTGTTAAAATGTTTGATGCGTGAGTTGTGCTTCCATTGTAAAGGTGTAAGTATTTGGCATTGATATCCGTCAGTTTTGATGATTATGATTGAATCTGCCAGAAATCGATGCCACAACATGGTTGCCTTATTCTATGTTTCCTATATTGAGCCAGGCAGTCGTTCATTTTGCTTACTCTCCTCAATATTCTGTGCTCATGGATCCTGGATCTACGAAAAACATTTAAGATATTTAGAAGCAAAGTCTATTTCAGTTTGGCCATGAGAAGCCATAGTGCCTCTAACTTTTCACTGGAGTGTGAAAATGGTAGACATACAACATTAGTGTCACACTTCTTTGCTGGGTTGGGATGCACACTGTAGGGGCAACTTACGTGAAGCTGTCTATAGGGATTTGAATTATTGTGTAGAAATGTCCGTGTCTCTGAGCTCTTCAGGGTCAATTTACAAAAGTTGTTGATCTTCTAAAAAAACACAATTTTTTAGATTGCCATATTGTGAGAAAACGCGGAAAACCCGCCGCAAGGACTCAGAGTAAGGCGGCTGATTCCGCGTTCAACATGGCAGCTTGCGCGCAGAGACCTGCATTCACTGGCTTGACGGAGCGTGGAGATACCGCCGCATGCCCAGAGAACAGGGCGGCGGATTCCGCGTCCGATGCGGCGGTTTACACGCATAGGCCTACTTCTGTCAGTGCTGCTGAACGCGGAGAAAACGCTGCATGCTCGGACAGCGGTGCGGCGGATTCCGCATCCAAAACAGCAGAGGCATTACAACACATGCCTGGTGTGGCTGGGACTGATAGTCCACACAGGTTCAGAAGGACGCGTGCACGCGCGGAGAGGCAGAGCATTTATAACAGCCAGAAGGGTGTCAGCTAACCAGGCCGGTCAGCTGACAATTCTATCAGTTTTCATTGGTCCAGCACTTAGGGGAGGCGCAGGAGAGCGCTGGTGTATATATACTGGGTGCTGGTCATTCCTCTGGTGTCTGGCGTTGCGATCACTACGTGGTAGCACTCAGACCTTGTCATTATCTGTGTTACATTAGACCAGTTTCCAAGGTGTTGATGACCAAGGAGCTCACACCTTAGTCTAGGAAATTCTGTGATTATCTGTGTTAATATCTAGACCAGTTTCCAAGGTGTTGATGACCAAGGAGCTCACACCTTAGTCTAGGAAATTCTGTTATCATCTGTGTTATTATCTAGACCAGTTTCCAAGGTGTTGATGACCAAGGAACTCACACCTTAGTCTAGGAATTGTTGATTATTTGTTATGACCTTCTGCTTTCCTGACCATTCTTCTGATCTCTGATTTTGTACCTTTGTCATTCTGAAACTCTGTTGCCAAACTCGGCTAGTCTTTAGATACCGTATCTGTCTCTGTACCTGATCTGTCTGTCTGTTGCCGACCTGGCCTGTCCGACCTCGAGAACTATCTTCCCCATTTGGAGATAGTTCACAGACCTGTCAGTGACACTTCACCATTGGTGTCACTCACTCTCTGGTCCTTCCCACTCTCAGCCTGGCTCCGCCCCTTGGGGAGCATCAGGCCATTGGAAGGAATCTGTTCTCTGGGCAGTATCTCTTACTGCCTTGTACCCCTTTTCGGGGATCCTCCTCAAAGTATTACTGTTGCACCAAACATTCATATTACTCAGGTGTCCAGAGGTTAGAGATATATCTGATTATCGGTGATACTGCAGATCATCAATAATCGGGTATATATCTGTATTGTCGGTGATACTGCAGATCACCGGTAATCAGATCCTCTCTGTGTTACACCGATCGTTACACATATCTTTAAAATAGATAATTGTCAGGCTTGTCTGGTTACCTGCTATAAGTTATGCCTATATGACTGGCCTATAGTCCAGCCCTAACGCCTGAGAAGACTCCTGCTTAACAATAATTAGCTTAGATGATCTACATTGTATATGTGATAACCATGATAGTTGATGTTAATATTATTGACACATTGTAGATCACCAGATACTGTCAACCATTTTCATTGTGGAAAACACCATAGACTTCCAAAGAGCAGAACTGAAAGCAGTGTTCGCTACTACAAACTGCTTGTACGCCACTTTTTCTGCAGATTGTTACTTTTAGAAATAGCAGTAAACAGACACAATACCAGTGGCGTAGCAATAGGGGGTGCAGAGGTAGCGACTGCATGGGGACCCTTGGGCTAGAGGGGCCTGGAGGGGTCCACCCCTCAAACACAGTATAAGCTCTTTATTGGTCCTGTGCTGATAATATTAACTTCTATAGTTGATTTGAATAGTAGCGATCATTAACACACCGGGCTTGATTCACAAAGCCGTGCTAACTGTTTAGCACGGGCGTGCTAAACAGTTAGCACGTGAAGTGCCGTTCGTGGACTTTTGCGTGCACAAAGTGCCGCGATTCGCGCAATCGCGGCACTTTGTGCACTCAAAAGTCCACGAACGGCACTTCACGTGCTAACTGTTTAGCACGCCCGTGCTAAACAGTTAGCACGGCTTTGTGAATCAAGCCCATAGTTTCCCATTCCCTTTTTGCACCTCTGACGCTGTGGTTGTCCTTGATTGGTTTTGGTGTGTTCTATCAATTGTTATTTATAGCATGCTTGGGGGGCCCAATGCTAAACTTGCACTGGGGCCCACGGCTTCTTAGCTACGCCATTGCGACAACACACATCAGAAGGGCATGTGCTGCTACTTCTCGTAACAACAAATAATGGTTGTGGCTGACAATCTGCTACTCACTAGTTTGGGTTAATCATGAACTGACAATCAAGTATTGATAGACAGTGACCACAATATATATAGTTACATAGTTATTTTGGTTGAAAAAAGACATACGTCCATCGAGTTCAACCAGTATAAAGTACAACACCAGCCTGCTCCCTCACATATCCCTGTTGATCCAGAGGAAGGCGAAAAAACCCTTACAAGGCATGGTCCAATTAGCCCCTAAAGGGAAAAATTCCTTCCCGACTCCAGATGGCAATCAGATAAAATCCCTGGATCAACATCATTAGGCATTACCTAGTATTTGTAGCCATGGATGTCTTATGATGTCTATATGATTACCTTTTTATAAATAAACATTGTTCTATAAAAGTGACCATAATTTTTCCCACTCTTTGGCATTAATTTATCAAAGGCTGTTCGATTAAAAAAAAAAACAAGTCAGGAAAATACAGCATTCAGTATTTTAGAGTTTTGTGTGCTAATTCATCAAAATTTTCACAGGTGCGGTATAAGTTCGGTAATTTACCGAAGCCCATTGTCAGTAACAGCTGAAGAGTGTGTGCAGAGACAGCTTTACAATAGTAAGAGGCATCCCGACATCCCTTTAGATGTACATGTTTTATTATACTGTTTGTTATACAGCCTCTGCTCGCTTTGAATCTGTCCATTAGTCTTTCTTAAAGTGAACCTCCAAACTAAAAATCTACTCAGCAGCACTGAAAAGGCGTGGTGTTTCTTTAACAGTTTCACAGCATCAGAACTTTGTTTTTCATACCTAGGCCTCATTTTTAGCTGCAGAAAAGCTAAGCTCCGCCCCATCAAAGAAAACTTCCTGGGCTTTTTTTCCATGATGCTGTGCAAAGCATGATTGGATTTCCTATGTGGTTATTCACATTGCCTAGCAACTGGGAGGGGTGATCAGCACACAGGACAGTTGGGACTGTTTCTCATGCTCCCTGTTACCTCCTTTCAACCAAAAAGATGGCTGCCTTCATGAAATCAAACATTTGCCTGTTCTTTTAAAACAGGGTGGGTAAGAGATTATCTTACCTATCTATTTTAATTAACATAACTAATATAACTTAATGACAGTATGTTTGTTTAGGCTGAAGTTCCTCTTTAACATCTTATTTAACTGCCACAGCTTAGATGAACTTCCAGGAGACTTTACACATGCCTTGCTTAGGTGATTTCCCCACTAGCTCCTCCCGCATCTTCAAACAGGAACCTAAGGGCCTGTTTCCACTACACATCGATTCTGGATGCAGAAAAACTGACTCCAATGAATGCCTATGAGCCTTTTTCCACTAAACTCGTATCTTCGTATGAACAATCGGAAATTACAGTTTGGGACCACTATTGGACTAAAATCTCCTAACCAATTCCATCAGATTGATGGTATCAATCAAAAAAATCCAATTGATTTAATTAATTTCATTGGATTGGTGAGGATATTTTTTTCCATTAGTGGTCCCAAACGATCATTTCTAATCGTTCATACAAAGAATCGTTTGTAAACGATCGTTCAGCAAATTGTATCATTAGTGGCCACCTTAACTACTTAAGCCTTTTGGACAGAGCTGCTACATCCAAAAGGCTGCCCTTGCTGCCCTTAACCTGGAGATCAATTAATGGGAACACATACATACCTGGGGCTTCCTCCAGCCCCTCCGGCCTGATCGCTCCCACACCGTCCTCTTCTGACTTTGCGTTCCCCCGCTACTGGCCCTGGAAAATCCATCAGTTGCAGCCAGTCAGTGCATGCGCAGTCCGGCCAGGTGCGCTCCCCTGTCTTGCTCCCGCTGCATGGAGCATTCTGCGCCTGCGCAGCCGGCTCCCGTGACATGAACATGGCAGGAGCGCGTGTGCAGCTGGGCCACGCATGCGCAGTTGGCCCTGGACTGGAAGACTTTTCGGGGGCCAATTGCAGGCCAACTGGAAGAAGAGGACAGTGTGGGACGATCAGCCGGAGGGGGCTGGAGGAAGCCCCAGGTATGTATATTTTATTCCTGTGGCCCCCTCTCAGGGTCACTTTAAAGATGTCACCATCTGTGATAAATTTCAAAATGTAAATCATGGTGAGGAAAGATTTTAAAATGTACAAACACGAACTAAATCATCTATAATTGAATATTGTAAAAAAAAATAAAAAAATGAGCCATTTTATTAATCACTTTATTTGTACTACAGTTCCTCTTTGAACAAGGCAAAGATTGGGATTTTTTAATATACTAAAAATTGCGAAGCTGATTTTTGGCTAGCTGAGCAGCAAAACTATAATTTGCTCTAAGCGTATTTCAACATTGCTAAAGAAAGTTAGGCTTTTTTTTGTCCTTCTCTTGAACTGAATTGTTTATAATACAATATTTATTGAGAATTGTAATAAGTACTGCTGTGTGTCATTGAGTTCTTTTTGCTGTACGCTTGTATTCTTTTCTCGCTAGCAGCTTTTACCCACAATGTGCCCACAAGATTGTTGTGCCTATTCATTGTGACAAACTATGGAGGTGAACAGATGTTGTTTACAGATGTTCCTGCTAAACTCGTTCATCATGCGTTGTTATTCTTCCCATAACTATTTAAGAACTTTGGGCTGAGTAAAACTTTTAGAGGAACCTCTTCACTACCCAAAGGCTTTCTGCAGGGTATAACTATTCCATAAAGAACAAAAGTACAGTACAGACCCATTTCCATTTATCTGACCTTTATATATTGCGCTCAGAGTAGATACTCCAAGTGCAACAAGTCAGCAGTATTCCAAAATAAAGCAAGATGTGCAGTGTTTCAGCATCTGAGCAGGCAATTAAGGATAAACAAAAACATCTTTGAGATTTCTGTGGATGGTAACAAAACTGCATTTCTTCTTGTAATCCGCTGCTCTGTTTACATATAGCAGATACAAATGATACAGCATTATATAGTCCAGTGGTATTCAAACCACTTCATAAACTATAAAATGCCATTATAAAAATTAAGAGTAATGTTTAGGTTTAAAGTTCTGTCTCATGCAGGTTTTTATTTGCTTTTTTATTGAGAATTTTCCATTTTTTTTTTTTTTTAAAGTCACAAATTACAACAATGCAGAATGTTAAGTACAAAAGTTGACCAGTTAACCAATCAACTATTAGCACAAATCAATCAACAGCACATAGGTGAATGTATACATATCCTAACAGGCACATGTATTTCAATGCCCCTCTATCATTTATAATTGAATTGTCATAAAGAAATGAGTGTGGTCTTAGTGTGTTAGGAAGGAGAAAGCCACTAATTAATGGTCCTCCTAGAATCTTTCAGGACAGAATAAAAAGTTGTATAGATGTACCCTAAACAATTTTGGAATATTGTAGAGATTAAACTTCTTACAAGTTTCTGTCTCATGTTTTTGAGACCTTTCATTTACAAATCTAATGTAATAAATATTTTTATATTCAGTTAACCACAACAACAAAACATTTGTAAAGCGCTTTTCTCCTGTAGGACCCAAACAAGATTAACCACTTCCGGATACCGGGTGGTTTGGCTGATCTGTGCTGCGGGGGCTCTTCAGCCCGCAGCACAGATCAGAAATCAGGCAGGGCGATCAGACCTGCCCCCTTTTTTCCCCACTAGGGGGATGTCCTGCTGGGGGGGTCTGATCGCCGCCGCGCTGCTGTGCCTAGCGGGGGGGGGGGGGGGGGCTCCTCAAAGCCCCCCTCCGCAGCACTAGTCCTCCCTTTGCCCCCTTCCCTCCCTCTCCCGTCCCCTGTGTGCGGCGCAGGACGGAAAGCCGTCCTGCGCCGGATAGGATAGGCTTTAGCCTATCAGATGCCGGCGATCCCCGGCCAATCAGAGGCCGGGGATCGCCGATCTCCTCTACGGCGCTGCTGCTGCGCAGCGCCGTATATATGTAAACACCGGGGAAGATCTTCCCCGCGTGTTTACATTTACCCTGCGAGCTGCGATCGGCGGCTCGCAGGGTGTTCACGGAGACACCCTCCGTGAACTGACATGGAACGGCCGCTCATACGAGCGGCCGTTTCCATGGAAACCACTTCAGGATTCAGGGGTGTAGTTAAGCGTACGCAGAATCCTGAAGTGGTTAATTAGCTGCTTCTGGACCAGCGCAGTTGAAATCGACGTCATGCTGGTGGCTGCGCAGCTCTGACAGGACAGAGATTTAAACAATGCACGCCGCTCGGCCCCTGCTGCAACCCACTAGCCCTGCCGTCAGTATGACGGCAGAGCACTGTGAGCTAGTCAGAGGCCTTTTTCATTGGCTCCGAACTCTGTCATCCATGTAAGCCAAGCCCATGAAAGGGGCTCCTGACCGGCGCTCAGAGCTCTGCAGTCATAGAGACGGCAGATAGAGGAACCTGCGGCAATGGGAGATCGGCGTGACTGTGAGAACAGCGGATCAGTGTGGCGAATCATCAGTAAGCACCGTTTTATGCAGTTTTGCAATACCAGCAGTCTCTGGACCTTAACCTCCTTAGCGGTAACCCCGTGTGTGACACGGGGTAAGCCGCCGGAGGGTGCCGCTCAGGCCCTGCTGGGGCGATTTACATAATTTTTTTGCTGGACGCAGCTAGCACTTTGCTAGCTGCGCCAGCACCCTGATCACCGCCGCCAGCACCCCGATCGCCGCCGCCGCCGCGCGCCCGATCGCCGCTATCCGGTGCGGCGCGCGCCCCCCCCCCCCCCCAGACCCCGAGCGCTGCCTGGCCAATCAGTGCCAGGCAGCGCTGAGGGGTCGATCGGAACTCCCAATGACGTCCCGACGTCGCTGACGTCGGTGACGTCATCCCGCCCCGTCGCCATGGCGACGGGGGAAGCCCTCCAGGAAATCCCGTTCTTTGAACGGGATTTCCTGATCGGAGATCGCCGAAGGCGATTGAAGCGTGCGGGGGGATGCCGCTGAGCAGCGGCTATCATGTAGCGAGCCCTCGGCTCACTACATGATTAAAAAAAAAAATTTAAAAAAAACTGCTGCGCTTCCCCCTGGCGGTATTTTTCATACCGCCAAGGGGGTTAAAGAGAACCCGAGGTGGGTTTGAAGAATATTATCTGCATACAGAGGCTGGATCTGCCTATACAGCCCAGCCTCTGTTGCTATCCCAAACCCCACTAAGGCCCCCCTGCACTCTGCAATCCCTCATAAATCACAGCCACGCTGCTGACAAACAGCTTGTCAGAGCTGGCTGTGTTTATCTCTATAGTGTCAATCTGCTGCTCTCCACGCCTCCTGCAGAACTCCAGTCCCCGCCTGCATCCCTTCCCTCCCTGCTGATTGGAGGGAAGGGACGGGGGCAGGGACCGGAGCTATGCAGGAGGCGGGGGAGCAGCTGAGACTGACACTACAGATGTAAACACAGCCTCACAGCATGGCTGTGATTTATGAGGGATTGCAGAGTGCAGGGGGACCTTAGTGGGGTTTGGGATAGCAACAGGGGCTGGGCTGTATAGGCAGATCCAGCCTCTGTATGCAGATAACATTCTTTAAACACACCTCGGGTTCTCTTTAAGGGAAGTAGTTGAAGGAGCTGTAAGATGACAAACATTACAAGACTTATGCACAGGTTTGTAAAGTGATGCCATGCAAGAGTAGTTAACAAGATTAGTCACTTATATGTGTCCTGTACATTTTAAAACAGAGACTTCATGATGTGGAGTTTCTCTGAGCACAAAAATGTCTAATTTGCAAAAAGTTTTAATTATACCAGTTGGATTGTGTACTCGTTAAGGGCTCTGCCTCTGACTCAGGAGGCCAGGGTCCGAATCTCAGCTCTTCCTGTTCAGTAAGCCAGCACTTATTCAGTAAGGAGTCCTTGGACAAGACTGAGCATGCCCTAGTTGCTGCAGCTCTGCTGCTTCAATTTCGCCAGGAGGAAAGTGCAATATAAGTGTTCTGTGTCCTGTCATCCCAAGTTTCTTGGAAAAGACATGGGGCTTGATTCACAAAGCGGTGCTAACCTACTTAGCACGTCTAAAGTCTTTAGACGCGCTAACCAGGGTGCTAAGTAGGTTAGCACCGGATTTCTCAATCAGATCGTGCGCTAACTTTGCGCGCGTAAAGTTTTACGCGCGCAAAGTTTTACGCGCGCTAAGTCCCATAGGCTTTAATGGGCACTTCGCGCGGTGCGCCCTGTGCTCTGTGCAGTACGCGCGTAAAGTTTTATGCGCGAAAAGCTTGTTTAGACGTGCTAAGGGGGTTTTCACAGGCGTGCTAACAGTTAGCACCGCTTTGTGAATCAAGCCCATGGTGATCATCAATGATATATAAGCCATTTTCTAGATTAAAAAAGTATCTTCTTATTTTCAAGTGATAGGACTGGTAAATCCAAAGATTTTAGACTATTGTTTTTAGCTCTGCTAATCATCTGGAACAGTTTTCTACATTTCTTAGGAACATTTTCCTTACATTTTTGTGGGTAAATAATGAAGCTTTGTCTAGTTTTCTAGTCCTAGTGCAATCTCTTTCATAAAAAGGTTTTGCTTTATAAATTTTATGTGATTCCATGGGGAGCAACTTTATTGCATTCCCAGAACAAATTACTCCAGGCTTCAGTGTTTTGGCTTCTTTTGAAAAATGTTGGGGAGACCTCTCTGGATACATTTTGTGCTGTCTATGATGGGTTTCACACCATCTAGTTAAAACTTTATAAGACATTTCTCTAGCTGAAATAGCCCTATAGAGGTTTTGCTATATTTTTAAATACCTTTTTCCATGATCTGTCATTAGTCGTAATATGACAATCCCATTCCGGGGTGAAAGGTAGTATGCTTTTTGATCAGAAGTTATGGTTACAGGGTAATAATATAGTTTAAAGATTAAATCCATCTGTTCATCTGGGAACCAGTATTACAATTCAGATAGAGAGAGAATTTCAGTAGGATGCTGCCTTTCTGGATATTTAAAAAACATGCTTTATCTATTGGTATCTGAAAAATTCCTAAACTGGAATGTTAGAAGCAAATGTTAAAGGAAATGTTAAAGCATATTAAATAAAACGAGATTGTCATCAGAGTAGAATGTGTTAAACGTTGTGAAGTTGTCAGCTGAGCACAACTGGAATCTTCTCTTCTGATTGGAGGCTGAGGGGAAATCAAGGTTTCCTAGTAAAGTTATTTTATAGGCATTTTTGGGGATTAAGCTTTCCTATCTTGTGAAACATAAAATGAAACTGGACTACATTTAATTCAAACTCTAAAAAGCAGTCAATGCAGATTGATTGGGTCTAATATTTTATATTTGATCATCTGCCTACTTTATTTTATTTTTTAGTGGTTGTAAAAGTTTCCCTTTTATCCCATGGAAAGAGGTGCCCAAGCAAAAGTGATAACATGAATAAACAAGAGGTGGCTTGCTTTAAAAGATGATACATGAGGTTCTCAGGGCTCTGCTGTTGCAGAAAGAGGGCACTATTGGCCTGAGCAAGTGAGGTTATTACCTACGAAACGCAATGCCATAATGCTAATACAATTTTTTTCCGATACATGTGTTATCCTTTGACGTAATCCACCACTTATTTATTCATTTTATTGCTTTTAACTAATTTTATCTCATTTCTGTGCCTCTTAAACAGGCTTTCCCCTTGTATATAACCCTTTCTTTTAGGGTGGCCATCAACACCTACTGGTCAGGTGGTGACCACCATTTTTCTGGTAGCAAGAGAGCAACCATTCCCACAGTTGTGTCATGTTCCCTGAGTGGACATGGTCTTTCTCCACACGCTTGACAAGTGGTTGCAGATTCAGAAACCCATCTGTGTGAGTATATACTATCTGGGCTCCTTTTGTCCTTTTTTCCCTCAAAGCTTTCTACAACATCTTATCTCTCAGACCTTTTAAAAATATATATGCACTGTCCATTTTATCACATCTTATATAGGTGTTTATACTGCAGTTAGGGTGTTCATTTTGTTTGGGGTGGAAGCATCATCCAAAGTTTTATTGGGGGGGCACTGAGTTAAAGTCATGTTTGTTATTCGGCACGCACCCCAAAAACCTTACCTTTTTTGTTGAGTTGCCCATGACAGCCCCACATCCATTTTGGCATGGAGCCACTCTCCCATGTGCAAAAACCACCACAGCAGTTTTTTATATAGCGCATAGAGCTTCATCTGCCATTCACGTTCTATATAATCTGCACATGATCTTCTGTTGTCCTCCTGTAGAATCACCTCCTCACATTCACGTTTACAAGATTTTGCACGCACTTCACCCCTCCTCTGGAATGCCCTCCCACAACACATCCGTCACTCGCCAACCTTTGTTACCTTTAAACGCTCTCTAAAAACTCATTTGTTCCGACAAGCATGTGCGCTACCTTAGGGCACTTCCTTTTGTCCTAAGACCAAATTGCACTCCTACTAGGAATCCTAAAACACACTACCTCTATATATTTTATCGTGTACTTCCCCCCCCCCCCCCCCCATTCCCTTTAGATTGTAAGCTCGCAAGGACAGGGCTCTCTCCCCCTTTTGTGTCTTGGAAATCATTATACATTTTATTCATCATGTTGCTTTTATCACTGTCATTACTGTCACGGACGGTTGCGTCCTGTAACCGCCCGTGAAGGAAAGCGATCGCGCTCGATCGCTCTGCATCGATTGCGCTTCAATCGATGCGATCTGGGTTGAGTGTGTAGGGGCAGCTGCAGTCCCTTCTCACTCAAGAGAGAGAGCACCAGCAGGCTGGATTGCTCTTTTGATATGCTAATGAGCCTAATCTGCCTGGAGGGCCCTGGCTTCAAGCTGTGCTGCTGGCCATCCATCAGGTACAAGGTGACAAGCATCCTGGCAGAAGCAATCTAGCTGGGGGGAAAGCCAGACCCACTGGCTCCCTCACTGCAGGGGAGATGACACCTAGCTGGCTGCCCCAAACTTCAAAGAAGCCTTTGCCTGGGAATAACCTCTGTCTCATAGCCATATCTATAACTTCCCAGATCTGTCATATTTCTGGGGTTCCTAAGGTGGCAGCAGTGCCAAACGTGGGGGAAGGGTAGCATGAGCCCCGGTGCTGGTTCTGAGGAAGTTTCAGAACATTCTGAGGTAAGGACTACCAGTTAGGCAGTCTCAAAATGCCCTAATGGTACCACAGGGGTCCCACCCCTCATGTTTGGTATCAGACTGCTGGGTACATCGAGGCAGATCTGGAAATATTAGTAAATCTGCCCTGACCTGTACGGTTCTGTGAGATAGAGCCCATATATGGGTAGATATGATTTCTAGCCCCAGTACAAGAGGAGGGCTCATCTCATCTTTGAAGGAGGTGTATAGCTCCCCGCCCTCACTCCCTCCTACTGAAGCAGGGGCATAAGAATGGCTGAGGACTAAAACTCAGTGTCCTCCACACTGAACCATCTTGCACTCATCAGATGCCAGCTTGAGGATATGCTGGCATCCACCTGGTCTGAACTCTGAACTCTGGACTTTGAAACCAAGGACTTTATGATTCTTCCCAAAATAAGGACATCTTTCCAGAACTAAGTATTTTTCTCCCTTCTTTTATTTTCATACTGGCTATCACTGTTTTCATAATTGTTGATTTTAAATAATTGTCTGTATATATTAATTATTTATATTGCGTGAATAAACGACTTTCTCCAAGTCATTCACTTTCCGCTACCCTACTTATCAGCACACACACAGAAGTGATCCCGTGTCTCTGAAGATACGCTACTGTTTGTTGTTGGCTAGACAGAATATCGTGTGTTTAACCGTTTTATTCGCAGGATTAGTCAGTCAGTTAGTGGGCCCCACGGTCCCATAGTAACCGCGGTGGTGGCAGTTTACTCTGAACCAGGAGGTGACGTTGTAATCACCCGTGTCTCACAGGCTCCCTTCTGAGTTGTCTGCGGCTAATTCTTAACGGTTCCTGCGCATTGACTGCGACCAGAGTTCGCACGATCTGTGCGCTGGCACCGTTTAGAAGGCTAGGTGCGGTCAGCCACTGAGGGCTCCTGTGACAGTGTTAGGCAGCGGTTGGATCTGTGTTGTGCTGAAAGTATCTGCGATAGCGCTAGCGCTATCGAGAAACGAACTAATTCGTTGGTGTAGCTGGAAGGCAATATATTTTTTATATATACAGAGAGACTGTGTAGCCAGTACCCCTTCCCCAAAGTTTTATTTTATTTGGCATGGAAATGTCCGGGAACTACCAGAACATGTGCCTAGCAGACCTGGAAAATCTTTGCGAAGAGAGGGGCATTGGCATCCTCCGCAAGACAAAACGGGACCTGATGGCCGACTTGTCCAGATGGGATACCCAGCAACTGCGGGAGCCGGGAGTGTCCGCTGAGGTGGATACCAGCCCATCTGACAATCAAGGGGAACCAGAGGCTGAAGATCTTAGGCGTACAGAGGTTGAGCATCCTGCGGGCCCTGTTGCAACAGTTACGCCAGAGACTGTCAGTATGAACCCCAATCCCAGAGTTTCTGACATTACTCGCCCGGAACTGGCCAGTACTGGACTGTCCAGGGGTGCTGACCCGGTAATGCAGCAGGCATTACAAAAGCTGATGGAGACTGACCTGGACAAGTACATGCAGTACATGGAAGCCCGCGAGGAACGGGAGCGCCAATCTGCAGAGGCGCGGGAGAGACGACAGCATGAGCTCGACATGGCAAAGGTTCAACAGGCCAGCCGGAGTTCACCGCCCAGCCTCCCTGCTGAAGGAGCTGCAGCACCCGTAAGTGCAAAATTTAAATTTGCTAATATTGAAAAAGACACTGACATTGACTTGTTTTTGCGGTCTTTTGAAAAAGCATGCCGTCAGTATCGTCTGTCCCAAGACCAGTGGGCCAGACATCTGACACCGTTGCTGCGCTACAAAGCGCTTGATGCCTTCGCAGAATTGCCTGCGGAGAAGGATAATGATTATGCTGCTATAAAAGACGCTATCATTACTAAGTACCAGCTGACGCCAGAAGCCTATCGGAAAAAGTTCAGGGCCTGGCAGAAAAAGTCTTCTGATTCGTACCGAGATGTGGTCAGCAGCTTGCTCACCACACTCCGCCAGTGGACACTAGGCCTCACCAAAGGGTCTTATGGCGTCCTGGAGGACTTGATAGTCCTGGAACAATTTCTGAACATTTGCCCTGCTGATGTACGACAATTTGTGCTAGAACGCAAGCCGGCTTCAGCAACTGTCGCTGCAGACCTTGCTGAGACTTTTGCAACTACCCGGGTGGCTGATACACGCAGAACTGTCCCATCCAGCTGGAGAGGAGGTCAGCCCAATACCTCGGCAGACCCTCCTGCCCCTGTGAGCCGTCCGCCACAGAGGCCACCCAGCGCAGCTGCTGCACCCAGGCCTGCAGCGCCTGGAGAGGTCACCTGTCACTACTGCCGCCAGCCCGGACACATGAAATTCGACTGTCCGGAGCGGAGACAGACACCACCAGCACCTGGATCATCTGCATCACCTGCACCTCACCCACAGCAGAGGCAACCCGCCAGCGAACCACAGCCTGGATCATCAGATTTTGTCCTGTTTGCCCGCGGAAAGGAAATCCGCGACCGAACCGACCAGCAGCAACTTGTTAGAGTGAACGGCAAAGTTGTCACCGGATTCCGAGACACCGGAGCTGACATCACGTTAGTTCACTCACACCTTGTGCCAAAGGAGAGCATCAGCTCCAGCCGATCCCTTGCCCTTACTGGAGTAGAAGGCACCCTTTTTCACATAGCCCACGCCAGAGTGAAGCTGGATTGGGGAGTGGGAGGGGTCCAAGAAAGGGTTGTTGGGGTTATGAAGGATCTCCCAGTCCCTGTGTTGCTAGGGACTGATTTGGGCAAGCTTGTGTCCTACTATGAACCTGCCACGACCGCCTTGTCGCTCACGGAAGGAGACGGACTCTCCACCCACCACCAGGTACTTTATACACTTGGGGGAGCACCAGGGGGAGGTGGGTTGAATGTGCCCAGTTCAAGGGTACCAGGTTCAATAGTGCCTGCTTCAAAGGCACCTGAGTTTGATGTACAGACTGTCTGTTGTGAGGATGCTGTAACTGTACCTGGGTTTACGGTACAAACTGTCCGTGATGAAAATGTTCCTGTTACTGTTATAAATGCTTGTGACAATGATGTAGGTAATGCCAATATGTGCCATTCTGACAGTGTACCTGTGCTAGCAATACCGCGCAGCTGCACTGCTCAGAACCCGAGCTCAGAACAGGTGGAGGGGGTTCCGGCCTCCTCCCCCTCCTCTGACCGCAGGGATGAGACCTTTCAGCCGCTGGCCTCGTGTGACATGAGCCAGTTGGCTGAAACTGACAGCGCCGTATTCTCAGCCGCACTACAAAGTGACCCAAGCCTGGAGGTGCTCATGCAGCAAGCCGCTGAGCCCCTCGCAGACGGGGCCGCTTTCAAGGTGTACTGGGAAGGTGGGAGACTGTACAGTGAGTCTGCACAGCCCCCTACAGGTAGATCCCCCGCGAATACCAAATGGCTTGTGGTCCCGAGTGCGTTCAGGGGACATGTGCTGAAATCCGCACATGGTAATCCTCTGACCGGGCACTCGGGTGTCCGCAAGACACTCGCCGGTATTCGGAAACAGTTTTATTGGCCCCGGATGAACAGGGATGTAGCCAACTACTGCAGGGCATGTGCCGTCTGTCAGGAGCTGGGAAGGTCCAGGGATTCCCGCGGGGTTCCCTTAGGTCCACAGCCACTCAGCAGGGGAACCCTGCGTGGGCTGGCTGTTGACCTAACCAACCCACTGCCCGTTGTCCGCAGTCCCGGCAGACACCACGTCCGACTGCAGTGGCGCAAACGCCCTGTCCAGAACGGTCCATGTTGGTTCAACACAAAGCAGGCAGCCGACACCAAAACGCCGACGGGCTATCCCGTTGCAACGGGGAACTAGATCAGACATCGCAGGTTAGCGGCAACGACACACATCTTGCTGATGCATGTCTATCTGCCTTCTCCCCAGGGGGGGCTGTCACGGACGGTTGCGTCCTGTAACCGCCCGTGAAGGAAAGCGATCGCGCTCGATCGCTCTGCATCGATTGCGCTTCAATCGATGCGATCTGGGTTGAGTGTGTAGGGGCAGCTGCAGTCCCTTCTCACTCAAGAGAGAGAGCACCAGCAGGCTGGATTGCTCTTTTGATATGCTAATGAGCCTAATCTGCCTGGAGGGCCCTGGCTTCAAGCTGTGCTGCTGGCCATCCATCAGGTACAAGGTGACAAGCATCCTGGCAGAAGCAATCTAGCTGGGGGGAAAGCCAGACCCACTGGCTCCCTCACTGCAGGGGAGATGACACCTAGCTGGCTGCCCCAAACTTCAAAGAAGCCTTTGCCTGGGAATAACCTCTGTCTCATAGCCATATCTATAACTTCCCAGATCTGTCATATTTCTGGGGTTCCTAAGGTGGCAGCAGTGCCAAACGTGGGGGAAGGGTAGCATGAGCCCCGGTGCTGGTTCTGAGGAAGTTTCAGAACATTCTGAGGTAAGGACTACCAGTTAGGCAGTCTCAAAATGCCCTAATGGTACCACAGGGGTCCCACCCCTCATGTTTGGTATCAGACTGCTGGGTACATCGAGGCAGATCTGGAAATATTAGTAAATCTGCCCTGACCTGTACGGTTCTGTGAGATAGAGCCCATATATGGGTAGATATGATTTCTAGCCCCAGTACAAGAGGAGGGCTCATCTCATCTTTGAAGGAGGTGTATAGCTCCCCGCCCTCACTCCCTCCTACTGAAGCAGGGGCATAAGAATGGCTGAGGACTAAAACTCAGTGTCCTCCACACTGAACCATCTTGCACTCATCAGATGCCAGCTTGAGGATATGCTGGCATCCACCTGGTCTGAACTCTGAACTCTGGACTTTGAAACCAAGGACTTTATGATTCTTCCCAAAATAAGGACATCTTTCCAGAACTAAGTATTTTTCTCCCTTCTTTTATTTTCATACTGGCTATCACTGTTTTCATAATTGTTGATTTTAAATAATTGTCTGTATATATTAATTATTTATATTGCGTGAATAAACGACTTTCTCCAAGTCATTCACTTTCCGCTACCCTACTTATCAGCACACACACAGAAGTGATCCCGTGTCTCTGAAGATACGCTACTGTTTGTTGTTGGCTAGACAGAATATCGTGTGTTTAACCGTTTTATTCGCAGGATTAGTCAGTCAGTTAGTGGGCCCCACGGTCCCATAGTAACCGCGGTGGTGGCAGTTTACTCTGAACCAGGAGGTGACGTTGTAATCACCCGTGTCTCACAGGCTCCCTTCTGAGTTGTCTGCGGCTAATTCTTAACGGTTCCTGCGCATTGACTGCGACCAGAGTTCGCACGATCTGTGCGCTGGCACCGTTTAGAAGGCTAGGTGCGGTCAGCCACTGAGGGCTCCTGTGACAATTACCAATTCTAAACTTTTTATTCTGTATCTTTTTTTTTTTATTTTGTCACTAATTATGCATCTTGTATATTGGTCTACACCATTGTCTGTATTATTATGTACTCCATGTTTGTTTCTTACTTTGTACAGCACCACGGAATATGTTGGCGCTTTATAAATTAATAATAATAATAATCTTGTCTGTGTGCTGTGTCAGCATTCCGCTAACACAGCCCTCCCATAGCCGACACCAACTTCTCCAGCCCTATATGTCATCACTGCCATGTAAGAGACAAAGATGTATGGCTACAGATAACCAAGTCCTTTTGTGCTTAGAGATGAGTAGCAAAAGGACTTGGTTATCTGTGGCCATAAATCGGCATCCGCCACATGGCACTGACAACACATGGGTGTTGGAGAAGGCAGTTTGAGCTATGGAAGAGCTGTGTTAGCAAAATGCTAAGGCTCTGAACACAATGGCTGCATTGCACTGCGATTTAAAATCGCATGTGATTTTTTTTTTATTGCAAAGGCTTCATGAAAATTAAAAAACACATACCACCGCTGTGTACAGGTCATCACGATTTTTTATGTTTTTTCAAAAGACCTTGCAATTAAAAAACACATGCAATTTAAAAAATGCAGCACAATGCAGCCAGTGTGTACAGGTCCTAACACAGGACACAGACAAGATTGTATAGAACGTGGATAGCAGATGAAGCTCTGCAGTCTATATCAGAAATTGCTGTGGTGGTTTTTGTTCATGAGACATGGCTTCAGGTGGAAGTGGGCTTAGGCAGAGACAGGGGGTGACTATAGAGTACATTATGTACCCATACTTGTTAAAGGGACACATTTTTGTTTTTAAAGGGGAAGACACATTTCTTTAGGTTCACTTTAACAAGAGTGGCCCATATTCAATTCACTTTTCCTCATGAGTTTTTTCCTCCTAGGAGATAATTTTTCATCTTCTATTTAAAATAATTTTTCAGTACATTGCAACTGATACAGCACCAAAATGTAGGTGAAAAAGTACTATTAAAATTATTCAGAGTATTTTCTTCTTTGCTGGTAGTTTAGAGGGTATTTTATTCACAATTTTGAAAATATCACATTGGAGAAAAAAAACTAAGGATAAAAAGTTAATTGCATATGGGCCCATGAATATTCATTTATAACTAGCCTTTGTAAGTAATTAAAACTCAATATGTATGTGAAACAAAAATGACCATACAATTACTGAGAAAGGTTGGACAAACTGGGCTTATTTAGCTTGGTTAAAAGGCGACTGAGAGATGACCTGATTAACATGTAAAAGTACATCAGAGGGCAATACAAAAGCTTGGCAGATGAGCTTTTTGGCCCAAGGGTTGCACGACGGACCAGGGGACATGATTTGCGTGTGGAGGAAAAAACGTTCTTGCAATCTATTTAGAAAGGGGTCCTTCACAGTGAGAGTGGTTAAAATCTGGACTATCTTACGTC
Organism: Hyperolius riggenbachi; assembly: GCF_040937935.1. Lineage (NCBI taxonomy): Eukaryota > Metazoa > Chordata > Amphibia > Anura > Hyperoliidae > Hyperolius > Hyperolius riggenbachi. Next base: position 495,920,708 of record NC_090646.1, on the reverse strand, counting down.
AGAAAGTAGTTATGGCAAACTCTATACCTGCATTTAAAAAGGATGCTTTCCTTGCATTAAAAGGCATCCACGGCTATAATTATTAGGTAATTCCCGGAAGATTTGATCCAGGGATTTATCTGAATGCCACCTGGAGTCTGGATTTTTCCTTTTAAGGCTATTTGGCCCAGGCCTTGTAAGGTTTTTTGCCTTTCCCTGGATCAGCTGGGACATGTGCAGGTTCAGGATGGTGTTTCATTACTATTATTTATTTATTTATTTATTTATTACTTTTTTTTTCAGGTTGGACTTGATGGACGAATGTCTTTTTTTCAATCAAACTAGCTATGTAATTTCTATAAAAACCCTTGAAATGAAATTCATTCTGGACAGGTATGTACACTGCCAGTCATGAAGCCACTTTTTTCCCTTCTGCTTTTGCATAGGCTATAAAGTGCGTATTAACACATCTTACGCCTCATGAGAAAATGGCCTTCATGTTTTGATGAAACGCTGTGAGGTGTCAATATGCTCTGAATGTATATACACCTTGCAGAGTATGATGACTTTGTACCTATTTTTTACCATGCTTCAAAAAAATCAGGGAGTTAGCATAATGAGTATAGGAAGACAAGAAGCTGACAGCAATACAGGCTGTATACAATGGATTGTCATAGGGATAGAACAGATGTGACGCATCTGATTGACTGAGACACCTAGGAAAGGGTTACAGGTTTTTTTGATGGTTGTAATACTACTAACCAGACACGGTGTAATAGCAAGACAACTCCTACACCAAACTGTTCTCTGACTCCTAGATATACATTCTTAATTACTAATGACAGTAGGAAAGCACACTTTCTGTTTCATTCCATTATTCTTCTAAAGGGTTTCTGAAGTGTTCAAAATAATGAGGAGATACCATTACAGTTGCATAGCTTTTGTTTAATAATATCTTAGTAGAGCCGTGTTTCACCAGCCAAGGCCTTTGTCAGGTTAAGAGGCTTGTGTCAGAATATGCATGTTGTCGCTACTAAAATATTAATGCTCAATGCAAGGAAACTGTAGTGAAAACTTGTGTGTAAGGTGATATGTGTGTGTGTGTGTGTGTGTGTGTGTGTGTGTGTGTGTGTGTGTGTGTGTGTGTGTGTGTGTGTGTGTGTGTGTGTGTGTGTGTGTGTGTGTGTGTGTGTGTGTGTATGGCAAGATCTGAAAACTGCTGTTCACAAACGCTGTCCATCTAATCTGACTGAGCTGGAGCTGTGTTGCAAAGAAGAATGGGCAAGGATTTCAGTCTCTAGATGTGCAAAGCTGGTAGAGACATACCCTAAAAGACTGGCAGCTGTATTTGCAGCAAAAGGTGGTTCTACAAAGTATTGACTCAGGGGGCTGAATAATTACGCACACCCTACTTTGCAGTTATTGATTGTAAAAAATGTTTGGAATCATGTAAGATTTTCATTCCACTTCTCACGTGTACACCACTTTGTATTGGTCTTTCACGTGGAATTCCAATAAAATTGATTCATGTTTATGGCAGTAATGTGACGAAATGTGGAAAACTTCAAGGGGGCTGAATACTTTTGCAAGCCACTATATATATATATATATATATATATATATATAATGTGTGTATATATACATACATACACACCTTAGGATTATTTACTGCAGTAAATAGCTTGACGTTTTTCTCCGTGGAGAGATGGGAGGCGGGGTCAGGCACCAATAATCGAGTAATGCAGGGTCTTCGGTATGGCTTTGTGGGACAAGACATCGCAGGTAATATAACTTTTCTTTACAGCAAGGCTGCAGGATATTGTTAATTAGGATGGAGATTGGCTTTAAAGTACTCCTAACCCGAGTGACCTGTGTAAAAAACACCTCCAGATGATAACTCACCTACTCTGTATTCCAATCACTGTCTTTTCCATCCCGTCAACTCTTCCATTCTGCTGCAGTTTCCTCTTGTAAGCCCTGGCATTTTCACAGCAATGGCACTGAGTTTACGAATGGACACTGTGGTGGAACGGAAGAGCTGACGGGATAGAAAAAACAGTGGGCTTGATTCACTAAACCGCGATAACTCAAATATCACACCATATTAAAGATATCACACTTTATCAAAGTTAACACGCCTTATCAGAGTAGCATAGCAAGCGCTACAAACCCGCAGGGACTCAGGGCAGGGTGAGTGCCATTGCCAATTAGTAGGCATAATTTGTAGCGCTTGCAATGCTACTCTGATAAGGCATGTTAACTTTGATAAGGTGTGATATCTTTGATAAGGTGTGACATTTGAGTTATCATGGTTTAGTGAATCAAGCCCAGTGAGTGGAATGCAAGTATTATCTGGGGCTTTTTTTTACTCCAGGTATTAATTCCAGAACGAAGTTGCGGCCGGGGGCGGTACAAATGGGCGTGTTCCTAGGGCCAACAGAGGAGGATAACTGCCACTTCCTCCCTGCCTATAATCGATGTTCGTACTGCAGGGACCCCTGGGGGGCGCTGGACCATGAGGATGGTGCTGTGACCCCCCAAAAAATGTTATTAACCATGCAAACCACCCCTCTCAGTTCAGGGGTACTGTAAGCCTGCAGGAGGCAGCAAGAATCACTGCCGTCAGCTTGTCTTTAGGTTATGATGTTGCAACTAACATTTTAAACTGAAGATTGGCTATTTCAGTTATTTTTAAGGTTCTTCATGTAAATTTAGCATAAAAGTATCCTTATAGATTTATAGAAGTGCAAATTTCTCTTTGACGTTGTATCACAGTCATGCTGATAATGCCTTATTTGATGATTTATTAAAGACCCATGTTTTATGCCATATGAAAGACCCACATACACCAGCACCTCTGCTGCTCTCTTTTCCTCCAGGTTGGATGTAGAGGTATTTCATTTGGATGCAGAGTCCATACTGTCTGCTTTGATGGACTCAACAGGTATCTTATTATTCCAGCTACACTTGCTCAGCTTGGCTGTGATGATCTAATTCTGTATATGATCTCTTTTTCCAGTGAGGAGATTTTCATGCAGTAATACATGACAGTTCTTGCACAGAGCATTTATCGCTCATTGTCCTTTAATTCTCACTCCTTTATGCTATTCAGTGGATTCCCTTGACTCGTACATTTACTCTCCTTCTGTAACTGTCAGAGTTCCTGCCTCTAATTCTAAACCAGTGACATTATCAAAGCAGGTTTTCATTAGTGGAAAGGTCTGTAAACATGTTTAAAGTCAGGTTACATTAGAGTGTGCGGAAACAGTGGAAAGGGATCCAGAAACGTGGTAACAAAAAAAGGCATCTTGAGCCCTAGGCCTGTTGTGCGCTCTAATCGGATCTGTGTTATGCAGCATTGGCAAGGCTCTGCCTTTAATGAATATTTATTTGTCTGTGCTTGTATCCTTAAATGATTCATCTATTAAAATGTAAAGCATATTTAGAAAGTGGAGATGAAACCAAATAATAAAACTATTAACCATTGCAGCCGTTCTTATGCTAGTAAAACACGAAGGAACTTCCAAACTGATCAACGGAAATCAGACGATTATTTCCCACCTGTCCGATCGGTTTCTGATCCATAAAGGGATCAATTGTGCAAAGTTATTGGTTGGGAATAGTTTGGATATGTACACACAAAACAATTTCCCGTCAGATTACCCGTTGAATTAAATGTAAATGATTTAAATTTGTATTTTAGCGCATCAGCCTGTGCCGCCTCACTATGCCGTCATGCACACAGCTGCTGGACTGAGTATGTAAGTGGGGCCTGATATACAAAAGAACAATAAATTTGCAGAGCTCAGGCAGCGCACAGCAAATTTAACAGTACTAACAGTGGGGGAGCACCGGCCATTACTTTATTAGCTGCACATGCATTATTGAGATAAAGACTCCCGTTGCTATGGTAATGTTTGGCATAATGTGCATTACCATAGCAACACACATTAACTTGGTAATGCACACTTGGTAAAGTGCAACAGAACACTCTGCATGCAAACTATTTTTGGAAGCTAACTTCCTCCATTAATGTTAAATTTGGTGCATCTGTTTTGAATGCAAGATGTGTATCCTGCATATAATTGGGCTCTGCACACCTATGCTGTTAGTCATTCAAATGTATCCTGCCTTTCACTGCTGTCCAAAAATTGCAGTAGTCCAGGCAAAGGATGAGCAGCACATGGACCAGATGTTTGGCGGTGTAAGGGGATAGGTGGGGCAAATTTGGCGATGTTGCAGAGATGGAATTGGCAGGATCTGGGGATGTTCTGAATGTGCGGGGTGAAGGAGACTGTTGAGTTGAGGTTGACACCCAGGCAGCGGGTTTAAGGGACAGGCTGGATGGCCGAGTTGTTCATCACAATGGTGATGTTAGGTAATGGACTTCATGAGGGAGAGGCATAGTAGCGGCAAGAGGTAGTACAGGGATTGAGGTTAGGGATGTGATACATTTCAGTGCTTAGGATAAGTGAAGTTTGAGGAGGCAATTTCTTGTTTGTTAAGATACACTTGAAAATTAAAGGAAACTGCTCAGAGCAGATACCTAGATGTTTGCACATTTACATATTAATGTTCACAATAATGATTAGATTTTGATTTAATCATTTGCTTTTGGTGATTAGTTTGTACATAACAGCTAGGACTCATGGTTGATCATGATTAGATGATGAGGGTTTATATATTATAATGATATAAATACAGCAGGCATTGTGCACTAATAGGCATATGGTGTCTCCAAGCATTACTAACAACCACCCATATATAATATGATGCTGCTATAATATCAAAAGGTACCAGTGACCAGCAGAGCTGTTAAACACTATAATAAGGCATATTATGCACAGATGGGGGCATCTTGTAGCTCCTGCAACACGTACATAAGCAATCCGGCTTTTTCTCTAGCTCAGCATAGTGGTGGCCCACCCCCAGCTGCAGCTTGAATTAAAATGATGGATGGAGAGAAAAGTGGTACATCAGAACATTTTAACTGCAGCTCCCTGTTTAATGTGTGCGAGTATAAGCGCTCCAGATTAATAGAGCAATCACTCCCACCAGACTGTTTTTTCTTGTTGATGTAGCTTTTCCTTGGTTTAATTCAATGATTTCTACATTTCATTTTCTTTACAAATGTCTTCTTGTGAGTGTGTGGGAGTTAGACTAGATGTTTAATCAAGGCAACTTTTCAATTATATCTGCTGCTTTACTACTGACTTCTACAGTATACGGCTCTATAGGTCAGTATTATGATGATAGCCTTTTAGCCTACAGACATATCAGTATGCAGAGGCATAACTAAGGAGCTTGGGGCCCTGATGCGAGTTTTACATGGGGCCTCAAACAATCTATTGATGTGGAGTCTTAGAACCTACCAAGGACAGCTGCAGTGTCAGAGACGTGTAATCAGAGTAAGGAAATAGCTTAAGGATTACCATTATACAATGCACATATAGAGGTGTTCATTACCAGCATATCACCAATGAAAAGCTGACAAGATGAATGAGGGAGGACCCCTAGTGGCCCCTCTGGCCCAAGGGCCCCCGATGCGGTCGCGACCTCTGCATCCCCTGTTGCTACACCACTGTTATTCAGACATGATTTAAGTGCAGAAGAGTAAACCGTCGACACTCCAATCAAATGTAAACTGTCTTTATTGCTGCATATTACAATATTCCAACGTTTCGAGACAACAATGTGTCGCTTTCTCAAGGACAATAATGCCAAAGCAAATGTGCACTCCTGGAGAGAAAGCTTGATGTGCACGGATGGGTGCTGCAGTAGACATCAAGCTTTCTTTTCAGGAGTGCACATTTCTGGACATTTATATGCCACTGATTAGTATCGTTGTTCAAATTCGGCATTTAAAGCCAGTGGATACCATTTTTAAAAATAAAAAAGTCAGATACTCACCTAAGGAGAGGGAAGGCTCGGTCCTAATGAGCCTTCCCGCTCCTCTCCCGGTGCCCTCAGTGCTGCGCTGGCTCCCCCGTTCGCGTCCGCTGCCGCAGGGACTTCGGAGGTCTTCGGGTGCACTCGGGCTTCCGAAGACGGGCCGCTCCATACTACGCACGCGCGAGTGCGTCATAGAGGGCGCTCGCGCATGCGTAGTATGGAGCGGCCCGTCTTCGGGAGCCCGAGTGCTCCCGAAGGCTTCCGAAAGCTCCCTTCGCCATGCGGAAGTGGCAGTATTTGACCGAACTGGTCGAATACTGCCATGGGGGATCCTGCGCGGGACCGGGCATTGGGAGACGAGAGGGAAGGCTCATTAGGACCGAGCCTTCCCTCTCCTTAGGTGAGTATCTGACTTTTTTTTTTAAAAACGGTAAACATTCACTTTAAATGAAATACACTTTGTCCAGCTGCTCAGTGCTGAATGTGTGTCTTTGGCTTCGGAACACCGTAATGCCAAATTCTAACAACTACGCTACCCCTGATGCGTCACCCATTGAGTTACATTAGAATACAGCAATGTAAGACTACACCATCTTAACATTTATAACATTTAAATAAACTTTTTTTTATGCAGACCTTAGCAAAGTTAGCAAATCCCAGTTTGCATTGAAAGATTTAAAAGATAATTGCAATAGGAACCATGTTTTGGTAGCTTTGTTTAAAAAAGCTGCAGAGCTGCAATACGGAATGCTTCACCAATCCAGATAACATCACACTGCAATGGAGCTGAAAAGTCACACCGTATGTGTAACGATTGGTGTCAGCAAGAACAGATTTTCTGATTATTGGTGATCTGCAGTATAACCAATAATACAGATGCTATACCTGATTATGTAGTGATCTGCAGAATCACCAATAATGCTAGTATAGCAAGACACAGGACAATCGGATGTAAGGATAGGTGTTTGGTGCAACAGTAATACAACATATAATGATCACCCGAGGAGCGGGTGATACAGACTGCAGTCGGTGGTCACCCGAGGAGCAGGTGATACCAACCGTACTGCAGGTACTGATTACCCGAGGAGCAGGTGATTCAGACTGTACTGCAACTACTGGTCACCTGAAGAGCAGGTGATTCAGACTGTACTGCAGCTACTGGTCACCTGAGGAGCAGGTGATTCAGACTGTACTGTAGCTACTGATCACCTGAGGAGCAGGTAATTCAGACTGTACTATAGCTACTGATCACCTGAGGAGCAGGTGATAAAACTGTACAGAGAATCCCTCACGAGAGACTAGACTCACTGGTGAGGGCAGAAGAGTCAGACAAGCAGATTCGGCAACAGACGGACAGATACGGTACAAAGACAGAAGGCTAAATCAGAGTAGTATTCAGGCTGAGTCGGCAACAGGATCAGATAGGCAGAAGCACAGAATCAGTAGGCAGAAGAGTAGTCGAGGCTTAGCAGAAGGTCATAACAAATAATGCAATTCAATTAGTACTTTAGCTATCAACAGAATCTAACTAAGTGTGGATCCCCAGCTCCTGCTGGTTCTAGCACACTTTGGGATCTGACTAAGGTCTGAGTGCTAACACGTAGCATTTGCAACAGCAGACGAGGAGCTACTGACAGGCATGTCCTATATATACTGAGAGCGCCCGATAGCGCCGCCCCAGTCACTCAGCCAATCAGGAGCACTGCTGGAGTCAGCTGACCGGCCGATTAGCTGACTCCCCTTCTATTCGCATAAAGGTCTTGTCGCATGGCGCGCGCGTAGCCCTCAGTCTATGTGCAACTGAAGGGCCAGGCAAAACTCCACCATGTAATAGCGTGGCGGAGGCTGCCGGCTGAGACGCGGAGACAGCCGCCATGCCGCTCACCGCTGCGGCGGCCTCTCCGCTATTCACAGTCCCAGGCAAAACTCCACCATGTATTAGCGCGGCGGAAACCGCCAGCTGAGACGCGGAGACAGCCGCCATGCCGCTCACTGCTGCGGCGGCATCTCCGCTATCCATTACAGTATGGTAGTATTATGGTGCGATCATACAGTGAGGCATACAGTACACTGAAAGTATGCCTCACTGCCACTTTAAATGCCCTGTAAATGCACTGCATGCTGTGCGTTACCGACGGAATGCACCACAATAAATGGGATAGTTCCATAGGAATATCATAGCATTTTGAATGCAATGATACTGTCAGTTGCAATGCAACGGACATAGGCCCTTATCCAATTAACCTTTTCTCCAGATATTTCTCCCAGGAGATAATTTCAGCATTTAGCAATTTAAAAGTTATTCAAAAGTAGATAAAAAAGTAATATCAAACCTATTTTGAGTAGTTTCTAACATACTAAGAGCTTTAAAGTTATTTTATTAATAAGATCTGAAAATATCTTTTTTAAGGAAAGCTTAGTAGAAAAGTTAATAGGCAGGCCCGGATTTACATCATAGGAGCCTATAGGCACAGATGTCCTGGCACCCTACACTTCACCCTCTGCGAACCTGCAAACCCCATGATGCAGCGCAAATGTGCTGGCTGGCCCCGCTTTGACCTCTCCTTTATTTCTTCTGCCCGGTGTCGGTAGCCACAGGTGTCCCTTAATACTGAGTGTACCTCTGGCTACCTAATACTAAGTAGCTACAGGTTTCTGCAGGTATTAGGTAGCTAGAGGTGTCCTCGACTGAAGGGAGATCTCGTCAGTGGAATGCTGAGAGCTGAGTGAGTGACCTCTCATTTATGCTGCACTCTGCGTAGGCAAGGAGAGAGGCACTCGAGGAGGGGAGAGAGCTGCCTTTTCCTCATCAGGCTCCGGTAGGCACCTGCCTACAGTGCCTTATGGTAGATCTGACCCTGTTAATAGGCTTTGGGCCCTAGTGTGAAAGGAGCCGAAGTGAATTATACATTCCAGTGGTTGGTGGCATCCTATGACAAGGTTTGTGCTGCTTGTGACAACCAGAGCAATTTTATACTGAATGGCCCAAAAGCCTGAGTATAAAAAAATCAATTAGTTGCTATAGCAAGTACGGCATATGTCCTTATCGGTGGTTATCACAAATCAGCACACATTGTTGCTTTATTCTTTGTCATCATTTTTATGCCTAGACGCTAGGGAATTTCCCTGCTGTTGTCTCCCTTCCAGTATTATAATCATGCCCAAAGAACGAGGAGAGAAATAATCAAACATTCTGCTAGGAGCATGTATTTAAGACAAAAAAAGCTATTACTGATTTCATAAGCTGATGCATAGCCGTAATTGTCGCATGTGTTTCTTAGAATGTGGGATTTAGCAGAGGTCTCCTATCTGATGAGTAAAACAAGCTGTATGGAGCTTCCTCTGGGTTTGTTTATGCAGTGAATATATTTCATTTGGAAGTAGTTTGCAGCTTAAACCTTGGACAGGTTTATGCAGATGTAAGATTAATGCTCTGATGCTTTTCTCTCTACCTGTAGGATATTCTAAATTAAGCGTGAATCACTTCTGTTCTCTCCAAAGGAAAGATCAACAGTGCTCAGCAGGATGCTGGGCTGAATGGATTTATTATGATGCAAATTGATAAAAAGCTGCATTTTGGGGGTCACATGAGGTGCTCACACAGCTGCAGACTGCCTCATCTAACTGAAGGGTGGTTAGCAGTCCATCATTAGTAAATAGAATGGATAATGCTGTCAGCAAGTTGGGGGTAAAGGTACTTGGAATCTACTTTTCTTTTGCAAATAAGAAGAAAACCTTTTAAGCTTCATCTCCTTTATTTATTTTATACATTTATATATTTTCCGCAGAGTTTTACAGAGCCCATTGATTACACATCAGCCACTGTCTCAGAAAAGGACTCTGATGTTCCTATCTGATTACACATCAGCCACTATCCCAGATGTCTCAGAAAAGGACTTTGATGTTCCTATCTGATTACACATCAGCCACTGTCTCAGAAAAGGACTCTGATGTTCCTATCTGATTACACATCAGCCACTATCCCAGATGTCCCAGAAAAGGACTTTGATGTTCCTATCTGATTACACATAAGCCACTACCCAGAAAAGGACTTTGATGTTCCTATCTGATTACACATCAGCCACTGTCTCAGAAAATGACTCTGATGTACCTATCTGATTACACATCAGCCACTGTCCCAGAAAATGACTCTGATGTACCTATCTGATTAAACATCAGCCACTGTCCCAGAAAATGACTCTGATGTACCTATCTGATTACACATCAGCCACTGTCCCGGAAAAGGACTCTGATGTACCTATCTGACTCTAGGGACACATCTGGAAGAAAAACAATTTTTATTTTGTGCAGAAAGCCGAGCATAGTTCGAGCAGAGTGTTCCTGATAGGTGCCTGCAGAATCAATCTTTGACTATCAAAACTGACTATTCATTGTTTTTATCTGTTTTAAATAACAGCATATCATATTTATTGTATTACAATGTAGATATGTTCAGTAAAGGACAAAGTCAAGTTTTATCTGGACAAAAATATTGTTTTTGCTGTTGACATACATTGACAACATTATTTTAGTAGCTGTATTGTAGTTTGTTGTGGAACACTGGGATCCTGGACTTAAAGGATGATTGACCTGAGAGGGATATGGAGTCTGCCATGATTTTTTTTTTTTTTTAACATAATACCAGTTGCCCGGTATCCTGCTAATCTTTCATGCATCAGTTGTGTCTGAATCACACACCAATAACCAATATCAGAAGTAACAAGAAAGGCAGCGATGAGCTGCCTTTCTTGTTTCGCTTTCCTCATCACCATGGCAACGCGCGGAGTGACGTCATGGACGTCAGCCGCCTCCGATCCAGCCCTTAGTGCTGGCCGGAACTGTTTGGTCCGGCTGCGCTGGGCTCGGGCGGCTGGGGGGACCCTCTTTCGCCGCTGCACGTGGCGAATCGCCGCACTGCGGCGGCGATCAGGTAGCACACGCGGCTGGCAAAGTGCCGGCTGTGTGTGAACCTTTTTATTTGATAAAAATCGGCCCAGCAGGGCCTGAGCGGCAGCCTCCGGCGGTAATGGACTCTCGTCCATACTGCCAGGCTGGTTAATAATTCCTTTTTTTGTATAGTGCTTTTCTCCTGTCGGACTCAAAGCGCTTGTGAGGCAGCCACTAGAGCGCACTCAGTAGGCAGTAGCAGTGTTAGGGAGTCTCGCCCAAAGAACTCCTACTGAATAGGTGCTAGCTTACTGAGCAGGCAGAGCCGAGATTCAAACTCAGGTCTCCTGTGTCAGAGGCAGAGCCCTTAACCAGTACACTATCCAGCCACTATGGTAGGGATTAGATTGTGAGCGCCTCTGAGGGACAGTTAGTGACAAGACAATATACTCTGTACAGCGCTGCAGAAGATGTCGGCGCTATATAAATACTAAATAATAATAATAATAACAGCCAACCCTTTTTTTCTAATCAGAGGGTAAGGGAGAAAGTGTGTGGTGCCCCCTCCCAGATCTTATCATGGGATGCCATGCTATTAAGATGATGCAGTGCCTCAACTCCAGAATCAGGTGTGGGGCCTAGAAAGAAACTCTAGCATAAAGTCATCACTGGAACCTGTGGGGGTCCTGGTGGGGCGTACATAGATCTTTACCACCCAATCTTTTTGTCGCAGCTTGAGCCAAATGACGGCTCTCTCTGCTGCCGCTCAAATTCCAGGCAGCGTTAATTGCTATTCCTTTTCCAAGTCATAGAAACTGTGAGAGAGAAGTAATTTGCAGTCCAACGATCGCTGGCACCCAAATTATACTGCTGCGCAGCCATAGACATAACATTCTGTCTATGGCAGCACCCAGATCATTTGCAGTGCGGGGAAGAGTATGCGCTGAAATGACTTGCTTCGCTTGGTGGGCAGTATATCGAACTTAGTCATGCAACACCATCAACAGGCACTCTTCCCACAGACTGACCTAGACCTAAATTGCCTTGTCACTAAGACTTTAACCTCGCTGTATGATCTCGCATTTTGTATCTTGTACTTTGCTCCTTCATGTCTATCACCCTGTGTATTTCATATATTGTACAGCACTACATAATATGTTGGTGCTGTTCTAAATACACTAAATAATAATAATAGGGGGGATTGGAGGAGACGTCACGCCATATGTAAGTACTACTGTAGATAGTTTTTAATAATATTAGTTAGAATATGTAGACAGTCTACTGAATCAGTGTACTCTGTTACAGTGGGCTGATTTCATTCAACTGCTGAAATCAGATTGGTTGTTCTGGGCAACTTCACCACTTCAGTTTTTCTGTGCACTTGTCTTGAGAAATCAGCCCTAGTGTCAACTGGCTATATAGAGAGGGTAATTTGTAGTGTAAGCACAATCCAGCCACATAGTTAGTGAGTTTTAAAGGCTCATACTTACGTCTCAATAATCTGCCCTTCTAAACTTGGTCTGTTGAAAGATAGTTGGCCGTGAGTAAGGCTGGCAAACAATTGATAACAGGTTGTTGGCCAGATCCAACCGGTGGATCAACCTGCCCAACTATCATGCAGTTTGGAATGTGTGTACAAGTCTTTTGAACAATTACACACGATGCAGACATGTTGAGCAGTTTGTCGTTTAGCTTGCGCACATAGTATTTAAATAAGTTGGTTATTTACTGTAGTTGGTTGGCATGTGTGTACATATTTGTTGTGTAAACAAGTTGTGCAGTTGGTCATGTTGTGCGGTTGATTGTGCATTATGTTAGATGTATAAATGACCCTTTAGGGTAGGGCTTGCTCCTTGTGGACCTTTGTCATTGCTTTTTATGACTTGCCACAACTGTATGTATTTGTCATAGACACATTTATGTATTTGCACTTGTGTTTTATCTACTATTTGTCTGCACTGTATGTAGAGTGCCATTGGGGAAGAGGAGTGTTTGTCACCCTATTGCCATAACATGGATACTGCTTTTTGCATATGTTTAGTCTGAGTATACAGGTGGTTTAGGAGAACAGTGGTCATTGTGTGTGATTTCATGTATGACTTTGCTTTGATAGAATAAATGTTAGCAGAGATTACCGTACCCTTTTTGTGTAATGATATAGAAGGGTGTTCTGGTGAGTATTATGTAAATGAGATATGCTATACAGGTGATAAATATAGGTCCGTGTTTCCAGAGGGTTAAGCTGTGTCTGTGGCAGAAGAAGTGTCATTAGAATTCTTATCTGCCGAGAATCGCTGTCACCGTTGTTTCACGTGGAGAGGCTGTTAAACATAATCACAAGACTTAGAGGAACATTCATCTTCCTCTGGAAAGCAGCCCAATTCCACTGTATGACAGGCAAAATTTTTTGAAATGTGAAATGGCAGCATTTGGAAAACTAATGCCCTTTTCCGCGTACGTTAAAAAGGGGCGATGGGAAAAAAGGGCGCCGGGTTTTTAACGATAAACATGGATTACGTTTAAAAATGTATTTCGTTTAAAAGTAATGTTTTTAAACGTTATAAATCATTAAATAATGTGTATTAAATCGGCAATTGTAAAAATGTTAATCTTTCGTTTAAATAATGAAACGCATAATAACGTTTAAAAAAAAAATTACTAAGTAACCCTCCCTGTACCTACCCCTAACCCCTAGACCCCCCTGTTGATGCCTAAACCTAAGACCCCCCCTGTTGGTGCCTAAGTAACCCTCCCTGTACCTACCCCTAACCCCTAGACCCCCCTGTTAGTGCCTAAACCTAAGACCCCCCTGTTGGTGCCTAAACCTAAGACCCCCCTGTTAGTGCCTAAACCTAAGACCCCCCTGTTGGTGCCTAAACCTAAGACCCCCCTGTTGGTGCCTAAACCTAAGACCCCCTGTTGGTGCCTAAACCTAAGACCCCCTGTTGGTGCCTAAACCTAAGACCCCCCTGTTGGTGCCTAAACCTAAGACCCCCTGTTGGTGCCTAAACCTAAGACCCCCCTGTTGGTGCCTAAACCTAAGACCCCCTGTAATTGTTTTCGTTTAAAAATAATGTAAAAAAAAAAAAAAGTAATGTTTTTCGTTTAAAAATAATGTTTGGGAAAAATATTGTACTGGTTTTCGTTTAAAAATAATATTTAAACATGTATAAATCATTAAATAATGTGTAATCATGAGAAACAGTAATAAAACATTAAGTCTCCGGGCGCCGCTTTTAAAACGTTAGTTTTCTCCGGCGCCCTTTTTTCCTACCGGGCGCCCATTAAACGATATTTATTATAGAAGTGAATGGCGGCGCCCGATTTGTCCACTAGCCTCAGGCGCCCGAATTTACTGTTTCCCCCTTTTCCTGCTAAAAAGAGATATTGGAAGACAGCGGGGAGCCCGGTACAGGTAGTATCTATTCCTCCTCTGCACGATGCTGCCGCAAGAGGAATAAAATTACTTTTCTCACTTTAACCCATCCGCCACCCTTGATCTTTTCATACAGCTGACTCTTGTTTAAAAAATGATGAAGTCTAAATGTATTATATATGTATTATATGCACATCTCCTGAGAGTGTCATCATTCCCTGTGAAAGAGAACACATTTTTCTTTTTAGTCAATTTGGATGTTAAAGTTTCCTTACTATATTTTGTTATTGTTCATTGCCCTTTTTTTTTTTAGCTTTGTCCCCTAATGTGTTTTTTATGGTTACTCTAATGGCATGCGTCTGGAACACCGTGGGAACGCTGCTATCAGTATGTGGATTGTTCCTTCTCATGAACATTTTTACCCAGTTCAGTGGATCTCTAGATTGTTTTTCACTGAAGCTGTGGGTATTTTCTACTTTGCTTGCATTCACGGTGACTCTATTTGTATACGTCTAAAATGTAGTTCTGCTACCACATTTGTGTTCAACTGCATGGAAAAATTGGATGTAGTAGACTCGCATGTTTCAGTGAGAATGACAAGTGCTCAGACAACCATCCATTCCACGATCCACCGCGCCCGATGTGCAACTTAGACGGCACATGTGTAGTCGGGCGCAGTCATACAAGGAGCTATTTCATTCAGGGCTGTGGAGTCAGTACTAAAATCTTCCGACTCCAACTGCTTAGTTTATGAAATCACCGACTCCGACTCTGGGTACCCAGTGCCGTCTTGTCAAAGAGCTCAGAGAAGCATGTGAATGTACAGTTCAAAACATATTAACCATTAACATATTAATAACCAGTCTGTTCATGTTTTTTATTTTGCTGCTTAAAGAGTTAATTTTCAGGCATGCAAGTGACAGCTTCTGTTTTGTCGATACCTTGTCAGCAATACAGTATAGTAAACCTCATTGATAAGCAAATTACAGCCATAAAAGTTTTCATGGCAGAATATAACTTATGAGGGCAGGGGAGAGATAGAAAAAGGTCAGTAGTTCAAGCATTTTAACTCTGCGACACTTAATAGGCTGCCTTTGAGCATAGGCAATAATACATGCAATCTACTTTGTAAAGGTGCCTGATTTATTAAAGCATTTTCAATGATCCCAGAGGTGTCTTAGTGAGCATAACATATTTGAACAAAAACTATTCTGCTATTAGATGAAAAATGGTTGCAGGGATCTATGCTTGGTAATGAAATCATCTTGTATGTTTTGCATATAAGCATTTGGGGGAAATGTGGATTATTTGCAGATCTCTGTGGCAGGTTTAGTTAAATCATGAACTTTCTCAATCCAGCTATCCTGTTTATCTTGTAATCACACAATCCTATAAATTACTTATACAGAATAGGCTAATTTCAAGCATTTTCTTTATTTAAAATTGTGACAGATATAAGTATTGAAAGAAAGTTCAATGGCTCACAGAAAAAAGAGATACTTCCATAAACATAAAATACTTCTATTTTTTTTCCAAGTGTTCATATAACATACTTATTTTTAAAATTAGACCCTGATTAGTAATGCAATATTCATTACTTGCATTTGTGATTTTGGCCCTATTTTATGATATTGGCATGTCACTCCGAGTATGTACTATTTAAACTGTATTGTAACTATTTTAATTAACAGATTTAATGAATCAGTCAGTCTTACTAATTGAAAAAGTGTTAGTTCATTTCTGGAGATTCTACTAGCAAAAGAAATTATGCTGAAAAAAAGATGCAGTCAGCAATAGCAGAGAATTCTGGTGAATTGTATGAGTGTCAATGCTTTTCTAATGTACTCAAGTGTACCGAAAGAGAGTGTTTGACAGACAATGCATTGGTTGCATTTGATGGAATTTAAATTCAGTCGTTAAAACTTAACAACAAAGTGTGGTGCATCAATTTTTAATCCCTTATCTGTGAACTGTGTTATATATTTTTCCATCTAGCATTGCTGTGGTGCTGAAGCACAGCTCAATGGCAGACATGCTTGGCTCGCCATCGTTTGGCATCACCCCAGGGGACACAGGAGCACTGGAATACCTAGTGTTCACCTGATTTTGGCTCTGTAGACTTAGACATCGCTCAGGTGAAGCTGGCAATTGCCAGTAAATCCTAAGCGATGTGAAATGATAAGCGTGTAACCTCAAATTGGCTGTGGCCCCTTGGCCTTTATTCACTTTTACTCCTAAGTTTTCCTAGGAGATAATTTTCCATCTTCTGTTTAAAATAGCTTTTTAGCACTCTCGAACTGAAAAGGTACCAAAACGTAGATGAAAACGTACTGTCAAAATTATTATTTTCTTGTGAGCTGGTGGCTTAAAAGGCATTTTACTGATATGGTGTGAAAATATTATAAAGGAGAAAACTTATGCTGGGAACACGCAATGCAATTTACCATACAATCGATTGGTAATCTGACAGGAAGTTGTATCATGTGTGTCACTGAACAGCCATGAGAAATGCAGGCAATTTTCTGATCGCTTCCCGGTTAGATTTGCGCAGTCATTGCAGCGATCAGAATGACATTTTTTTTTCTTTTCATGAAGTATGTTTGTTGACCAGTGAAGGCATGTTTGTTTAAATTAACTTGATCAAGAGAGTCCCTTCCCTGGCCAGTGACACAGAGGTGTGAAACCCTAGCCAGAAGCCTGGTGTAATACATCAAAGGTTGTTCTAGCTGGTCACACTTAGATGATAATTAAGACACCAAAAGGGTGGATTTCATCCAGGTGAAGCCAAAGGAAGCTAGCTCCACAGGGGCCCACTGACAAACTCAGACACCTTGACACCACTGGGGAACAGATTGAAATACATGTGGTTTATGATTTCAGTCTATTAAATGAAAACCGTGTAAAGCACAGCTATGAAATTCATATAGTCTTATTCTTTAAAATCTTCCAAAACAACGCTAGTGTCATTTATTTGTTCGGCTACACCTATTATTCAGCAACACAAAACTGAACCCTGGCTTCTGAAGAGTCGCTACTACTGTTGATAGCTAGATCAAATAGAGTGTGTTTAACCGTTTCTATTTGCAGGTCTAGAGTCAGCCAGTCAGTTGGTTCCTCTGTCCCATGGTAACAGAGGTGGTGGCAGTTATACCCTGAAATAGTGTGTAAGTTGTATTACCGTAACTCACAGGCTCCCTTCTAGCCGGTCTGCTGTCAAAATCTCAGCAGTTTCTGTGCACCGATTGCGACCACAGATTGCATGGTCTGTGTGCTGAAACCGATTGGAAGGCATTGTGCGGTCTGGCCACTAGGGGGCTTGTGACAATGTGTACTTGTACAAACTTCTCCGGATCGGTAAAGAGATTGATTTTTCCAATGATAACTTTGCAAAATCATACAGGTCATAAATAATCGTCCAATTCCTGACGATTGGACTGGAAGTTGTATCGAGTTCCCAGTATAAGGAGAAAAAGTGAAATGAATAAAGGCCTTGGACAGCAAAAGTCATTAAAATAGGCTAACGCACCCATACAGTATTTTCTATTTCTAAGGCACTTCAATAGTTTTTGCTGCTAAGAAAAATGTAAGGACTTAAAACGTTTGTTGAAATCCTTGTAATGCATAGACCCGACCTGAACAGGATTGTTTCTCTTCCAAAACACACTTTAATCTCCTTATTGTTATACAGACAATTAGTATTTTAGCAATGGTATTTGTGATTCTGGAACACATTGTGCGACTATTCCTTTGAAGCCCAGTAAGAGCCATACACTAGGTAGTGAATAACTTGGTTATTATTGTTAAAGAAATTCAGTTGCTGCCCTTTCTGCCAAATGAGTAGAATTTGCTACCAAAGCTACAGCAAATGGAAATAACTACATGCATTAAAGTTGTTATGAATTCTTTTTTTGCCATGCCTGAAACACACAATAAAATCTTTATTTCATATGTTGATTTGAAGAGGGCCTGCGTGTGTGTTTAGAATGGCTATGTAGGATTAGTGTACTAGAAGCAAGAACAAGTTTCCTTAAAGTGGAACCCATTCTTTAGTGACAGTCTTGAAAGTGTCTCTTTTCAGTTATTATATACAGTTTCTGGCAAGAGAAAAGCTGTTGACAAATGACCCTAGAGTTCCAATCTCTTGGCTAGACAACAAAAGCACCTACAAGGGGTATATTGAAGGGTGAGCCATTGTCTATGGACTATACTGCTGATGTCACAGAATTTGACAGTTAACAGTCTAAAACCATAGACTCTGTTAGGTGCTAAGTCGATGCAAGGGGAACAGTTAAAATGGCCACGCAGTCTGCAGGTGAGAAGATGAGAAGACCGGTCTGTTCTTGTAGGTTTGGGTGATAAGTATTAGGCATAAGCCTATGGTCTGTTACCGAGTCTTCCTAAGTTAATATCTGCCTTGATCAGGAGCCCTCTTAGCAGAGCCGGGCCGACACATAGGCTGGCGAGGCTACGGCCTCTGGGCGCCTGTCAATCAATTAAATCATGAGCGCACTTCGGATCCTTGCCTGCCTGCCCGCCCTGCAATTGTCTCTGTACACTCTGTCTCTGAGAGAGAGGCTACAATAACGCTGCCTGCACCGCCCCCCTTGCTCTCAAGAGCATGTTGTTACTTTGTATCAAGCCAGCGTGCAGCTCACTAATGTGCAGCCACGCTAAGCCATATACAGAAGCTAATGCGACTGCATAGGAGGTGAGAAACGGCTCACACAGAAGCTAAGGAGTAGTGGAGCGGTGGGGAAAGGTCCATAGTAGGTGTGGAGGGGGCTGGAAGCGGGCGCTTAGAAAGTGTATTACTCAGACTGCACCTCGATCCACTCTGTCCCGCCCCCTCACTATGCGACCAGCCACAGTTTAAATGGGAGAGCGGCAAGCAGCTACTGACTTCAGGAAAGAATGCACATGTGGGAGACAGATTCATTCCAGCAGGTCTTCTCCACAAGATAAAGGTAATGGCTGAGAGGATCCCTCTCCCTCCCCCCTCCGGGGGATAGCACAGTTCCTCAAACAAGAGCAGGCTGGCTGTACTGTCACAGACGCGCTTCACTGGCCCTGGCTGCTCCGTGATGTGTGACGTACAGCCTGCTTACTGGGAATCTCTCTGCCAGTGTTGTTGCTGTGAGGGGCTAACACACTATTTTTGACATTTGAGGAGGACAAATTAAAATATAGCTTTTAATATAAATAGCTTTAACGTTATATTTTAATTTATCCTCCTCAAAGGTAAAAAATAGTGTGTTTAGTTGAAACTCATTTCTGAGAGTAGGGGGAGTAGAAAGAGAGAGGGGTCATTGTACTGCAGGTGACAATGCTGCAGACCATGCCACCTACCTTTCTGGCCAGGGTGCTCCTTCCCTAGTGACTTCTGGTGAGGTGACAATGCTGCACACCATGCCACCTACCTTTCTGGCCAGTGTGCTCCTTCCCTGCATGACTTCGGGTGAGGTGACAATGCTGCAGACCATGCCACTTACTGTAAGTGCCGCTTACTGTAAGTGGCATGTCTGCTTCATTGTCACTTCAGCAGGTGTCACCCAGGGAGGGGAGAAGTGCACTGGCCAGAAAGGTAAGTGACATGGTCTGCAGCATTGTCACCTCACCAGAGGTCACACAGGGAAGGAGCACACTGGCCAGAAACTGGTTAGTCAGTGGCATCATGGTCTATGCTGCATCGTCATCTTGCCATTTGTAACCTGGGCCAGATTGGTAAGGAGCAGGGTCTACTGCATTGACACCTCACCAGGTGTCACCCAGGGGACAAGCTTGACAGACAGGTAAATCCTGGTGAGGTGACAATGTGCTTGGTGCGGAAGCCGACCCCGAGGTCATCCGCACTGCGCATGCGTGAACCGCCGCTGTCAATCAAGCCCATGTTGTACGCAGCTTACTGCTCAGGCACAGTAGTTCTGCACCTGCACAGTAAGCCGCGTACAACGTGGGCTTGATTGACTTTTGCAGTTTGCACTGAGCATGGAGACCGGGACAGTGGCGGGGAGTGGAGGTGACAGCTTGGGACAGTTGGCTGCTAGGGGTTGGAGAAAGCCCCCAGGCGAGTAAAGCTTTTCATTTAATATTTGCCTGATAACTACTTTAAAGGAAATTTGGGTTAAACTTACCTGGGGCTTCTTGCAGCTCCCTGGAGTCCTCCTGTGCTGTGCCCACGGTGCCGGTCCAAGACTCTATGGCCAGCAGCGGGCCTCCTCAACGCACTCCCGGGGGCGTTTGCTGCATCTGTCATTTATGAAAATTGCTAATTCACATGCGCAATGTGCGCATGGCTTGGGGCCGCACATGTGCAGGAGCCGCCGACTGGCGGCAACCAGCCAGCTTTGTGGTTGTCGCCACTGCTGGCCAAAGGGACTTGGACTGATGTGTCGTGGGCACAGAAGGACATTGAAGGGGGGCGGGGCGCACTTGGGGGGGGGGGCGCACTTGGGCAGCCCAGCCTCTGTTGGTGGTGGACCTTGTCCCGGCCCTGCCTCTTAGCTGTAATCTGCTTTCAGTTAAAACCTGTTTTGTTTCTCACTCATTTCCCTTAGTACTACTCTTGTCGGTCACCCTCCAATAAAATAACATAAAACACTGGTGTATGGGAGAGACACTATCTAGGGGAAACCAGTGGGATAGGTGGGAGAAGCTGCAGAATACCACAGCCTTGGAGAGCCTATTAGCTAATAGGTGCTCCAAGTCCATAGTGTTTTGCGTGAAGATACTGTGTTCTTGACCTGATGAAGACCCACGAAAGGTGTCATCTTTTTATGTGTCCAATAAATTTGTCCTTTTTTTTCTAAAAAAAAACCCTACTCCTCACCTGAGGTAAGATTAACTATTTGAACCTTTCATAAATCATGTTTTGGAGTTCCTCCTCCCACCTATCCTAGTTTCAGAAGAAACCTTATCTGAACAACATCTACATTTTTTTTCTCATTTCAAAGGTGCAGAATCTGAAAGTGGTGCTGCAGTTTGGCATAACAGACCATTTTGTTTCCCATCACCCAAAGCAATGTCATCTGTAAATGCTGCTGCTGCAGAAGGGAAAACTGACTGAGTAAGCATGTAGATTTGGTCTAGATTTAATAAAAACAGTTTCTTATAGTTGCAACCCGCATCTAGGTCATATCAAATTATATTTAAGGTTGTTAAAAGGTTAGCGAATTAGCAGCTGTGTAATTGTAGTTGTGAGAGCCTATCTGCACCTCAAACTTACTTGTGTGGCTATAGTTGCACCATCACTACTTTAGTGTCCTTTCAATAACCCTTGTTGGAATCCAGTATGACCCAGGCATGGAATGACTGCTTAGTAACAGATTAGTTTTCTGTGATAGCTTATGATCTCTAATAATTTCTAGGCCACAAATGCCTTAATATATCAGGCCCTCTGAGTATATTGAAGAAGATTAACTTGTTATAGCTATAAAAATGTAAGGTAGCAGTTCTGTCAGTCCTGTGTAAAAACTCTGTTTCACATGAAAGAATATTTCCCAAAGAAAGTGGTTATGTAATCAGACATGTATCTCCGGGCCCCTAAGTATACAGTACAACCACCAGAGATTTGTATCACACTTGAGGCCACTGACTGTATGAAAGTTTCATCAATAACCGGGTACTAAAGTTCCCGTAGGCGCTTCATGTATTCCAAGTTTAATTTTATCCCTTCAGAGCTTCTCTTAACTCATATATAGATTTAACATGAGAGTTTGAAAGAAGGTGAGATCAGTCACTTTGATTTTTGTTTTTCGTACTCAGGCTTTCTGTTGTTTTACTTATATGTTTGTTTTTTTATTGGGAAATAATACACTGATAGAAGTCTTTCGTAATTTCAAGAACTTTTTTAGTCTAAAGTAAAGCTAATAGGCTTTATCCATCAGACCATCTTATTAGAGAACGTTTCCTTGCAATAACGAATACATTGAACCTTGTACTCTTCAGCTGTTATTTTTTCAGTGTATAATTGAAGTTGATTGGTTTCTGTGGGGCAGTAGAGACAGCTCTCATTCTAGATAGATAAATGAAGGTGACTATTTTTCAAAAGCGTTTTAGTGACAATCTTGTGCTCGGTGGCTTGTTTTTTGTTCATGGGGAAACGAAATGAAAAGCCATACTTAGAACTCTGTTCCAGGCTTGGATCATACTTGTGTCTGCAATTTTGTAAGCATTTTGGGTGAAGATTGCAAGTGTGCACATGTCATTCCCCTCACAGGGGGATTTGTCACTAAGTGGTCTGTTGCAGGGGGATCTGTCACTAAGGGGGCTGTCACAGTAGGTTTGTTCACTAAGGGGATCTGCACTAGGTTGTCTATCACAGTGGGATTTTTCACTAAGGTTTCTGTCACAGGAGAAACCATCAATAAGTGGTCTGTCAGAGGGAAGATCTGTTACTAATGCTTGGTACACACGGTAAGATTTTCCACCCGATCGTTTTTTCCGCACAATTGTGCACTCGATTCTGCGCTTGATTCTCTTATCTCCATTCGTTTTTCTTATCTTTTTCCATTCACTGCTATGAGCAATCGAGCACAGAAACGATTGGCAGCTATATTGAACATGGCAGATTTTATCAATAGGATCCATCTATCGCACAGAAAATCGTACCGTGTGTATCAGGCATAAGGGGTCCTGTCAC
The DNA here is from genome assembly GCF_040937935.1 of Hyperolius riggenbachi. Lineage (NCBI taxonomy): Eukaryota > Metazoa > Chordata > Amphibia > Anura > Hyperoliidae > Hyperolius > Hyperolius riggenbachi. The sequence continues at coordinate 495,897,936 of NC_090646.1, read as the reverse complement.
AGAGGGATCTGTCTGGATGAGAATTTTTCACAGAGGGATCTGTTGCTATTTATGATTTTTCTTAGAAGTCTGTCATTGGGGGTCTTAATTATTTTGTTGACGGACAACTCTGGATTTGGACATATAGCGCCAGATGCAGTTAAACTGCATAAAGTCACCATGGGCAGGGTGCGCTCAGCAATTTTTCATTAGTATTGCTGGTGCAGTACTGGCGATCACACATCGTGTTACCATAGCAATGGGCATGTTACTGCGGTAACGCCCGTGGGGTTAATGGGCAGTGCTGCACCGACGGTAGTAACTGTAAAATTGCCATGCATGGGTCCTTAACAGTTTACTGCATCTGGCCCTTAGTAATAACAATGTTTTTTGGTTGTTTCAATGTGCTTTTAAAGTGTTTATAACTACTTATAACAGTTTATAAAACATTTAACAGAAAAAAATATGTCATAGTATTGTAAATTTTGTACATGAAGACAACTTTATTTGTGTCTTTGAAACATTGTAACTCGAGTTGTTTGTAAGTAGGGGACTGTCTGTTTATACATTTGTGTGAAGGTTTTAGAATTTGTTTTCCTATCAGCAATTATTTATACTTAGTAAACAGCAATGATGACTGTTTTTAAATTTTGTAATTTCATGGATGAAATGTTCCAGCATGCTGGGAAATATTTACAGTCAGTGTCTCGTGACAATGCTTAATTAGGATTGGTGACTATTCTGTATCCACTCTTCCTAAATTCTTTAAAAAAACAAATTGATGCTGCCCAGTAATGTCCTCTGATGTTTATTTGGCACACTTCCTTCCCACAGTGCAGCATTGAGTAACAGTATGGCTGCACAAAACATGAAGTCATATTTCTGCATCCATATACAGTATATATATCAGAAGCAGAGCAAGACGAGGGGTTGCCTGAAATGTGATCCAGGCATCCCACTCTCCAAACTCTGCCAGCCATTTTTATACATGGATACATAATTTCTCTCAGTATGGGAAAAGAGGCGCCCTGGTGTATATAAAACTTATCAAAAGCAATAAAAACAGAAAAAATTAAGGTGGCTTACCTCAGTGATGAGATCCTTTTATGAACAAATTTAGCACAGGCAACGCATTTTGCAGGTCTGAGCCCGCTTCCTCAGGCCAATAAAAGTGCCAATTGGAAAAAAGCTGTCCAACATAGGGAGCCTCACACGAGAGGCTCCCTGTGTTGGACGCCTTTTTTCCAGAGAGGCTCCTTATGTTGGACGGCTTTTTTCCAAATGACACTTTTATTAGCCTAAGGAAGCGGAGCCGCAAAACGCCTTGCCTGTGTTAAATAAAACCCCCTTGTTCATACAAAGTTCTCGTCACTGAGCTAAGCCACCTTGTTCATCGTCAATGGTATCTGATCGAATGTACTGTCAACCATTTGGCAGATTGTATCGGTAATGGGCACCTTTACATTGTGCACAGCAGGGTGAAACCGCTGGCATGGTCTTAGGCCATGATGTCTATGTAAGAACTGGCCAGTTTGTAAACCATTCATTACCATCATCTGTATATTTCCCTTTGTTTAGCTAGAAGTGGCACTAATCTGTCCTTATTTCTGACCCATGTGCAGTTTCAGTAAATCACAACATTTCTGCGACTATCAAACGCTATAACCCCATTATGACATCTTTATCCCTATTTACTTTACATAAACTAAACATCCCTGTAAATTGCACTACATCGCTTATCTAGTCTGCAATTTAAGCATCCCTCAGGAACCGAGCTCTACCTCATAGGCATCAACAGATTTCAAATGCAAATTTCTCTTGAACTGTGAAGACGACAGAATGCTGCATAATGTTCTGTCTCGTGAAATCTTGTGGCTAAATCCTGATTTTGTGCAACACGGTGGAAGTCGTGCATTGGAAGACTATCTGCATATGTATTTTGTTATGGATGTGTAGCCTCTTTTATTTGCCTGTTTTCTGGAGGAACACTTGGCGTAAGATGTAATGCTCAGATGTGAAATGACAGTTGGCCTCATTAATCAACGTTTGAGGAAAGAACGACCTTAGACTGTCTCCATTGCTTCATAACATTGGGAACAACTGCAGGCAGCAAGAGATACAATATACTACTAATGCTGTCCTGAAAAACAAACGATTGTTCTGAAATCAATGTCCTCTCACTGGGGCAGGAATATAAAAACCAATGCAAGGAACAATGGGGTTGGTCTACTAAAGAATGTAAATCTTAACCTGTGCAGATAGTGCACATTAAGATTACCGGTATTTACGCAATTTACACAGCATCTTTCACAAAATGCGTAACATTCTATATACCTGCAACACTTTGGTTGCTTGAGTAATGTACTCCTCGATCCACACACCTCACTTGCATTGATTCTGCATGCACAGTCTATTCTGTATGGCTGTGACAGACTTGTGAACTCCAAAAGTAAGTGTGACCACTGACCAGCACTATGCAGTGCTGTGTAATTCCTGGTTTAGCCTTTATTATTGGGTCAGTATTGGTTAGAAGTGTGGTAGGTGCGGATTATCCCACAATGGGCATGGCTGGATTTAAGGCAAGGCCACAAAGACCATGACCTGGGGCACCAGGAAGCAAGGGGGCCAGCAGTGGGCACTAAGGCAGTTTAAATGGCGAACATGTAAACTACAGAAGTCACAAACCCAGTCTGTTGCTGTCTTGCTTCCACAGGGGCAAGCAGTGGAGCACAGGTCCTGTGCTCTCCTCATCCTGTGCTGTTCTTCCTCCAAGGGCGGGGTTGGTGACAGTGGGCCTTGGGCGGTAAAATGTCCAGATCCGGCCCTGACAATCGGGTGTACGGAGACAGCCATTGCTTACCACTTTTCAGTTTAAGAACTGACCAACAGACCTTGACAACAGTTGACATAAGTCTTGTACAACATGAAACATTTGATATACCCCTGTAAATTAGTAAGGTAAGGTGCTCGTATGAACCCATTTTGGCTTCTCCAAGTGTGATGGCTGCATTATAGTTATCCTGTGAATGCCACCATCTGACTGTAACATAACTGGTGCATGGATATAGCGCGTTACACATGTTGTGTAAGTCGCTACGTAAATTGCGTAAATGCCACAATCTGCATGTGATGATCCGCTCAGCTGGCTGCACAGGCAGACAGCTGTTTGACCATTCCTTATGTCTTAGGATGCAGGTCTCTGGAAAGGAGACCTGGCTTCATCTTGCAACTTTCAGAGTACATACATGCACATTGCCCAGCTGTCTCCTTTGAGGGCTGGCAGTATAAGAAGCTATGTTTCCCAGAGTCCTTTGCTGGTCATTCCTTCAGGGTTTGTTGAAACACTCCTAGAGTGTCAGCCATGCTATATCTTGTCAAAGTTATCTTAGAGTAATTCCTGGGACTGCACTAGGGAGTTTCCCTAGTGCAGTTAGATTGTATATCTGTTTTGTCTGTCTGTTGCGATTGTCCTGTCCCAGCGGTGGTCGACAGGAAATCGTTCTGGTTGTCTGGGTGCTAACCGGAGCAGCGGTTGCTACCGGTAGTCCCTTCTGATCTGTCTTGCTTGGATCGCACTAGCCTCTAGCGGTAGTGGCAGTGGATCCTTCTGTTCTGTCGTGCCTGGATCGCACTAGCCTTGCACTAGCGCTGTGGACCCTTCTGTTCTGTTTTCCTGGATCGCACTAGCCTTTAGCGGTAGTGCTGTGGATCCTTCTGATCTGTCTTGCCTGGATCGCACTCGCTCTGGCGGTAAGAGCAGTGGATCTTTCCTAGATTATTCCTGTTTTCCGTTTGTCTGTCTTGTCTGATACGAACGCTTGCTGTAGGCTCGGTGAGGTGACCGCTAAGCAAGCGCTTGCGTTCTTTGTTTTGTGTTTGTCTGTCGGTGGTTATTTAGGCGTGCTTGTCTCTGTTGTGCTTAACACGCGGAGACCGCGCTGTAAACGCGTTTGCTGTTGCGAATGAGTGCGGTGTTCGCGTTTAGTTAGCGTAGGTTATTTTTGTTACTTCTCATTGTCGTTTTCTGTGCCTTTGCTTCTCTCGTGCCCTGTCTTGCTTCAGCCTTGTGTCACCTCTGGCAGTCGCCTCTCTCGCGATTGCGTTCCTACTTTTGTTTCTGCTGATGTGTGTTCACCGTCGCAGGGTCGCGACTAGATTGGTGAACACACATTCATCCTGTACCTGTGCTCTTTCTCTTTAAGGGCTGTTCAGCCCCCGCATTGTCTTGATCTGTACAATCCCCATCTGGCATCTGTGGCCGTGCAGCGGTTGTACTCGTTTGCACTCCACAGCGCCATCTGCCGGTGGGAATTGCCCTCTACTGGTGCTTGCACCAAAGCTGGGTTCCCCCCTTCATACGCTTGTGGAGGATTTCCGCCGTGTCAGCGCACGCCTTGTGCGCTGATCACGGAGATTATTCCGCAATCGTTACACTGCACATGTTAAGATTAACTTTCTTAAGTGAATCAACCCTGTTGAATCAAAACTGGATTAGTTGTTCACAGCGACTAATCAGAGTCTTTGATCTGGGCTAAGGATGAGTGAGAACAGTTTTGCAAGAAGTGAAAGTGTACCTGAGTGTGAGTGAGGAGAGTGCGGCAACCCCCACTTCCATGGGCAGCTCCCCTAGCAGCAGTCTTATGTGTTCCATGTGAACCCTCTTACCCTTTTCCAGGTGTAGCAGCATAATCTTTGTTGTATATTGCCTTTGCAGAAATCTGGCTCAGGTGGCAACATTACCCTTGGTGGACCTGATTCCTTTGGCCTCAGTGTACTGTTATGCTTAATTTATGTTTTATTCCTGTTGTCATATAGAAATTTATGGATAGAAATTGTATGTGCGTAGCAGTTTCCTTTCAATCGGGCGTTCCTTTTGGAAGCCATCTCTATATTCTGCTTTATGTAACTTATTAGCACAAAATACAAAAATGTATGTGTGTGGTGGATTCCTTCTGATATTGGGAATCACCATATGACCTGGACTGTATCAGGGGGATTGCAATCCACACATATCCCAAGTGAATATGTAAGTACAGATTTTTCCTTTGATTCTAATGTAACAAGTTCACATCAATGCGCTTTGGTAGTGTCCAGTTGAGAAACGTGGTGTTGCGTGCATTTCTGTTTATTGTGCTGTGAAGTGCACAGCAATGCAAGTGAATGGGTGCGCTATTTAAGTGCATAGAAGCGCATAGTAATGCACTTTGGTGATGTGTTTTTTACCCCAATTAACCTCCTTGGCGGTATGAGTTCTTCATGATTTTAGGGTCTAAAAGTGATGCATTTTTTCTTTAGCTTTTAGACCCTAAACTCAGGAAAAAAATAATTCCCCACAGAGCCTGGAGCAGCCCTGCACTTACTCACCTTCCTGGGATCCAGCGCTACAGTTCTCCCTCCATCCTCTGAGTGGAGCTGTAACCCTATAGTGAGATCACCGGCTGTCATCATGACAACAGATGTTGAGCTCACCAGAGGGATGCAGTGCCTCCGAGGGCAGGAAGGAGAATGGCTGCTGGTGTCTGGATCCTTGGGGAGGTAAGTTGAAATGCCCGCTGTGCGCTATGCTCTGCATAGACCTCACAACGGCTACCACCAGTCAGGCTTGGGATTACCGCTCTGAGCTGTGGTTTCCCGCCCCAAGCCTGACTCGGGGTTACCGCTAAGAAGTTTAAAGGAAAAAAAAAACATTTTCAAATGAAAACAAATCTTTACTGACAACTGCTACATCAAATAACCAAAACATGCTGAACAAAAATGCACAACGAGGAGGAAGAGGGGTCCAGGGTGGGATAAAACTAGGTTGAAACCAAATAAAAACAGAAAAGGTAGAGGTGGCTTACCTATCAATATGACACAGTCAATGGAAGAAACACATTTTTATTTGCACTGGTTATGAAACACTCATCAACACATGCATTTTTTATCATGTGCTTAAATACGTTTCTGAACGCACCCAATGTGAACGAGGCCTAAGGATTACAGAATAAGGTAGAGGTCATTCAGATACTTTACAATTATGTAGTAACTTTGCATAAAAAAATACAGCCCAGGTTAAAAGGGAAAATTAGCAATTGAACTCTATATTAAATCTCTCAAAATTTTTGTGACTTTAAATGTACCGGTAACTATAAGCTATTTTTTATATATTCTGTATGTGGAAGTTTGCAAAAAATAAGAAAATATACCAGTGTCCAAATCCAGGTTATGCTTATGGCAGAAAATGTGAAGAACTGCTTGTGATGATCACCTCCTGTATTAGCAGTCTGTGGATGGCGTCGCTTGTTGCTTGAAATATGTCTGTTGCTAGCTAATCACTGTCAGGGGCATTTTACCTAGTCAATGAGTGATAAGATGCTGTAGTGCTTTCATCATCATGTGCTGCAGTTGAAGAGGGCTGTGCAGGACCAATTTTAGATAAAATAATGCCCTTGGCAAAAAATAAAAGTGGAACTTCAAAGGCTGAGACATGGTGCAGCCAATCTCTGAAAGCAAAGCAACACATCTCATAAACTGGGCAAGACGTGTAGCACGGAGGGGACATGGCAGATCTTCAGCTTGAGATACCGAAGTAACATTTTTTCATTACCAACAAAAGCTTTGTACAAAAATGTTCAGGTAGCTCTCAGTACAAGCATTTAAGCCAACTATAACTTCAAGACTGTTTTCTGACCCAAATGTCTATTAGTTTTCCTGGTTTACACCAGACCACCTGCAACCCTGTGGATAGATGATCTTCTGTGTTACCTTTTTGCAAACTGAGTATTATTGTCCTGCTTCATATACGGTGTTGCAAAACGCCATCTGCCTTCCTATAGAAAACGACTGGCCTTATTGGACGAGTATATATATATATATATATATATATATATATATATATATATATATATATATATACATACAGTGGAGGAGATAATTATTTGACCCCTCACTGATTTTGTAAGTTTGTCCAATGACAAAGAAATGAAAAGTCTCAGAACAGTATCATTTCAATGGTAGGTTTATTTTAACAGTGGCAGATAGCACATCAAAAGGAAAATCGAGAAAATAACCTTAAATAAAAGATAGCAACTGATTTGCATTTCATTGAGTGAAATAATTTTTTGAACCCTCTAACAATAAAAGACTTAATACTTAGTGGAAAAACCCTTGTTTGCAAGCACAGAGGTCAAACGTTTCTTGTAATTGATGACCAAGTTTGCACACATTTTAGGAGGAATGTTGGTCCACTCCTCTTTGCAGATCATCTCTAAATCCCTAAGGTTTCGAGGCTGTCTCTGTGCAACTCTGAGCTTGAGCTCCCTCCATAGGTTTTCTATTGGATTAAGGTCCGGAGACTGACTAGGCCACTCCATGACTTTAATGTGCTTCTTCTTGAGCCACTCCTTTGTTGCCTTTGCTGTATGTTTTGGGTCATTGTCGTGCTGGAACACCCATCCATGACCCATTTTCAGTTTCCTGGCAGAGGAAAGGAGGTTGTCGTTCAGGATTTCACGATACATGGCTCCGTCCATTTTCCCGTTAATGCGATTAAGTTGTCCTGTGCCCTTAGCAGAAAAACACCCCCAAAGCAAAATGTTTCCACCCCCATGCTTGACGGTGGGGACGGTGTTTTGGGGGTCATAGGCAGCATTTTTCTTCCTCCAAACACAGCGAGTTGAGTTAATGCCAAAGAGCTCTATTTTGGTCTCATCAGACCACAGCACCTTCTCCCAGTCACTCACAGAATCATTCAGGTGTTCATTGGCAAACTTCAGACGGGCCTGCACATGTGTCTTCTTGAGCAGGGGGACCTTGCGAGCCCTGCAGGATTTTAATCCATTGCGGTGTAATGTGTTTCTAATGGTTTTCTTGGTGACTGTGGTTCCTGCTAATTTGAGGTCATTCACTAACTCCTCCCGTGTAGTTCTAGGATGCTTTTTCACCTTTCTCAGAACCATTGACACCCCACGAGGTGAGATCTTGCGTGGAGCCCCAGAGCAAGGTCGATTGATGGTCATTTTGTGCTCCTTCCATTTTCGAACAATCACGCCAACAGTTGTCACCTTCTCTCCCAGCTTCTTGCTAATGGTTTTGTAGCCCATTCCAGCCTTGTGCAGGTCTACAATTTTGTCTCTGACATCCTTGGGCAGCTCTTTGGTCTTTCCCATGTTGGAGAGTTTGGAGTCTGCTTGATTGATTGGTTCTGTGGACAGGTGTCTTTTATACAGGCAACTAGTTAAGACAGGTGTCCTTAATGAGGGTGACTAATTGAGTAGAAGTGTCCAACCACTCTGTGGGAGCCAGAACTCTTAATGGTTGGTAGGGGTTCAAAAACTTATTTCACTCAATGAAATGCAAATCAGTTGTTAGCTTTTATTTAAGGTTATTTTTTCGATTTTCCTTTTGATGTGCTATCTGCCACTGTTAAAATAAACCTACCATTGAAATGATACTGTTCTGAGACTTTTCATTTCTTTGTCATTGGACAAACTTACAAAATCAGTGAGGGGTTAAATCATTATTTCCTCCACTGTATATATATATATTGGGAGGGGGTTTTAAGTAACATTTTATTTATTTTTTTTATACATTTTTTATATACTATGACTGGTGAATAATAATAGTTGCTGCAAAACTGCTTCGTACAGCGTGAAGCTCATACTGAATACTTTTCCTATGAACATTTTTAGTTTAAGAGACATCATGTCACCAAATTATGTTTACAATTTGAAATTCATTGTTTTTTACATACATTTACATGAAGTTGAGATATTGTGACCGACCAGTACCTACCTCTTTATCTTAATTGCATAGCACTCCAAATCCTCAAAACAGTGCACTGCACCTGAGGTTCTATTTCAGCCCCTAATGATGCTGACATCGGGAGGACTGAGATGCATGGAATGTCTCTGCTGCTTGTATCCATATCATTGTGTATTCCTGTATGAAAAGCGGATTTTTGCAACTTACAATACTAGTTTGTCTCTCCTCTTCTTTGCTGTAGAAATCTATTATATTTTTAAGCAATATCTTAAAGTGAAATGAGAATGTCACTACAATAAGAAATAATATATTGTATCTAATTTTTTGTCTTATTAGATATCTGCCAGTCTGGCCAACCTGCTAGGTTTATGATCCGATGTGTAATGTGCTTGTGAAATACAATGCTACTGGGTAAGTAGATAACATTGCATTGATTTAAATTTTGGTTAGTTTATGTGAGCACATTGGCCAAGTGTTAAAGTATACATTTTTACACGGAATGCGTTTCTTGCTAGTTTTAAAGAATCATTTCATGAACTGTTTAATGAAAATTCTTGAATATTCAGTCAGTGCATCTAATGCTTAACTGGTTTGCGTTCCACGGTTTTTACCCCTTAAGGTTCCTGACATGTTTGACACGTTCGCTGTGTCGTTTTGATACAGCAGTAACTTTTTAATGACTTAAGCCATATTAGTGATATATACATCTTGATTCTTCGGTACAATCTAGGCTTTCTTTGGGCCATTTTATGGGGAAAAATTAGGCATAAATGCAGGAAATACCAATTTTTTCTTTTTCTCCCTTCCTGATTTTCACATGACACGTCCCACAGTTATAAAACACATAAAAATTTATGGTTTGGCCCTTCTCGGTTAAAACCATACCCCATATGCCGTATTTTATTACTAGCTGAGCATGTCTGTGGCGATCGGATGATTTGGCTAGGATGACCGTTTAGGGGCCATAGTGCTGTAAAGATGCATCGCTAAGCATTGGGGCTCCAAACTTTAGCCCTAGAGATCGCATCCAATTGCTACAGGCGCCAGTCATTAAAAGTTTATAAACAGGTATAGGTATTGCAGGGGTTAATAATGGGTTAATAGGCTAGGCTGGGGTTAACCATTAACTGGGGGGGGGAGAGAACAACACTTTTTATTTTATTGGGACCGTGTTGCTTTTTTCCCCCTAACTTTATTGGTTGATTGTTGCTGTTACCTGGCAACAGTCATTCACAGGACCGTGTACGGTCACGTGCATGTGCAAGAGGGTGCACGACAACATGCACGCTCCCACGTGCACATGCCCCTGCAGGCAGTGGTTTTTAATACAGGAAGGAGATTTTATGTCCTAAAACCCACAGCAGCACTAATTAGGATGTATAATCTATGTCCTGAAAATAAAAACATTTGAGCACTTTTTTCCATTAGTTGTAATGTGCTTTTCTGTGTGGGTAGCATGATGCATAGTGGACAGAAATCCTGCCTTGTAGTGCTAGTCCTTACCTCCAATCTGTGCCAGGACACTAACTGTGTGGAAGCTAGCGGGACAGCATGCTGGACTTGATAGACTGACTTCTAGGGGCTGAAAGAAGCCCTGGGTAGCTAAAACCTAACTTTTTTCTTTTAGCTCAGATATCCTTTAAGGGATGTCTCCTTTAGAGCAAATGGCCAGAATATTGATTTTCCTCTCTAATCAAATTCATAAAATCCTTTCAACACCCCCTCCACCCCCACAGTTGTATGCAAATGTTTGGGTATCCCTGGCTAAATTACATAACAGAGGATGCTATATTATACATGTTTATTGTATATAAAAATTCTAAATAAATTAATGTTTAGATCTACCTTTTTGTTTGAATAATACATGGTTTGACATATGCAGGTGTACTGTAAATGCAGAAAAATGAGGACAATCAATAATATGCAAGGCATGAAGGTCTTCTCTCTCATGTACTTACAGTGCTTTGCTTTATTTGCAAAGAGCCAGTGGGCTTTGCTACTCTACAGAGTACTCTGCAGAGATCTAACCTGTGTTTTGTGCCTCTGCTGGCAGTATATTACATATATTACAGTATATTGTTTTCTCAGAACAACCTGATCTGTAACTTGACCTGTATTAGTCCAAGCAGGTCTCATCACTCCCTTGCATGTGGAGCATATTAATAGAACTTGGCCTTACAGGACAATACATATAAAGGGTTTTTTGTCATTCTCCCTTGTAAGATGTAAAAGGGGTCAAAATATGCTAATGAAATACAACTATTGCAATTAACATAATGTGCAATGGGAAACCCAAGTACAACAGAGCACAACAGTTGCATACATTGAGAACCTATTGTATTTAGTTACCTTCGTTAGTAAAAATTAAGCAAGAAAGAGAGTATTTTTCTAAAAGAATATCTGTTTGCAAATATTAATGCAGAGTTACTTTAAAAAGACCCTGTACTGAAAAAAAGTCCCCTGGGGGGCACTTACCTTGGGAGGGGAAGCCTCAGGGCCAGTTTCCACTAGCCACTACACGTAGCTGCGAGACGCGCGGTGACACTTCCTGGTCAGCGGGGACACTGACGAATCCCAGAAGCCGTGCCATGCACGGGTATGAGATTCGCAGCCTTCCGCATGGAAACTGACGGCAATGTTGGCTGAATCGGTAAGGTAAGCAATTTGGCCGGCGGCGCTATGGTTTCCTATGGCAGAGTTTCCCCGCGCGATTCGCCTGCGGAGAAACTCTGTGGATTCGGCCCGGTTTCCGCACTAGTGGAAACGGGCCCTCCCCTGTAGCTGCAGGCAATTCAGTGCTGGCTCCCCCGAGGTCACCCGCTATCCTAGCTCGACAAGCCTGACAAGGCTTGATATATTTACCTTCCCTGGCTCCAGCGGGGGCGCTGTTGCGGCTCTCAGCATGGAAATAGACGGAAATAGCCGATCTATGTCGGGTACGCTCTATTACGCAGGCGCAGGAGACTTGCCCCTGCGCAGTAGAGCGGCCCGACAGCGGTCAGCTATTTCCGCCTATCTCAGAGCAGAGAGCCGATACTACACTTGTGCTGGAGCCAGGAAGGTAAATATTTACATCTCCGCTGTTCAGAGAGGCACAGCGAGTGGGACACAGGAGGATGGGGGAAGCCTGGATAGGATCCGGAGGTGAGGACCCCCCAGGGGAACTTTTTTAGTTACAGATTTTCTTTAATTGTAAAATACTTCATTTCCTAGGCCCATTAGGCCTTTATGTTTATTGTCATTTTTGGTGAGCTGCAGAGTTTTTTTTTTCTCAACTGTAGGGCTTAAAAACATCTCTGACATTTAGGTATGAGCTCAGGCACTTATATTGATCCGAGGCAATGGGCAGAGACCTGTGAAACGTGTTGTCTGTTTTAAAAGTGGTTTAATAAATCTTACCTGATCTAAACCCCCCTTTTTCGTCTGGGTTTTGTCATCTGGAGAGTCAGTATGTTTATTATTTTCAAGTTTTTACATATAATCTGAATAATAATCTTATATATATCCTACCTAATAATAGGCAAGTGTCCCTGCGTCTTTCCGTGTGTAAGTGTTTTTTAGCACTGCGCATGTGCAGGGACAAGACGCAGAGACACTGCCAGAGCCGGTGGAGGACGGGGTCATAATGGGCGGGCGTGCCATCGCCCGCTCGATGGGAGCGCGACGTGCGTTTTGGGCGTGCACGACGGGGATGCGCGACCTGCGGGCGCGCATGCTGTGGCGAGGACTGACATAGAGCCCATTTTTAAACGGACTTAGGTCGCCTAGTATATATGTAATTTATACAAATATATATATATATATATATATATATATATATATATATATATACATATATATATATATATATATATACATATATATATATATATATATATATATATATATATATATATATATATATATATAATCATATTTTTCCTGCCTCCACCCCTCATCATCTCTGACGTTTGGTTGTCAGTCGCCAACTTTGTAGGTGAGTATCAGATGAGTAATGGGATGGGGTGTAGTTGGGCTTGAAGAACCCCCTGCTTTTTTTTTTTTGTCTTTCTGCAGTGCTGGTTGAGACCTGTAGTTTCCTGTATACATGAACAGTTTTAGATTTCCTTTTTCCTTCAGTGCAGATGTGTTTTGGTAAGGACACAAAATGGTAGCTAATAAAGTAGACTTTTGAAATGCATTTTAAGAAATGCTATTTTTCTTACAGTAATCCAGCTCAGAAATTTGGTTCCGCTGTGAGGTATGCACAGCAAAAGAGTGCAATACAAAAATCTTTTGTTTACATTCCTCTGTTGCTACAATTAGTATACATTCCTGGCAGTGCTGAAACTCCTTCTATGGCCTCGATTCATCATTGTCTTTGAGATAACTTTTTCCAGTTTGTTAAATTACCGAATTCGAAGTTTAGCGATTTCTAGTTGTATTCATCAAGGTTTTTCGGCATTCGGTGTGAATTTGATAACAATTCGGTAACCATTCGGTAACGTGTCGATATTTCCATTTTACAGCGGTAATTTAACACAAGGCCATAAGATTCCCATGGAATTGTGGGTAAAAGGCAGTCCTTTGAGCACTACGTAGCAACATTCTGAATAGGGCTTAACACCTGGACCAGGATTCTGGAAGTGGTTGGGACAATCCCACAATTTGATAGGAGCCTTTTCTAAAAAATTATAGTGCAGCTAGCAAAATTAGTTAACCCTGGCACTGCCTGTGTTCTCTTACAAGATGATTCAAGAGAAATGCAGATGTCGTGTTATAGCAAATAAATCTATTCTCTTACAAATTTATATGGTTGCAGACCTTATTCTTGCCCTTCTGCGCCTTTGAATCACTCTCAGCTGATACATAACCACTTCATATGGCTCCATCTTCTCTGTCAGCAATGATCTGACAGGAATAACGACAGAGCAGTGAAGGAGATAACTAATCCTAAATGTAACGCTAAACCACGCCCACTTTCTTTTTCATGAATTGCACTTGTTACCGAATCGTTAACGAATGTTCGCTAACAGCTGTAGATAACTTTGATGAATCCTGAAATGAAGTTAACAAATTCGGTATTTTACCAAACTGTTGTTAACAAATTTGCTAAGTGTTGATGAATCGAGGCCAATGTGTGCAGAACAGAGAGAGCTCAGAAGTGATCACTGGGTACAGTACAATAAATAAATAAATACAGGAGCTATGAATAAAATGCAATGACAGCTTTCAGAGGAAATAAACTGTACTTTGGTACCTTGTAATTTGTAAATGAATAATAATACTTGTGCACAAAAGCAAATATGATAACTGTATGGGTTATAAAAAGTAGGAAAACACATTTTATTGAATATTATGTCAGAGTTTAATATTGCTTTAAAGAACAGCTATCAAAGAAACAGTTTTTCTGTAAACCCCTCATACCTACAGAGCTTTTAGCCAGCAACACTAAAATGCTTTTCATAGGTCTCTCAGCACAGCCCGTTTGAAAAGAAAAGCTGTGTTTACCAGCTGTTTTGTAGCAAATTGTGTCAGCATCAGGGGGAGGGGGAGGCAGAACTGAACTGTAACCTGGCTGTGAATTGTTTACTTTACACTGCGTGACAGAGAGACACACACAGACAGGAACACAGAGCTTCAGCTGATGATTATTTACACGCATTTGAAGCTACATTTTTGCTTCCGATCATTCTGATAGGAATTCCAGTAACAGTATTAGAGCCAGTGAGGATTGTTTCTTAATGCTGGATATGATGGGCTCAGTCCTCCATAGTAATGTCCACAGTGAGTGCTGTTCTCTATAAATGTCATTTTCTTCATATAAAACATGAAAAGGTGAAACAAAGCCTATGTATTACTAGTTGCTAGTAATTACTGGTAATATATGTGGAATTTAGAATTTTAGCTAACTTTGATAGTTGTCTTGTAAGTATTTAAGTGTAGGATAGTACATTTTCTGTGCAGTTTTATACTTACTGCACATATAGTGAGTAATAAGATATGTGATCTGCAGAAACTTGATTTAGTAGCAAACTTCAGAGTTTCATGAAACTGTTAGGTTTTGTGACCTGTGCAACTTATGGCATTATCTCAGGGAGAATATCTCTCCTTACAGTCTTCCAGACTCCTTCAGTAGAATGCAGCCCTGGTGCTCACAGTATGCTATTTTCACAAACAGCTTTATTATGAGCTAATTCAGTGTATAGCTTTTCAGATTTGGAGGTCACAGACCTCTGCACATAGGCATACCAGGTATCACCAGCTCCATTGTGTGCACTGAGCCTTGGTCCTCCTGCACAGTTCTAGAATGTTTTTGTTTGAAGTAGATGTTTTCCAGCCTTTGCCGTTTTAGTCTTTTTTTATTATATTTTTCCTTCTGTAATTTTATTCATTTTGGGAAATAAAAATGTCAGCCTCAGTATTCTCCTCGCTGCAGGTTTCCTTGACGCAAATCAGATGAGAGGGTGCTTTTAGAAAGGCATGTGGGTTATTGAAGTGACAGCAACAGAGGAGGTTTGAGCTGTTGTAGAGGTTTAGACCTTTAATAAAATGTTGGATCTGAAAGAATTGAAGATAGCAAGATTCCCAAGATTCCGGAAGTTGTAACCATTCTTTCAATATTTGCAAAGAATAAAGTTTATTTGTAAATGGGTCAAGCAGATCTAACACAGAAAGTCCTTCATGTAAATTTTTCAAACATTTTTAGCAATTTCAGAACAGATTGGAGTGTTCTGCCCATCAACTGTCTGAAGTATGTCATTGTGTTAATATCTCTTATGAGCAAAATCATGTAGGATAAAACAGGAAGTAGAAGTGCCTAGTCATTCAGAGACTCAAAATCCCATTGGGATTGGGCCCGATCCAATTCAGTTTTTCTCTTTTCTCCTAAGTGAATTTTCATATCGTATCAATAAAATGCCTTTAAGCCATCAGCAAGCAAGAAAATACTCAGTACCTACTTGTTGGTTCAATTGCAAAGCGCTGAAAAGTTATTTAAACAGAAGATGAAAAATTATCTCCTAGGAGAAAACTTATGGGAAAAAGTGAATTGGCCCATAATGTTTCAAGTCCTCGTCTTCTTTAACCATATGTGGCTTTGCACATAGGGGAGTACTTGTAGCAGAAATTGACCATTTTAGTCACAAGAAACCTTGCAAAGTTGTTGTAGAGCGGTCAGCAACTCACATTTTCCTGTCCTCTTTTTTTTTTTTAATACTTTCTGGTAATTTTGCCACTAACCAAATAATTTCATTATTTCAAGTGTAGTGAAGAAATGCCCAAGTGGTGCACATCTCAAGAATTCAGTAGCCAAGGCTCCTTAAAAATTAAATGAGGTGCCTAATTTCGAGGTATTCTTCAGCTGTTGTTAAAAGGAAACTGAAGCGAGTAAAAATATTTTAAATACACACATGTTGTACCTGCAAATGAATATTACATACTAACCTCACTGTCAGTTCCTCTCAGAAGCTCACCATTTTCTTATTACGGTGATCCCATCCAGTTCTGACAATATTTTGTCAGAACTGAAATATACCAGTTGCTGTCAGTTATACATCAGCAGCTGTCAGTTACAACTGCATATGCAAGATAATGTCCATGTATTCCTATGGTTTAAGTGGGTGATATTACAAAGGGACTGAACTTTTGTATTACAAGTGATTTTGATATTTGCCGGTTTGAGATCGACTTAATTGAGGCTATTAGAAAAATAAATGTACACAAATACTTTAAGAGCAAAAATGATGCAGTGAAAGTTAATGCTGAAATAGGATCTCTGGGCTTCAGTGTCAGCACTCCTTTGGATACCAAAGATGAGGATACCCTGCAAATTTTGAGGGATGTTTTATTGGAGAGTGGGGGACAGGAAACTGAAGAGGCAAATTGGGAGGGGATGGAGGGTGACAAATTTGTACGCTTCCGTAAATCTAACTTCAATCCACCCATTACTCCCGGTAGCCCTCTGGAGTCCTTCCAGAAGGGAATAATAAGGGAAGTTAAGGCCTGTATTTACCCCAGGGAAAGTAAAAATATTACTGAAAGTGAAGAACGAGCGCTGAAAAGTCCAGGGAAGACCTGATATGCAAACCTGCTGACAAGGGGGGCAATCTTGTCATTCTCCTGAGAGAGATGTATTTGAAAGAGGTGTACCGCCAACTTGATGATACCCTAACTTACGAAAGATTGGACACTAACCCAACCGAGAAGGATAAAGGGAGACTGAGGACACTCCTCAGAAGGGGCGTTGAGTTGGGGGTTCCTGAATAAGAGATTGGAGGAGGAACTTTTTACAAAGATTGTGGTACTACTTACCTAAGATGCACAAAACGTTGGTGAACCCACCGGGGAGACCGATTGTCTCCGGGGTGGGTTCACTAACGGAAGGCCTTTCTAGATACTTGGACCACAAGTTGAGGCCGTGCCTCAGATTGGTGAAGTCCCTGGTGCAGGACACAGTAGACATCATAAATGTCCTGGATGGTTTTCGATGGCAAGATTGCTTCCATTTGGCCACAATAGACGTGGTCAGCCTATACAGTTGTATCCCACATAAGGCAGTGTTACAGGCTGTACATCAAATTCTGGATAGGTATGGCAAAACCGATGAGTTCTCTGACTTTCTATGTGACTGCTTTGTTCTATCTCAAAATGCCTTTTTGTTTAATGGACAGTGGTTCAGACAAGTGTCTGGGACCGCGATGGGGACCCCACGTATTCCAATTTGTTTCTTGCCGTTTGGGAGGATGAGACAATTTGGTCCTCCTCCAATTCCTTCCGAAAAAATTTGAGACTATGGAGAAGGTACGTGGATGGACGTCATTGTAGTCTGGGATGGTAGCTGTGTTGAATTTAACAGGTTTATGGAGTGGTTTAATTCCAACCATGTAAACATGGAATTCACATCACACTTCGGGGATAGGGAGATGGAATACCTCGACCTGAAGGTGGTGATTGAAAATGACCAGGTAGTTACCAGTGGTCATAGGAAGGTGACTGCTATAAAATAGTCTTCTACACTTCAACAGCTACCATCCGGGACATTTCAAGGACGCCATCCCGTACGGTCAGTTCCTCAGATTGATAACAGCTCTGTTATTGATTTTGAGTCACAAGCGGAAGAATTGCGCCAGCGAATCCTCAATAGGGGTTATTTACCTCAGTCAATTTCACAGGCCCTATATAGGGCTCGGGAGGTCCCTCGGGACCGTCTCCTTAATAGGAGAGTAAAGAAACGCAGTGGAGAACGCAGATTGAATTTCATTTTTGATTATTCGCCCCTCTCAAACAGAATTCGCCATGTTATACGTGAGCAGTGGCACACTTTATACGCTGACGACCATCTTAAGGATCGGACTACACAATTCCCTAGAGTGAGCTTCCATAGAGGGAAAACTATCAGAAAAGTGTTGGTACACAGTGACGTGGGAAAAAACGCCATTACAACTGCAGATAATTGGCTGACTAAAAAGAAATGGATGGGAAATTTCACCTGTGGACGATGCATGTCGGTCTATGAAAAGATGCGACACTGTACAGATGGGTGCAGTCACATGGAAAATCAGACAGTCCATCAGTTGTCGTACGAAATATGTGGTCTACTGTGTGTGGTGTTTTTTCTTCAACACAAAAGATCAGTGAAGAATGTGGAGGGTGCCACTCAGCTTATAGAACATGTAAGGGAGGTGCATAATGCTAATGCAGGTTGCCTTACCTTTACAGGTTTAGAAACAGTGGAGATTGACAAAAGGGGTGGTTTGAGGGATGAGAGATTGTTAAAAAGGGAAGCTGCCATGTTTACACGTACTGAGGCTTTGGGGAATCTTGGTTTTAATATGAGAAATTAGATTAATGCCTTTTTCAGATAATGTGTCCTGTAATTTTACCGAGAAATATTTTTTACTGCTGTCTTTTCCCCTCCCTCACCATTCTTGTTATACCCCCTCTCTCTGAGATTTGAGTGGGGGGGAGCAAGTACCTGTATTTAGCCGGATGGGTGGGGGATTAGGCAGGCCCTACGTGTCCTGAGGAGGCGTGTTCACACACGAAACAGCTGTAGACAGCTTTTGTGGAGTGGGCGATATTACAGTTTAACAGTGTGCTGACCAGGAAGCTGTTATGGGGTAATGACCTTTTTGAAAAAAATGGAGGACGGAGAATTCCATTGATCACAGTGAACAAATGGGACGCAGGAGAGGAGAAAGAGATTGAGGAGTAGACTACACAGGAGGTAAGTATGACCTGTGTATTGTTATTTTGCCTTTTTAATACCAGTTCAGGTTCTCTTTAAGGGAGCTTCTTGATTGGACTGATTGGCAGTGTAAATAATTTACTAATTTGTCCATATCCTTAACAACTATATGTGGTGATAGTATTTTCTTCAGGCTGAGTAAAGTCAGACTTAGATTGAATTAGGTAAACTATTCCCCCATACATTAGTGATGTTTCTTCACACTAATTTTGAATAATTAAACAATGAGGCTCATGCCAATGTTAACTTGTTAAAGGGAACCTAAACTGATTAAAATATTTAAAACTAGTAGACCCAAGCCCGTTTAAAAACGGGCTCTGGGTCTGTTTCCCGCAGCCGCAGCAGCTAGTGCGCATGCGAGCGCACGCAACCGCCGAGCGTGCGCCCGCCAACCACGCTCGCCTGCCCCGCCCACCTCGCTAGCCTGCACCCGCCCACCTCGCTCGCCCTCCCAGCTCCCTGATCCCAGCCGTCCGTTACTGCACACATGCGCAGTAACAAAAAACCTAGGACACAGGGACGCTGCAAACTGCTGGACGCAGCAACACTTCAGTTTTATTGTATAGAATAAACACATGATGTAGCTGTAAATGAATATTACATACTTACCTTACTGTCAGTTCCTCTCAGAAGCTCACCATTTTCTTCTTATAGTGATCCCTTCCAGTTCTGGCAATATTATGTCAGAACTGAACTATACCAGTTGCTGTCAGTTACATATCAGCTGCTGTCAGTTACAACTGAATGTGCCAGGTAATGTCCATGTTTCCCTATGGCTCAAGTGGGCGATATTACAGTTTAACAGTGTGCTGACCAGGAAGCTGTTATGGGGTAATGGCCATTTTCAAAATGGAGGACAGATAATTCCATTGATCACAGTGAACAATATAGGATCTCATGTGTAGGTGCCCTCAATATAGGTTGCCAAGCATAGGTGCCTCCAGTATAGGAAGTCAGTTGAAGGTCTCCATCCCCCCATAGGTGTATGGAGGCGTAGATGCCTCCAGGATAGGTAACCAGGTGTTGGAGCCCTCAGTAAAGGTAGCCAGCTATAGGTGCCCTCAGTATAGGAAATCAGGTGTAGGTGACCTCAGTATAGGCAACCAGCTATAGGCACCCCCTTGGAAGCTGGCGCCCTGAGCGACCGCTCCGGTCGCTCATATCAAAGGCCGGCTATGAATCTAATGTCAGTACAAATACAGCTGCTCTGTGAGGGCCTCAGAGGTTGTCTAAGAGAATATTGGGAGCAACAACACAATGAAGTCCAAAGAACACACAAGACAGGTCAGGGATCAAGTTATTGAGAAATTTAAAGCAGGCTTAGGCTACAAAAAGATTTCCAAAGCCTTGAACATCCCACAGAGCACTGTTCAAGCGATCATTCAGAAATGGAAGGAGTATGGCACAACTGTAAATCTACCAAGACAAGGCCATCCACCTAAACTCACAGGCCGAACAAGGAGAGCGCTGATCAGAAATGCAGTCAAGAGGCCCATGGTGACTCTGGACGAGCTGCAGAGATCTACAGCTCAGGTGGGAGACACTGTTCATAGGACACCTATTAGTCATGCACTGTACAAAGTTGGCCTTTATGGAAGAGTGGCAAGAAGAAAGGCATTGTTAACAGGAAGCATAAGAAGTCCCGTTTGCAGTTTGCCACAAGCCATGTGGGGGACACAGCAAACATGTGGAAGAAGGTGCTCTGGTCAGATGAGACCAAAATGGAAATTTTTGGCCAAAATGCAAAACGCTATGTGTGGTGGAAAACTAACACTGCACATCACTCTGAACACACCATCCCCACTGTCAAATATGGTGGTGGCAGCATCATGCTCGGGGGATGCATCTCTTCAGCAGGGACAGGAAAGCTGGTCAGAGTTGATGGGAAGATGGATGGAGCCAAATACAGGGCAAACTTGGAAGAAAACCTCTTGGAGACTGCAAAAGACTTGAGACTGGGGCGGAGGTTCACCTTCCAGCAGGACAACGACCCTAAACATAAAGCCAGGGCAACAATGGAATGGTTTAAAACAAAACATATCTGTGTTAGAATGGCCCAGTCAAAGTCCAGATCTAAATCCAATTGAGAATCTGTGGCAAGATTTGAAAACTGCTGTTCACAAACGCTGTCCATCTAATCTGACTGAGCTGGAGCTGTTTTGCACAGAAGAATGGGCAAGGATTTCAGTCTCTAGATGTGCAAGGCTGGTAAAGACATACCCTAAAAGACTGGCAGCTGTAATTGCAGCAAAAGGTGGTTCTACAAAGTATTGACTCAGGGGGCCGAATAATTATGCAGTTATTTGTTTGTAAAAAATGTTTGGAATCATGTATGATTTTCATTCCACTTCTCATGTGTACAGCACTTTGTGTTGGTCTTTCACGTGGAATTCCAATAAAATTGATGCATGTTTGTGGCAGTAATGTGACAAAATGTGGAAAACTTTAAGGGGGCCGAATACTTTTGCAACCCACTGTATGTAACTAAGGGCAGGTTATTAACGACAGTAACTGACCCCAGACCTGCCGGGATGGCCTAGACCTTTTTGCATATTTTTAGTTACATTTTCATGGAGTACCACTCAGCAGTGGTCAGTATTAATGAGTTTGTGGTTTCTAAATAGTTGATACTATAATTGCCAAAATCAGCTTTCCAGCTTCCTGCATCATTTGCCTGCCCTTTGAAAAGGAATTAACACCAACAAGCCTAACATTTACTGTTTGTTGGTTTGGCAGAACTGTAAATCTTTTGGCACGTAAAACTGCTCACTTATATTTCTTCATTGGCTTCCAATTCACTTCAGAATCAGCTTCAAGATCCTATGTTTGGCATACAAATCCATACACAAGTCCTGCCCAACCTACATCTCTGACCTGGTCAGCAGATATACACCTAGCCGCCCACTTCGCTCCTCCAACGACCTCCTCTTAACCACCCCACGCATCTCGCACTCTCATGCCAGACTGCAGGACTTCACTAGAGCTGCCCCTATCCTGTGGAACTCTCTCCCACTGCCCATCAGGCTCGCTCCTACCTTCAACACCTTCAAAAAAGCACTCAAAACTCACTTCTTCAAGGAGGCCTACATCAACTCAACACTACCCTAATCCTTTCTGCCCATAACTTCTTTATGCACCCCCTCTTTTTGTGTCACCAACCCCTCCCTCTAGATTGTAAGCCTTTGGCAGGGCCCTCTCCCCTTGTGTATCATACTTGACTGTGTGCACTGTACCCAGAATTTGGAACTGGTCATTTTTTACCACTACCATTCCAGTTTATGATCTGGCATTGTACTACTATCTGCATTGTGTTGTGTATCTTATTGCTATTACCTGTATTGTTGTATCTATGGTCTGTTACCTGTATTGTTCTGTCACCCCTGTTATCATTGTCTGTAATCCTATTTATTGTACAGTGCTGCGTAATATGTTGGCGCTATATAAATCTAATAAATAATAATAATAATAATAATAATAATTTTCTATGAAGGCTCTCATTTAAAAAATCAAAACACATGAAACAGAAAGGAGAGAGTACAGGTAACCAACCCCAAACACTGAACAGTAAAACCGTTCCTAAATTTAGCCCTTCTCCTAATTGTATTGTGATACCTAAAAGTTCACTTTTAATAAATATTGATAAATGGAATGGGCCTCACACATAAACCATCACTATACATAAACACACAATCTTCAGGATGGTGGGAGGTGTGAATGATCATCTAACACTAGTACAAAAAACAGTCCTGGTATTAGACTGATAAACATGGAGGGGAGTTTTCTCCCTGTGAAGCCAAAACGCGGTAACAACCCTTTACAGTAACTCCCCATACAAAAAAATAACAATCACCACAAATCACTAACTAATCCAACATGTTTTGCCTTTATAATATCAAGGCTTTATCAGGGAAAAAATAAAGTGCAGTGCTAACGGTTCTCATTTTTTCAGGTCATTTTTATGAAATATAATTTATTTACTCAGAGTTTGCCCATTGTAAAATCTTTCCTCTCCCTGATTTACATTCTGAAATGTATCACAGGTGCCAACATCTTTAGTCCTGCCAGATAATGTCTGTGCTTAGAACTCTCAATAAATGAACATCCCGCAAAAGGAAAAACTGCTTGGCAGTTAGAAACAGAAGTTATTTCCCACAATGCGAGGGAATGAGGTTCACAGACAGAAACTGTCAGGGCCATGGTCCTGACATCACACTGTGGGAGCGGTTTCACCACAATATCAGCCATACAGATGTCCCTGATTATTTGTTTGTGAAAAGGTAACGTTTTCTCATAGGAAAGTTCGGCTACTGATTGGGATGAAGTTTAATCTGAAGTTAAAGTGCCTCTTTAGCTGAGTCTATTTTTACCAGGAGACTCTTCATGCAGATGTAAGCTGTCCAAGTTGCATGGCTGAAAGTTTGAATTGCTGATAAAATATCTGGGTAAAGACATTAAAATGACATCCATGCTGGCACCCCTCTCTTCTCCCCACAACATGGGCATACAATCTGAGAGGTTTTCCTACATACAGCGTAATAAAGTTTGGGTGTCTGTCTACCCTCTCATCTCATGTAATGATTAGCTGAAATTCTCCTGGTAAGCTGATTAGCTTTACCAGGTAGATGGATATTGGGAGCTAGCAGTCACTGAGCCACTTCTACAGCTTCTGGTTAACTGAATCAACTGATCGCAGGTATGGGCTGCTAATTCCAACGTCTTCCTCCTGAGTTGGGCTAATTAGCATACCGTGATATTTTTTTGCTCATCATTATGGGCAGACTGGAATTTTATGACAAATGAGAGCTGTATTAGCATATGCTGAAACTAGAGTGCATTGGCCAACTTCTATCTTGCCATGTTACTATTTGATGTACATCTGCTATTTCTTTTTCCAAAGTAAGGGGATTGGAATTGGTTAGAGGAATTGAGTTTTATAGTAGTTTTGCAGCTGAAGCGCATTTACAAAGATAGAAAGTGGAAGATCAAAGCAATAATCCTTTTATTCAATTTACAGTATCTCAGGCTAAGTTCACACAAGGGTTCTGTAAATTGCTACGTTTTGGAGAAGGCCTGTAGTATATTTATTCTATGCAGATCATTTTTTTTTCTATCAGTGCAGCTGAGGACCTGCCCAGTCTATTACAGTCATCCTGTAGCCTCAGCATGCACAGCACCATCCTTACTGGCATAATGCAGGATGAAAGGCAAACGCGCCTATCCTCATTGCAAGTGTTCTCTAGACTGCTTTCTGCTGTGCGCCTCTGAGTCCCATGCTGATTTGGCTCCAATTCTGAATACAGAAGCCATCAAATTTGTCAGGAACTGAATGTATTAAGCTCGGCATAGAATAGATGAATTATGTAAAAATGATCCCTGGTGACATAAACAAAATACAAAATTGTGTTTGGGTAATGTTGTGCAACAAAAGTCTCCTTTGGTGAGTCTATTAATGCAAAAATATCAACATACGTTGTTTTACATTCAGGGCGGGACTTCTGCAAAGTGATCCCCAGAGTCGGCTGCATTCCACAGGTTCACACATGGGTCAGAGAGAAAGCGTCCGCATGCACAAGAATCTCTCATTTCATCCTGTACCTTTCCATAAACTCAAAGCAAACCTTTTCCTGCTTGCTAATAATGACTTGTTAGGATGGCAGGCAGTTACTAGTCTGTAGTCTACTACCTATAATGTATTTCTTGCTGCAGCTTTAGGAGCAAAGCTTACCAATTGGCCACAAGGTAAAAATTAAACGGAAGAAATTTCTAGCAATAAATATCCACAGTCATAATTCCTGAAGCATAGTGGGCCATATGCAACTTAAGATGATAAGAAGCTCAAAACATGCAAGCTTCTTATCACCTCACATTGCTCAGGATTTTTTTTAATTGCCAGCTTCACCTGAGCAGTGTCCAACCGTTAAGAGCATAACTCAGGCAAATACAAAGCAATGTCGATCAATGGGAAAGAGGCATTTGCGCCTTGGAGCTGTCCTTCAGCACCTCGTCACTGCTGCCTTTGCTCCCTGAGAGATGCATGCCCACCCGTCGCTGTCACCCAACATGCATCATTAGAGCCAGCAGGCTCCCAGCACTTACCCGACGTCCAAGCTGAATACCTGGCTCTGCTGGCGATATTGCCTTCTGCCACTATGTGCTGCCTACGAGACCCACTGCAACTGCTGCAGATGCCACCCTCTAAGCATCTTTTAAGCTCACACTGGGGCTCCCCATTCATCCACTAGGTGAACCAATGAGATTCACCCCAATTCTCAATGGTCCAAAGATAATCAAGTTGATTCTCATTGTTCTATCTAGATGACAAATAGTGGACCGATCAACCTGTGCGGGGCATACCAGCCCACATGGCACTCGGTAAGAGTAAAGTGATAAAGCCTCCCCCCTTTTCTATAGCTCCCTTGTCCATATCACACTCAAAAAGAAGAAAAGTGTAACGATAGGTGTCAGCAACCAGAGAGAATCTGATTATTGGTGATCTGCAGTATCACCAAGAATACAGATCTATACCTGATTATGGATGATCTGCAGAATCACCAATAATACAGATATAGTACTAACCTCTAGACACCTGAAGCGTGTAAGTGTTTGGTGTAACAGTAGGAATTTAACCACCGGGGTAGTAGGTGGTCCAATTAGTAGAGAAGACTCTACTGCAGTCAGGGGCTCCAGGAGGGAGAGTTCCCGACTGGTTTTGCAGCAGGGCCCCCCTCTGAGGAGCAGGGGACCCCTGCAGGAGGACTGAGCACCCAAAGCTTGGGTGACAGCCAGAAGGGTCGGGCAGGCCGGGTCAGCAACACACAGGCAGATAAGGTACAGAGACAGAAGGCTGATTCGGTAACCAGGGACAGGCAGGGTTGGCAACAGGTAATCAGATAAGCGTAGGTACCGAATCAGAAAGCAGAAGGATAGTCAGGAATGCAATAGGTCATAACAGATATCAAACAATGCCTAGTCTTGGGTGTGAGGTTCGTGGTCTCAACACCCTGGAACTGGTCTAAGGAATAACACAGATGATATACAATATTCCTAGTCTTGGGTGTGAGGTCCGTGGTCTCTACACCCTGGAACTGGTCTAAGGAATAACACAGATGATATACAATATTCCTAGTCTGGGGTGTGAGGTCCGTGGTCTCTACACCTTGGAACTGGTCTAAGGAATAACACAGATGAGATACAATATTCCTAGTCTGAGATGTGAGGTCCGTGGTCTCTACACCCTGGAACTATGCTAGAGAATAACACAGATAATAATACAGTGAACTGGCTAAGTGTGGATTCCCAGGTCCTCCTGGTTCCACCACACTGAAGGATCTGACTAAGGTCTGAGTGCTAACACATAGGTATTCGCAACGCCAGACAACCAGCAACTGAACAGCAAGAGATATATATAGTAAAGCGCTCCACAGCGCCGCCCAGCTCCCATCAACCAATCACCTGCTGAGCTGGGATCAGCTGACCGCCTCGATCAGCTGACCCTTCTCCTATTAGCATAAAGAGCCTGTCATGCGGTGCGCGCGCGCACGTAGCTCTCCATCTGTGTGCACTACTAGGTCCAGAGAAACCAGAAGCATGTTGCTGCGGGGAAACCGCCGCTCTGTGCGCGGATTCCGCCGCTTTGTGCGCGGATTCCGCCGCCTCACTACCAGAACGCTTCCGTCACAAAAAGAGAGGGGAACATGGGAATAAAATAATAAAATAAATATTGCGGTAAGCAATATTATTCATTATGTTATTTTCACTTCAGTTCCTCTTTAACCTCTTACTCCTGTCTGGACGACTAGTCATGCTAGTCTATCTGGATGCATATGCATGGCAGTTACAGAGGATCGATTGGTGAAGGGAACATTTGTTCCTGGAGCCAACCGAAGCCCCTGTAAATGAATCAACAGGCCTTGAATCATGAAGCATGTTGATTCATAAAAGTGAAAGTACAAATGTAGTAAAAAAATAGATTGTGCACTTTCTGGTAACTTCCAGGATAGTGTATAGCACCAACTAGTGACAAAAAAGTAAAATAAAAGTAAAAAAATAAATACAAATAATAAAACCTTAATAAGACACCCACCTCTCCCCCGTAGCTACAAAACATTTTAAAAAAGTGACAGTTTAAAAAAAATACATAAATAGTTACCTTAGGATCTGATCTTTTTTAATATGTATGTAATTAGGGTATATTACTAATATTTTAGCAAATAAGGGGCTTGTAATTATCGATAGGGTAGAAACAGAAAAAATACACCTTTATTTCCAAATAATGCATTGTTGCCATAAATTGTACTAGGATTGTAATTTAAAAGTTGTGAAGCCGGGACAACTGGGGAAATAAAATGTAAAGGTTTTATCAATAGTAGCATTGTTTATTTTAAAACTACAGGGGATGGAATTGGAGACATTGTGTATTTTTTTCATTTTTTTTTCTTGTATTTCTCTATAAAATGCACAGAAAATAAAGTTACTGGAAACATGTATCACCTCCAAAAAGCCTAATTTGTGGCAAAAAACAAGATCTAGATCATTTAGGTGTGATGAGTAGTGATAAAGTTATTGGCAAATAAATGGGAGGAGTGCTACAGGGAAAAATTGCTTCCATCCATGAAAACAACCCGCAGGTTGTGGTTAAGCTACATTCATCACTTTATAAAAATAAGCATCATCTAACATGAGAAGGTCAAATTCGGATGTTAGACAGATTGTTTTTTTTTAATGATTAGAATTATATGTTTGTATTCAGGTCAGGTATAGAAATGGTATGTTTGTGCACAAAATCAGAGATGAATAGCATGAATTTGTAAATGAAAGCAATGGTTGTTACACTTACGTGTCGGATTCTGTACAAAAAAAACATGGAGAAAGTTTCTAGTTGAGAAATTCTCTGTGCAAAATGGATTATGAAAATCTGTCTTTTCATAACTGAAAAAAAATGCTGTAGGTTTGTAGTAACTGGAACTAAAAATTCCCTGGAGTGCCTTTACTTCACCTCGGAAAACCATTTGTCTGTATGCCGTCTCATTGATCCTGTAAAAGCGAGGGAAGACCCAATCAATACTTTGTAATTAACAGTGTTTTATGCTCTCTGAATTCTGCCAGGGCAATAAGGAGCTGAGTTTGTTTCTTTGATTGTGCTGTCTTCTGCTAAAATCCTGCCGCTCTAGGCGTATTTTCTGCTATCTTCCAGCTGCTAATAGTGACGGAGAGGTAACGTGACCAGCTGTTACACATTCTACATTAGACTCTCACGCAGGAGGAGATCTTGGCTTGCTTGCTGTAAATGTATAATAATTCAGTGCTGACAACCGCAGCCCAGGGGTCATTGATTCAGAAGTGACATAACACAAGTGGTTTATTTAATGGTTGCAAGTGAAACTGCAACCAGAATGGAATTAACACTGTACATTACGGCCATAGGGATATACGGGATTTTTACTGACAATGTTTTTTCATATCTGCTTACAACCCAGAATTTATATACATCACACTATCCTAATTTCCTGTTCTAAGTCTTAGGCCTCGTTCACATTGGGTGCGTTGAGAAACTTATAAAAGCGAATGATGAAAATGCATGCGTTTGTGCGCGATTTAGTGCGCTTCTCGGGTGTTGCTGTGATCTTTATTTAAGCATGTTTTGCTTATTGTAGCAATTGTCAATAAAGATTTGTTTTCAAATGCAAATGTGTTTTTTTTTCATTAAAGAGAATCTGTATTGTTAAAATCGCACAAAAGTAAACATATCAGTGGGTTAAGGGACATCTCCTATTCCCCTCTGTCACAATTTCGGCCGCTCCCCGCCGCATTTAAAATAGTCAAAAACAGTTTTTAAAAGTTTGTTTATAAACAAACAAACAAAATGGCCACCAAAACAGGAAGTAGGTTGATGTACAGTATGTCCACACACAGAAAATACATCCATACTCAAGCAGGCTGTATACAGCCTTCTTTTTGAATCTTAAAAGATCATTTGTGTGTTTACCTTTTGTCCCCTGCAGCTCTCATGCACTGAATAGTGACAGCCAGGCTGATTGTTTCTTCCTGCAGACAGCTCTGCCCTGTCTGTAATTCCTCAGCCAGCTCCTTTCACGGCCTAACAGAGGAGGATTTTTATCCAACTTTCTCTCACTGATAAGAGAGCAGAGACGCTGCTGGCTTATGTAAATAACACACACACAGGAGTGTGCATAGAAGGGCCTGGAGGGGGGCGTGCATAACAGATCACACTGAAGAGTTGGCAGCCTTCCAGACACCGTGACAAGTCAGGCAGGGGAAAGATACATTGGTTTATTACAGAGACGGTGATAGTAGAAAGTGCTGCAGTAAGCCAGAGCACATTAGAATAGGTTTAGGAACTTGTAGGATGGTACAAAACAGGATGAAATTTTTGTTACAGAGTCTCTTTAAGGGGTAAAAAAACGCATGCGTTTCTATGCCCCTGTATGTGCTTTTGTGTGCTAAAAAGTACACCTATTCACTTGCATTGATGTGCGCTTTACAGCTCAACGCACAGAAATGCATGCAACACTATGTTTTTGTAACTCAACTCAGCGCAGAGCAAAGATGTGAACCAGGCACATTAATTACATGGGAAAATCAATACCTTGAAGAACGCACAGCTCAATGTGCTCTGAAAAGCGCACAAAAATGTACCTAGTGTGAACGAGGCCTTAGCATTTTCCATAGGGCAGAAAACACCCTTTTCCTAGTGCCTTAAAAGAATACAGTTTGAGGCATAATCTGGCTAATTTTTTGGCAATGTAAACATGCATTGATTTTTCTTCTAGAAGATCTGTTTAATAAAAGTGTAGGTGATAAGTTATATTAAAGTTTAAGTTGCTGTTGTTACATTACTCTTTACCATAGTTTTACTGCATGGAGTGGAGGTTTGAATACATGCTTAACAGATACCTTAGCCCAAACGAAAATGTAAGCAGATATGTATAGTGGGCTCTCTTCATGCTCTCCCCATTCTCCTCCGGCTCCCTCAATGAATATGTACCGACCCTCTAAAGCTTCTTCCTGGTTGGGAGGGTTGGTGAAGACTGCGCAAGTGCTGTCTGACGATGTGCATCCTTGATTGCGCACCTGCGGCCAGGAATGTTCTGCTCATGCGCACTATGTAGTTGGGATGCAAAAATAAGATTGTTCAGCCATTTGGGATTAGCACCTGCACAATAAGTTGCCTTTCTATGTCCGGGAGTGCTCTGATTATTATTATTATTTAGTATTTATATAGCGGCTACATCTTGCGCAGCGCTGTACAGAGAACATAATATACAATATTGTAACTAGCCTTATGATACCTATGGGCATGTGATGACATTACCCCAATATGGTTATTTTAGCTTGGATCAAGCAACAAGCAACAATCTGCTCTCTATAGGTGCTTTTAAAATACTGTATCTCTCAATGTTAGAGGATAAGTTAATAAGTAGTACTGTATAGAGAAACATGTTTGATGTTGTTCTATGTTTTTCCCTGATAACTAGCGATTGTGTTGCCCTTGTCTTTGCATCTTTTGCCTATAGTATAAACAGAAACTCTTGCCTAAACTTAGCATTTTTCTTTATGCACCCACTGGCACATCCCTAATGATGGTCAGATCATACCTACATCCCAATTTCTGATTTACAGTATTATTTGTTGTTTCCACTGTTCTTTTTGTATGGTGCTCTGTACAGCTACTTTTGAAGCATTCTTTTTTGTAATTTCTCTTTGATAGACTTGTGAAGTGTAAGGTAACAGCGCAGTCTCGGGGGCCAGCCTGCTGAGATGCCATTGATTAGCTTGTTGCTGTACACTGGAAAATGCTGCATCCTTTAAGTCTGTAAGTAACAGAGAACAGACACAAACTAAACAGCAGGACCTACTGCAGGTCACTAGAGTCCCATCTTATGCACCAAATGCTCCAGGCATTACTAGTGTACTGTAACCCCTTTGTGAATGTCACACCCAGATGGCTACAACAAACTGCTTTTTTAACTGTCCAAATTTAACTAAAAATGACTCTTTAATTGCTTTGTGTATACACAAAAAAGTTGTGAATTTTATGAAAACAGATAAGGTTTTTTGTTTAAAGTGAACTTTATTTTAGAACACTTTCTAAAATAAAATTTCTTAAGTAAAAGTTTAGAACTTTTATTTAGAAAAAAATAAATAAATTCTCCTATTAAAGCACACCTTACCCAAAGCAAAACTAGCCTAAGACTTTGATTAGCTTCAAGATAGACAGAGTCAAAATGGAAATCCTAAGAAATATTTTCTCTTTTTTACTGTAGAAAAATTACTAGAATCAAAATGTGCACAGTGCAATTCATATGTTATGTAAGTAGAGCAAGTATTTATCTACTTATATATGTGTTTTTTTTTCCTGAGATAGTATGGCTGACAGCTCCTCTTTAAGAGGAGGAAATGGGAGGGTGGCAAGCTTGCCTCTTCTCGTCTGAAAATTTTACAGGGTGTGACTACATGGACTTTGCCTTGGGTCAGATATCCTTTAACATTAATCAGTAGTCTTATGTGCAACACATGAAACATAAAGAACACTCTTTTTCCAGATTTCAGGCTTCCTGGACATGTGGGTGTTCTGCATAAAGTGGGTTAACTAAGTTGTTCCCAAATAAGCATGCTTATATCCATTATTTCCATTTGTGAAAGCATTTTGGTAACTCCTGTTGTAAATAAATAAGTTCTATAAATGGTACTAAATGTGCTTTATTTTCAATCCTGGACATCTAAATGCACATTCTAAATATGGTTTTAACCGATGTATCCTTTTGCACAATATTTTATAGTTTTTTTTCCTGTTTTTATATACCACTTTAGCAGCATGGTAGTGAACATTGAATTGTGTGTGTGTGTGTGTGTGTCACTGGCCACCTTAAGATTCACTTTAAGGGCCTGGGCACACTAACGCAGTTGTATCTGCTTCTGTCTGCTTTTCAACATCTATAACATTGATGTGTAACTGAAAAGCGGACACAGCTGCGTCAGTGGGCTCAGGCCCTAAGTATTTATAAAAGAACAATATAACAATGTGTAATGTTTTACCCATAGTCTGGAAGAATGTCTTTTGGCAAGGAAGGTGCTTCACGTTATAGTTAATCTGTACCAGAGATCAAAAAATGTAAAGACCTCCCGCACATGCGCAGTAGACCCGGACTTACACAACCGAGCCAATTACTGGGGCTGATCGCGGCTGAACGGCAGACCGCGGGAGGATGGCGAGGGACTCGCACGTGCTTATGGGGCTGGAGGAAGCCCCGGGTAAGTATTGATTCTTTAGATATTTTGATCTCTGGTTTACTTTAAGGCTGTTGCGTTTCATGCAGGATTTGAGCCTTTGACCAAGGCTCAAATCCAAGTTAAATCCAATATGTAAAACAGTCAGGAGTATCTTGGCAAGACTCCCTATTGATCCTGGTTGCTAGTGGAGCACACCCCAAGTGGCTACAGCTCTTAAAGGGAACCAGAGACGAACAGTACTGAAAAAATGAAAAGGCGTTTCTACATACCTGGGGCTTCCTCCAGCCCCATAAGCCTGGATCGCTCCCACGCCGCCGTCCTCCGCTGCCTCTGTCGCCGCTACCGGGTCTTGTCACTTCCGGCGGACGCGGCCAATTGTACGCAAGAGCAGGGACTCCCTCCATATCCTTACGCATGCGCCTGCGTAGTATGGAGGCGCATACGTAAGGATATGGAGGAGTCCCTGCTCTTGCGTACAATTGGCCGCGTCCGCCGCAAGTGACGCACTGCGCTTGCGTCGACTGGCCAAAAGTACGGGACCCGGTACCGGCGGATAGAGGCAGCGGAGGACGGTGGCGTGGGAGCTATCCAGGCTTAGGGGGCTAGAAGAAGCCCCAGGTATGTATAAAAGCTTTTTTTCAACGTCTCTGCTTCTCTTTAAGCCATTTGAGTCCACCAGGAATAAAAATGATCTCCTAGGAGAAAAAGTGAATTGAATAAGAGCCTGTGTGTCTTGTCTTATGGATACCTTTTACTTTTACTGCCTGTGGCTGGATAGTGTAATGGTTATGGGCTCTGCCTCTGACACAGGTGACCAGGGTTTGAATCTAGGCTCTTCCTGACAGCAACTATTCATTAGGAGACCTTGAGTAAGACCCTAACACTGCTTCTGCCTAAAGAGTGTACTCTAGTGGCTGTAGCTCTATTATATAAATGTTGTCTGTCTGTCACAGGCAACACAAGTGGGGACCACACTGTCTTTGATCACAAATGTTTAGTTCAGATATGGGAAGAATTAAAATAGTAGAGAGAGATTTCCACACTCATTCTAAACAGTAAAGATGGCATACATACTGTAGGCGCAGCATACATTGCTGAAACATAGACCCAGTGGGCACATCCCATTGGATTGTATAGTCATCATGTTGACTAGTCCGCACATCCTGAATACATCTAGAAGTGCTGCTGTGTTGCTGTCGGTTTTAATTTGTGCAGTTGTTGGAAGAAGTCATATGGTGCCATATGTCTTTCAGGTATAAATCAGGCGTGTGACTGGGAAAATGGATGCGAATCACTGTGTTTATTTGTTAATGTCCCTGGGAGCGGTACCTTGCTGTTTGATGAATGGACACACTGAGATATGCTTAGTTTATTACTCTGTCATGCTGTCCACATCATTTTCCTTTTAAAAAATTCAATAACATCTTGTATAATTTGCCAGAAGGAATGGTAACAACACAGATATTAATATTTTTGTATTAATGTCTTTGAAAGTTCACTTGGTAGCATAAGCATATTTTTCTTTGCGGCAGCAGGACGCAGAGTAATTACAGGGCAGAGCACAAAATAAATAATGTTTTGCTTGTGAACACTAAGAAAACCAGAAGTGAGAGTAATACAGGAGGAGGTACAGCAGTATAGTAATAGGCTCAGAGAAAAGTCGTAGGTCAGGTTGTATAGCTCAGCCTCACTCAAGTAGCTGTACATTTATTGCAGGTGTTTTCACAAAGGATGTGATGTGGACTGTATGTGTGTAATGTCATCTGATAATATAGGAAGTCTTTCCTAAACTGTTTACTGTGATATTCTCAGTGTATTCACTTTGTTCAGCCCAATAGCAGTGATGTATCACTATGTAATGAAATGGCATGCTTCCGTCAAGTAAAACAGAGCTATAGTATAAAAAGAGAGACCCTATTCATATCTGTATTAAACTGAATGTTAAAAGCACGGTGGCGTAGTGGGCAGCACGGTGGCGTAGTGGTTAGCGCTCTCGCCTTGCAGCACTGGGACCCTGGTTTAAATCCCAGCCAGGTCAACATCAGCAAGGAGTTTGTATGTTCTCCCCGTGTCTGTGTGGGTTTCCTCCGGGCACTCCTGCTTCCTCCCACATCCCAAAAACAGACAGATAAGTTAATTGGCTTCCACCTAAATTGGTCCTAGACTATGATACATACACTACACGATACATACATAGACATATGACTGTGGTAGGGATTAGATTGGGAGCTTCTCTGAGGGACAGTTAGTGACAAGACTATATATATATATATATATATATATATATATATATATATATATATATATATATATATATATATATATACTGTGTAAAGCGCTGCAGAAGATGTCAGCGCTATATTAATACTAAATAATAATAATGTTTTGTGGGTTATAAAAATACTAT
Organism: Hyperolius riggenbachi; assembly: GCF_040937935.1. Taxonomy (NCBI): domain Eukaryota; kingdom Metazoa; phylum Chordata; class Amphibia; order Anura; family Hyperoliidae; genus Hyperolius; species Hyperolius riggenbachi. The sequence goes on along the minus strand of NC_090646.1, from coordinate 495,863,329 downwards.
TGACTATGATGGACATACTGTATGATTATGGTGTGACCAATGTTGGATTTATCCTTTTTTTGCCCCAGGCCAAATATATTGAGCTCCCTTCCCAAGCGCAGCAACGCTCCTCTCATTGCATGTGCCGCCACCTATTCCATGTGTATCATCCCTGTACTGCAGACCTTCTCCTTCATGCACAGCTCTCTTGGACATCACCTTACCTTTTCATGTGTTGCTCCCTATTTGCAGCCTTTTCTTTCATTTGTAGCAACCCCTCTTTCATGTCCAGGTGCCCCCATGGGCTGCAGCTGCCCAAGGCCCGGACCTTGGTGGCCTATTCAGAAATCTAGCCCTGAGTGTGACTATACTGTATACTATACAATAAAATATGTCAGAGCTACATAAATACTGAATTAAGTAAAATTTAGCATTGATATATGGTAGCACTGACATATTCTACAGTGCTTTTTATAGAGTACTGTATATAGTCAAAATTCCTCTATAAATGTCCAACTTTACAAAGTGATTGTATTTTTTGTTAGAAAAATACAGCTATCTTTTTTTTCTCTTTTTTTAATGTTCTTACTAGAATTTGTTGGACTTTGTTTTTAAGGTTGATGCCATGCAGCTCAGTTTTCTCTCTTGTGCTTTTAGCGCTGTCAGGCACTTCCTTACTGACAGGAAATCATGAAGGACGAACACTGTGCGGCGTCACACAGGAGTGATTAGGCTCTGAAGCTCAGGCCCGCCTGACAGCTATTCACGCCCCATGTGACATTGTCCTCGCTCTGGAGAATTTTAGGCATATGTAATCCTTTCTTAAACACTGCAGAGGATTGGGGTCACTATACAGGCAAATTGCACCAAAGAGAATGCTTTTCTTTTTTTCTGCATCAGAACATTTTGTATTTTGATAGCATTTTTTTAAATAATTTTTGCTCATACATATCTAAACAGATATGTGCTTTTGTAAAGAAAAAATGTACACAGTGCAAAACATGCGTTTTGCATATAAGGGCAGGGACCTCCTCCTACTGTTTCTAATTTTGCTGTAATTTACCATATGAACATGTGCCGATTTAAGTGATGTCTCAAACTACACATCAGCTATGTACAGTATGTATTTGTACTTGTATTGCTGGATGTCATGATGTCATGATGTTGTGAACTGATGTATAGATGTTCCCCAATATTTGTTTTGTACTATGTAAGGAGTCACAGAAGATGTTGGTGCTAAATAAATAAATAATGATAATAATAATAATAATAATAATAATAATAATAATAATAATAATAATAAAATACTAAACTGGAGCACCTGAGGATTGCCTCTGCATGAGAAACAGCAAGCTGGAGCACTTAAAGTGGACCCAAATTAATAATACAAGATTTCAGAAATAAAATCTATTTTCTAAATTATAATAATAAATAGCAGCCTTTTTTCAGCTGCATGATGACAAATATAAATTATTTTACATTTATTGGAGGAACCCCTCCCTTCCTTTCATATTGCTGAGACAGAATCCGGTAGACTGGTGGAGTAGGAGGTATCCGGCAAAGGAGAAATTGCTAATGGCTTCCACCTGTATAACCCTAGTTATGAAAAGAGAAGGGTGAAAAGCATGCACTGAAATGCTCATAGGCTTAAAGGAGTGTTTATTTGTATGTGTCAGAGTATTGCAACTAAATATTTTTAATTAAAAACATGTTTGGTTTGGGTCCGCTTTAAGGGCTGCCTCGGCATAAGGAAAAGTTAGTTAGAGCTCTTGACAATTGCCTCTGTTAGAGAGACATCCAGACGGAGCATCTGGGCATTGCCTCTGCCTGAGCAGTAGTTAGCTAGAGCACTTCAGTATTTCCATAAGAGACAGTCAGTTGGAGCATTTAAGGGCTGCCTGGGCATGAGGAAAGGTTAGTTAAAGCTCTTGACCGTTGCCTCTGAAAGAGAGACAGCCAGCTGGGCACTTGGAAGTTGCCTCTGCCTGAGCAATAGCTAGCTAGAGTACTTGAGGATTTCCTCTGCATGAAGAACATTCAGTTGTTGCATTTTAGAGTTGCCTCTGTATGAAGAACAGCTAGCTGCAGCACTTGAAAGTTGCCTATGTTTAAGGAACAGAGAGCTGGAGCATTTTGGGAGTTGCGTCTGCCAAAGGAGTGGCTAACAAGAGCTCTTGAGAATTGCCTCCTTATGAGAAATAACTCATTGGAATGCTTGAGGCTTGTGTTTGCAAGAGGAACAGATTGTCAGAGTGCTTGAGGATTGCTGGATTCCCTCTGAAAGTGAGAGAGCAAACTGGAGTATTTGAGTAGGCCTCAGACCAAGGGTCAGCCAGATGGAGCAATTACCTCTGCGTGAGAGACAGCAAACCAAAGCAATTGAGAGTTGCCTCTGCATGAAGGACAGCCTGATAGAGCACCTGAGATTTACCTCTGCATGAAGGACAGCCAGCTGAAACACTTGAGAGTTGCCTTTGCATGAGGGACATTTACGTCGCTACAACACTTGAGAGTTGCCTCTGCTTGAAGGACATTTAGCTACAGCACTTGAACATTGTCTCTGCTTGAAGGAGAGCCAGCTAAACCACTTGAGAGTTGTCTTTGCATGAAGGACAGCCAACTGGAACTCTTGAAAGCTGCCCCTAATGACAGTCAGCTGGAACATGTAAGAATGTCCTATGCATGTAAGACGGCAAGCTGAAACACTTGAGAGTTGCCTCTGCATGAAGGACAGCCAGCTGGAACACTTGAGAACTGCGTCTGCATGAAATACAGCCAGCTGCAACATTTGAGAATGGCCTCTGCATGAAGGACAAGTTTGAAACACTTGAGTATTATCTCTGCATGAGGGACATTTACCTATCTACAGCACTTAAATGTTGCCTCTGCTTGAAGGATATTTAACTACAGCGCTTGAAAACTGCCTCTGCTTGAAGGGCAGTAAGTTGAGCCCCTTGAGAGTTGCCTCTTCATGAAGGTCATCTAGCTACAGAACTTGAAAGTTTACTCTGCTTGAAGGACAGCCAGCTGAACCACTTAAGAGTTGTCTTCTCACAAGGTACATTTAGCTACAGCACTTGAAAATTGACTCGGCTTGAAACCTGAACCATTTGAGAGTTGCCTCTGCATAAGGGTCATTTAGCTATAGCACTTGAGAGTTGACTCTGCTTGAAGGACATCCAGTTAAAACATTTGAGAGTTGCCTCTGCATGAAGGCATTTAGCTACAACACTTGAGAATTGCCTGTGCTTGAAGGACAGCCAGCTGAACCACTTGAGAATTGCTTCTTCGTGAGGGACATTTAATTAAAACATTTGAGAGTTGCCACCTGCTAGATGCAGGTGATAAATATCAAACCTGCATCTAAATATCAAACCTCTTCATTTTTACAAAAAATATTAGGAATACCAAAAACAAAACATTCTGACAATTTAAGTCTTGGTCTTGACACATGGCTTCAACGGCACTGAATATTTCTCCCACTCCGCCATCAATTCAGGTTAATAGTTGTGCTGTGTGAGCCAAAGTTTGCTCTTGTAAAGTTTGAAGGTTTGATAAATTGATACGACAGCTCATCCCTGATGCCCACCTGTTTAATCAGCGTTACAGCATGTTCAACTCCTCAAGAAAAATTCCTGTCTTAATTGTTCAGGAGAGATCTGCCCTGAGTATTCCTTCCAGAGGCTGGGCCCATTACCACCCTCCACTTCAGCCTAATTTATGCAAACCTGACACTTTCAATAAATTGCTTCCTTCAGACTTGGCTGTTTTGAATGAATTTTTATTTCTGTGGCAGTAAAGATGAGTTTCATTTAGTCGGAAATTGGATCCCCAGTGATTGACAGACAAATCTGAATGCCGACTTCTGTAGGGAATCTAGTTTAAAAACTCACAAAAAATGCACAGCTGCCCTTGCTTAGGGAGTGATTGTCATTTTTTTTTTGTCAATTGTTGGTCTAAAATTTATGTTGCTTTTGATAAGTGCATTTTATTTTTTACATGGAAAGCTGTGTTTAGATGAAAGATGCAATTAATAGAAGCCTAAATGTAGAAGTTTAATCAGATGAGCATAAGTCAGGTTTATAGTCTTGTTCGTTTGTGCAGAAATGTGCTTTTCACTTTGCAGAAGCAGCAATCGTAAATTATTTGCATCCATCTAAAATACAGGCGGCATAAATCAGTTTTACTACCATGTAGATTTCAAGGTGAGCTTTTTACACCAAATTTCCAGATGCCCATTGAGAATACTTATTTACAGGCTTTATTTAAATATAGTGTTGTTGTGCGAATTTGGTATTGCGGTGTTTGAGACCCGAACACACACATTCAGCACCATTTTAGCACCGAACAGCTACATTTAAATCAGATACTTCCTCCTTCCAGCTTGTAAGGAGAAAGTATCACAGCTAAACGGTACTGAATGCATATGTTCTGGTCCCGAACACTGTAATTCCAAATGCTAACAACACTAACAAAAAAAAAAAAAGATGCAAAAATTTCTGTAGGCATATAGTTGTAATTGTTACAGTGTCGGTCTACATGGGCCACTGCGGCCATACCGATATGTACACCACCGGTGAGTTGGGCACAGAGCAAGGGAGAAGAGGGAGAAGTAATTTGGGATCTGGCGATTACTGGAACACTAATTACCTGAATATGGGCTGCGGAATTTAGCGTTATAGCTATAGAGGCACCCAACTCGGGCACTACGCGGCCGACACTCAGATCCTAAACCATCACTTCACACTGGGGGGTCCAAAACTAATTTTTCTGCTTCCTACTGACATCACAGTTGTAGAAGCTGAATAATGAGTAAGACAAACCTAATCACATATCCCTTGACAGTAGAAGTTGAACATATGAAATCTGCATGCTATTTCAGCAGCTGGTACTACTGACCATATTGACATTTTTACTGAGGGCATTATTTTTTTATTTTTACACTCAGTTTAATCTCCTAATGGTGCCCTTACATGGTACAATAAAAAGTTAGATTTTCTCGTTTTTTCGACCAAAATGATCAGATCGAATGAAAGTTGAAAATCATCTTTTTTTTTTTTTATCAAGAAAAACTAACATATACCCCTGTTTTTTCTATAAATCTCTGCTCAGATATGTTGGAAAATCTTTATAATCGATCTAATGGAATAATCGAACTAAACTATCTAATAAAAAAAAATGAAGAATTGTACCATGTATGGGCACCATAAGTTTTGTGTCAGGTATACGTTAATCATATTAATGTGTATTTGAGAGATTGCATTTTTTAAAGTATTTTTGGTGTAATTTGCAAAGAAAATGTTGGTAATTATCAGCTAGCATAAGTAAGGTTCACAGTAATATTGGTAATATCTAAGCAGAGGCAGCAATAGCACTGAGATTTCTAGGTAAACACATCTTATTGTAGAAGGTGGAAACATCCTATTGAGCTTGAAGCACCAGTAAGGTACAGTCAGCCATTCACTATAGCAATTCTGTATTCAGGGACAGTGCCAAGTGGCCAGCTGGCAGAACTATGGAGGGACATGAAATGCTGCCTCTAGGTTGTTTCTGTGGAACTGCACCAAGGTGGAGAGAGCCAGCAAATAACAACAAAGACACCAATGTCAGTAAGTAAGACACAGTTGCTTATAAGACCACAATTATGAAAAATAATGAAATTGAAAGTACATACATATAAAATGTACATTTCTCCCAGAGTCAAATACACTTAAAATGACTTTTCTCCTACATTGCTATCACTTACAATAGGTAGTAAAAAGCCGACAGATCTGACTATTTTTGACTAGTTCATCTCCTCGTGGGAGATTTTTAGTATCACATTTATTCTTTACAAAAGCACTCCCTAAAAAGTCCATACAAAAATGTCAGACGACTTCCATATTTGTTTGCTCACTATTCTGGCAGTTGGACTGAGCATCTGCAGTTCATGAAGTACTTTTTTAAATAAAGAAATAGCTGAGAATCCCCCATGATGAGATGGACTAGTCCAAAATCTGACAGATCCGTCAGATTTTCAGTACCTACTGTAAGTGACATAGGGAAAAAAGTAATTTATGCTACATTTTACTTCTTGGAGAAATATCCAATGTATATGCACGTATTTTAAACTTTACAATTTTTTTCCTGTAGTTGTCCTTTAAAAACTCTCTAAAGGGAACAATAACAAAATCAATGGATGAATTGTATGTTCATGTACAGTGCTTTAAATTCACTATGTAGCCCTATTACTTAGTTTACTAATACACATGCTAATCCTCAGCTTTCTTTTCAAGATCCTCTTGAGGAGACTTTGTACTGACAGTCTGCCATTATGACTGCAATATTACAGGCTGTTAGTCAGCTGTAATTTCTTTTTACCACACCCCCTCAAGGATGGAAATAATTAACCACTTTGCATCTAGACCTTGTTTGCCCCTTATGGATCAGAGCAGCTTTGGTGTTTTAGCTATGTCCCTATTTAATTAGCAATAACGTTATCCCTACTTATGACATCTAAATTAAATATATATCGTTTGTGGGGGCGTGGCCGAAAGCTCATGGCGTGAGGACGTGTGTCGAGTGAGCTCCCGTCTGGCTGACCTTTTACAATTATCCTGAAGGCCTTTCCACCTCCCTTAACTGGTCCCTGGAGTCATTGACCTCTCCCCATACCCGCTGGCATCAAGATGACGACTCCCCGGGTATCAGCAGCTGCTGCTAAGCTAGAAAAGTTCCGCCGAGGGAACCAAGATGGCGTCGAGGAGCCTCACTCCCCGATCTCTGAGGCAGGGAGCTCTGATCCTCCGGACTCGGAACAACCCACTCCCACCCTGGCACAAGTTCTTTCAGCCATCGCTGACTGCCAGGCTTCCCTTGCGGTCATCACTGCCACGCTGGGGTCAGTACGAACGGATGTCACGTTCCTGCGGCAAGATTTGGTCGCTCTAAAGGACCGCGTGACGGATTCCGAAAAACGCATCAGTGACTTGGAGGACTCGGTGCGCCCGCTGAATAGAGAGATGGGCCAAGTTCAAAAAAACGTCAAATCTACCATGGATCGCCAGGAAGACCAGGAAAATCGTCAAAGGCGCTCCAATGTTAGGATCGTAGGCCTACCTGAAAAGGCCGAAGGCAACTCTCCGGAGCAGTTCACGGAGGCCCTGCTGAAATCCCTCTTTGGTGAAGGTACTTTTTCGCATGTCTTCGTGGTAGAACGAGCCCACCGAATATCCCCCAACATCCCTGCACCAGGACTACCCCCTCGCACGTTCATCTTTAAACTTTGAAACTACCGGGACCGAGATACGGTCCTACGGGCCGCGCGGGAAAAGGGCGCCATCTCGTACGAGAACACTACAATCTCGTTCTACCCTGACTTCACCAATGACGTGCAGAAACAAAGAGCCAAATTTGCCGCCATTAAACGCAAGCTACGAGACCAGCAGCTTAATTACGCAATGCTATACCCTGCCCGCTTGCGGATTCTGGCGGATGGCAAGTCCCACTTCTTCACGGACCCCGAAGACGTCGCCACCTGGCTGGGCAACTACGCTAAGAGCTCCAGGCGCACCTCGCCACAACGTTAAGGTACTGTGCCCTTTTGAATTTAATCATCCCCTCTACACTTGGAATACGTTGGGCCTGCATTATCCCTTAACGGACTGCCGCTTCACTTCTGCAACCCAACTGGAAGATAACTTTCCACTCTACCTTTGCATTAGGGACTTAACTATTCCCCTGAGTCGCCCTGGATCATGTATCTCATGCAGTACCTGTCTACGAAATCTATGACTCCGGGCCTCTGCTACTGTATTGATCACTTCATGAATATAGTTAAGGTGCAATGTCCCACATCACGGTTTATTATGTTCATAATCAACCACCTCTGGCCTAAGTTATTTTTCAGCAAATGTGCCTAATATTTCTAACTCTAAACTTAGATATTGTCCGCTGCTCGCTCCAGGGTGTCAGTGTACCCGGATACACTCCTATGATATTTGGGAGGTCGCCCCACCTCACTTGCCTACATTTTGTAGTGTTTACTATTCGTGTCGGCTCTCATCCGTGAGCAGATTGGATGTGCTTAGTTTAGCCCTAGTCTGCTCTCTTGATCTTACACGGATACATGTTAGGGTCTAAGCTTCACTTAGCTGTTACAGTGAAGCAGGGTGTTTATTTGGGAATGTTTTATTTTCAGTTAAGTTGTGCTTTATACCAGTTATTGACCCCACAGGTTTATTGTCTTTTACTTATTACAATACTGACCTATAATGTACCCACGGATACAACATTATGCATCCCTTATAATTTTCTCCTATGGTTACCACTTACTCACTTTACCCACTAGATGGCGGCGAATATTAAGAATCTAACTATACTATGCTGGAACGTTAGAGGCTTAAATGACCCCATCAAACGCTCCACAGCTTTGAATTATGTGAACAAGAGAAAGCCAGATATACTTGTACTGATCGAGACACATATCACCGGTAGTAAATCCAAATCCATGGAGAGACATTGGGTGGGCAAAGCATATCATTCAGAATTCTCCCAATACTCCAGAGGAGTCTCTGTTCTCGTCAGGAAGTCTGTCCCCTTCACATCACACTCTATTAAAATTGATCAATTCGGCAGATATGTCTTTTTGCATGGCTTACTTCATAATAAACTTATATCACTACTTGCCTTTTATATTCCCCCTCCTTACTCCTCAATATTGTTAAAAGAAGGCTTAAATTTTATATCTACACTTCCTATATGTCCCAATATCTGGATGGGAGACTTTAACATGGTCTGTAACCCTGCTATGGACAGATTTCCTGCCGCAGCCAATAAAGCAACGCCCTTTGCTCACTTAATGCAGGAGATGTCCCTTGTTGACGCCTGGCGTTATTTTCACCCCACTTTACGACAATACTCATGCTTCTCCGCATCCCATAACACCCTCTCCAGACTGGATCACTTTTTTGTATCCAACAATTTGCTCCCGGTGATATTGGCCACTGAATTCCTCCCTCGCATTGTCTCTGATCACTCCCCAATCAGCATGACTCTATCTTGGGATAATACTCCCACACAAATTATATGGAAGTTTAACCCCTTCTGGCTCTCCTTGTTCACTTCTGAGGACTGGTTAATAGATAAATTAACAACTTATTTCCACACACACAACGAGGATGAGGACAAGGCACTTGTCTGGAATGCCTTTAAGTCATACCTGAGGGGCATCCTCATCAGTGCTGTCTCCTACCACAAAAGAGAAACAAATAAATATATTCAGGATCTACAGTCGCAGATTCCTATCCTAGAGCAGACATATGTGGGGGACCCCACCGGTGAGAATGAGGGTGCCTGGAAAAAGGCTCAAACCCAATTAACCCTCGTACTGAAGGAAAAAGCCCAGGCTAAAAACTTTTTCCAAAAACAAACATTTTATGAGCAGGGTGAAAAGACTGGTACCATTCTGGCTAGAATGGCCAAAAATAGAACCTCCTCTGGATCCATTAGTAGTATTAAAGACGCAAACTCCTCTGTAGTCACTGGTCCAATCCCTATTAATAAATGCTTTGCCACATATTTTCAGGACCTATACATCCCGAGGTCCCTCTTCTCCCGCGAGGAGGCCGAGATCTTCTTATCAGAGATAACCTTACCCCGATTAACCCCCGATCAAGTTGAGCTACTTGAAGCCCCCATTACTATAGAAGAACTTGAGTCTGCCATTCACTCACTCCCAAATAAGAAGGCACCGGGGATAGATGGTATTCCTGGTGAAGTTCTTAAAAGATTTTCTGAAATTATTGCTGCCCCCCTTCTCCAAACATTTAATTTTGCATTTGAACAGGGCTCCCTTCCTGTATCCATGCGAACAGCTCTTATAGTGCTCATTCCCAAGCCTGGAAAGGATCCACTACTCTGCGATTCATACCGCCCAATCTCTCTGCTTCCAACTGATGTTAAGGTTCTTGCCAAAATATTAGCCTCAAGGTTAAATAAAGTAATTTTGTCTCTTAGCCACAGAGACCAGACGGGCTTTATGCCAGGGAAAAAAACCTCAATTAATATACGACGATTATTTGCTAATCTACAAGCTAATCATGCTAACAGTGGTAGCAGAGTGGTGGTATCACTTGACGCCGCCAAGGCTTTCGATGCTGTTGAATGGCCTTTCCTCCTGGCCACCCTTTCCAGGTTTGGGTTTGGAGACAACTTTATTCGCTGGGTACAAATTCTTTATACAGACCCCAGAGCCCAAATTTGTACTAACTCTAACATCTCTGACCCTTTCCCAATAGGCAGAGGTACCAGACAGGGCTGTCCCCTTTCCCCTTTACTTTATGCACTCTCAGCTGAACCCCTAGCCTGTAAAATTAGAGCTGACCCCCGGATTATTGGCCTTAAAATTGGCTCTATTGAAGAGAAAATCAGCCAATACGCTGATGATACTATCCTTTATCTGGCAGATCCCCACGCTTCCCTTAACGCCGTTTTCGACTTAATCAATGAAATGGGCGAATACTCAGGCCTATCAATAAATTGGAGCAAATCAGCCATTCTGTCTCTAGACGGTTCGGAGATCTCGGCCTCCTCGCTACCCTGTCCCCTTCAAGTTGTAAAATCCTTCAAGTATTTAGGTGTAGTGATTCAAACTTCAGTTTCTAAGTATTACGAAGATAATATAGCCCAACTACTCCCACTTACGCAGCAGAAATTATCTGCTTGGACAAAATTACCACTCTCAGTTATGGGCCGAGTAAACTTGGTCAAAATGGTCCTAATGCCTAAAATTCTCTATATCCTACACAACTCACCAGTACATATCCCCATGAGATTTTTCAACAAACTTAGATCCCTGATACTATCCATTATATGGAACAAATTACGCGCTAAACTTAAACATGTCATACTACAATGTCCCACCTCGTTAGGAGGAGTATCGCTGCCATCCCCCTTCCTGTACTATATAGCTTCCCAACTGGAACAGATAGCTCACTGGTTTGTAACTGAGTCTCTACAATCCCCAGACCTGCTGGGATTCTCCTCTACCGAACCTGCAAACAATCTCCCGTTTGCACTACTAAAAGGTACTCTCACCCTCCAAACCTACCCCAATACTATCCTAACGCAAGCTTCCAGGGTTTGGCGGACGGCGAGCAGACTTATGTCCCATTCCACATGGGAACATTTTACACCCTTATGGCAGAATCCTAAATTACCAGAATTACTTAAACTCTGCAACACTTCCCACTGGGCTGACTCTGGAATCCACTACTTGGGCCAAATCATCATAAAGTCATCTTTGCGCCCATATATAGATCTTCAGAACCAATATTCATTATCCCCACAATTTCAATTTATGTACCTTCAACTTCAACATGCTCTGCGATACCAATTTCCTAATGGCCTCCCTTCCATTGAAACTTCAACTCTTATGGAATTCCTTAAAGACGGCCCACAGCCACACCATATAGGCACTCTATATAACATACTAAATGAGCATATAGCCGGCCCAATTGTGGAAAAATCCAAAGACAAATGGCTGCAATTAAACTTCCAAATAGACGAAGAGGAGTGGGAGGACTGTCTGCTCGCTACCCGTCTAGTATCTCCCTGTATCAGGGATCGCTTAACCCAACTATACATAATTCACCAAAGTTATCTTATCCCCAAGCAAATCTCTAAATACTCCTCACATATAACCAATATCTGTCCGAAATGTGCACTTGGCAACCCCTCATTTTTACACCTTTTATGGTCTTGCCCTCCAATCACTGATCTATGGAGACAAGTAGTCAACTTTCTACATGATACCATGGGGTCACCTGCTACACTGGATGTCAAATGCTGTATTCTGAATATATATAACGAAGATGTAAATAAATTCGACAAGTATTTTCTTATAGAAACAATGTTCATGCTCAAATTATGTATAGCATTTAGATGGCTGTCCCCTTCATGCCCTACATTCCTTGACTGGAAAACTAAAGTAAGGAACTCTCTTCCTCTCAAGAAAATGGTATATCAGCATAGGGGATGCCCATCTAAATTTAATAAAATCTGGGACAAATGGCTGGACAAGGTCCACTGATGTATTGTACGAGTAACTAAGGTTGCTAACTGATATATGCTCATTAGCACCCATTACCCTACTCAAATGTCCATTTATTAAAACCCTTGAACTCTGGCTTTCTCTTCCCTAACCACTTGGCGTTTTAGCTCTTGTGCAGTCATAGACCCGCCACATCGGTTGCACTTTTCTTCTTTTTCTTCCCATATGCCTATATTGTCATGTCCGCTTTCTATGGGTAACTTCTCTTTATTGTTACTTCCAGGTTAATTGTATTATACAGACTATGCTTATACTTCCTATGTACAAGTTTTGTAAAGTATTTAAGAACTCTGTTCTCACATGTACTTGTATACTCTGTAATGATCCTTTTACACACAATAAACCTTTTGGTCAATGAAAAAAAAATATATATCGTTTGTATGGCTTTTTTCCCTAGAACAATTTTTTTTTCTAATCATTTAAATGGGAAAAAAGGAACAAAATGGAAAAAAAAAAACTTTATTTATTAGTTTTACCAAAAAGCACTACTGTAAATAAAAAAACGCAAATCTTGTTTGGCTATTTCTCCCATTCATCACAAAACTTAGACTATGTTCCTGTCACAATTTATGGTGAGGATATTTGAAGCTGAAATAATGCTACATGTATTGAAATAATGCTATGCATTTTTCACTATAAACAGAGAGAATAAAATAATATTTTTGAAGGTAAAAATCAGTCTTATTAGTTCAGGAAACATATATTCCCTTTCACCAATGAGTATTGCAATTGTGTACAGCTGTGCTTCTGCTACAAGACATATATCTACATCCTTGTGGCTTAGATAAAGTCACAGAGTACCTAGATATACTGTAGCTGAGGCTAAAGTGGTTAATACTGATAAGGTAGACAGAAATAGATCTCCACTGACAACCAGCATGAGTGTAAATAAATGTTGTGTGCATCTGCTGAAGTCACACCAAAAATATAAACATAACACTCTATGGGGTTGATTCACTAAAAGAAATAGTGTGCTTTAACAGAGTTAATATGGCTTATCAGAGTTAACATGGCTTATCAGAGTTAACATGAATTTCCAGAGTTAGGGTGCCTTATCAGAGTTAGCGTGCCTTGACAGGCAGCCTATTGGGCCAATCAAAGTGCGGGGATAATGTCCTTTAAAGTGATTGGACTCGCAGGGGCTCAGGGCAGGACGAGTGGAGCTCTCGTCATTGCCAATTAGCAGGCATAAGTTTGTAGCAATCGCTATGCTACTCTGCTAAGGCACGCTAACTCTGATAATGCACATTAACTCTGATAAGGCATGTTAACTCTGATAAGACATGTTAACTCTGATAATGCATGCTTTTGTTATAGTGAATCAACCCCTATATCTTAAAATATAAAAAAAAAAATGTTGCCTACAGGAATGATGGGAAATGTGATTCAAATATAACTAATGGCTGCAAGCTAGAGAGAACTGTAACATTTCCTTTGTCTCACATCCTGTGCCTTTTTCAAAACTTAGCCATCTTTAAGATTGGTGCCTTAAAAAAGCACAAAGGGAGATGTCCATAACATACTAAATACTGCTCAGTGGTATATTTGTTTTATTTTGTATTTTTCTTCTTGCTTTAGATGAGTTTTAACCTTGAAAGGCCTTGTCCTTTCAGCTTCTGCCTTTGGGCAACTCTGCAGTATATCTCCAATGTAGTGCGTTTATAATGCCTAAATATTTCTTTATTCGTCTAAGCTAGTGAAAGGTTTACTTACCTGCAGGAAGTCCAGGAATGTGTGATGGATTCTGGAAATGGCACAAAGAGGAGAGGAAAACAGCGTGTTACTATGATAAACATACATGGTTAACAGAGCTTTCACTGTGAGCTGCCCATAAGGCACAACATAGTAAAATGCTTGCATTGAAAGGTCCCAATACTTAAAGGGAAACCGTGACCAAGAATTGAACTTCATTCCAATCAGTAGCTGATGCCCCCTTTCCCATGAGAAATCTTTTCCTCTTCTCAAACAGACTAAGGCCCAGTGCACACCAAAACCGCTAGCAGATCCGCAATACGCTAGCGGTTTTGGGAGCTGATTTCAGAGCGATTCTAGGTATGTTTAGAGAGGTTTTCTAAACATACCTTGCGGTTTTGCGTGCGTTTTTGTGTAGCAGATTACACATATTGTTACAGTAAAAGCTGTTACTGAACAGCTACTGTAACAAAAATGCCTGGCAGACCGCTCTGAAGTAGCGTTTTGCAGAGCGGTTTGCGTTTTTCCTATACTTTACATTGAGGACGAAACGCTTCCGAAATCCGCAAACGCGCAGCAGGAGGTGCGTTTGCGGCTTGGCAGAAAACTCAAACCGCCGGTGTGCACCATCCCATTGCAATACATTAGCCAAGCGTTTTTCCAGGCGGATGCGGCCGGCGGATCGCTCCAAAAACCGCTCGGTGTGCACTGGGCCTATCAGGGGACTAATATGGCTATTATTGTGGTGAAACCCCTCTCACAGTGTGATGTAAGGACTATGGTCCTGACAGTTTCCTGTCTGTGAACCTCATTACTTTGTGGGTAATAGCTGTTTTACTGTTCACAGCTATTTCCAACTGTCAAAAAAAGCAAGCAGCATCTCCTTCCACTGACATCACCTGCCAGCAGTAAAAATGTCACCATGTGATAAATTTCAGAATGTAAATCAGGGATAGGAAAGATTTTACAATGGGCAAACACTGACTAATTATACATAATTATTGTAAAAATGAAGCACTTTATTACATTATTTTCACTGGAGTTTCTCTTTAAAGTTAAATCCCAATATAATGAAGTATAATTGTTTATTTGCCCCCCCCCCCCTCCCCTGCCCTTTTTCAATGTATGAAATCTAAGGTGCAGTGCCTTTTCAGAGCTCGGTTGCCTGTCCTCCTGCTTTTAATTTCTGGTGGCTGAGTCAGAACAGAAAGTAACGTTGTGGCATCTATGCTGGATCTATGCTCAAACAGCTGAGCGCATACATCTGGCCCTAGGGAGTGGTGTACTGTCATTTGTGGATAGGAGAGGGAGCTTTGAATAGGACAGATATCTTAGGTTTCATACATGGTAGCTAGGCAGATCATTTTTACTGTATTGTATTCCAACACTATGTTTTAATCCTAATAAATAGTAATACAGAGGCCAATCAAATAAAGTAATTATTATTAATTGGATTTTTTATAGTGCCAACACATTACACAGTCAATATTACAATATCACAGACAACATTACTAGGGGTGACGGACAACACAATTCAAGTAATAAGCAGTAAGACACACAATGCCGGATCATACACTGGAGTAGTTTTCCATGTAATACAAGTTGATGTTATTCTGTGGGCAGGATGCATGATCAGGTAGGATACATAAGGAGGGAGGGCCCTGCTGAAGGTTTACAATCTAAAAAGAGGGGGCGGTGAAACAATAGGAGGGGGGCTGCATCAAGAGACTCCATGTTGGTCTTTCTTGGCTGGGATGATGCTCCGCAATCAGAGGGATGCTAGCATGCCTATGTACTCGAATAACTATGACTATCCATATATGATGTTATGAAGGTGTGATAATCATATCAGTGCATTATTCGCCCAAACATTTTCCATCAAGGTTCTCATGCTGTAGCTAATATTTTAGAGCAGGGAGGAACTCCTGAGTTTAGCTCCACTTGTTTTGTTCACTGCTAGAATCTGTTACACGAGGACAGAATGCAAGTAATTTAATCTGCACCACCAGCTCTCATAGTTTTTCAGTAGCCCTTCTTGAATATCTAATTTGAAAATGTTAAAGGAGTTTAGTTGTTTTTGTAACAGGAGAAAATTAGGTTTTATAAACACTTACATATCAGCTTCCTCATCCAATTGCTGACACAGGTAAAGCTTGAAAGCCTAATCTGGGATTGAGTTATTGCTTTAGAGAGACAGAAGAAGCATAGCTGGACGCTTGATTTGCCCTTTCATGCAGCTCTTGGCTGACTTCTCGTTGAGTGTTTCCAGAAACTAGCTGATTTGGGACATAATACAAAGCATTTTAAATCTGCGGGCATTCCACCTGTACACTAACAGTAGTAATCAGAGAGCCATCTGGTCAACAGTGAGATAATTAACTTCAAGACACAGAAAGGACACACTGCAGAGTACACTTGTAATAGCTTGCACAGTGTGAAAAGTTTGGGTTACATCTGTTGATGCAATGAACAGTAGAGTCATTCTCCACCATCAGACTGCAGAGTATAGAAAGCTAAGTGGGCCAGTGTTCACTTATGTTACTAGTATAAAAGCTGTCTTTAGTGTTAAAGGAACACTATCAAACCAATTGTTCTAAAAGGACAATGTACAAATAATGTCAAAGTAGCTGTGTAAACATTTTCCTACTTTTCATGTTAAAGGGTCACTTAAGGCTATAAAATGAGTTTTACTTACCTGGGGCATCCACCAGCCCCCTGCAGCTGTCCGGTGCCCACACAGTCTCGCTCGGATCCTCCTGGCCCTGCCGGCAGCTACTTCCGTTTTCGACGACAGACCTGGGAACGCGAGTGATTCTTTGCGTTCCTGACCGCAATAGCACCCTCTATACTGCCTGCCCAATGGCCTGTTGGCGCCTGTCGCCGAAAATGGAACAAGCTATAATTCACTGTGTGTAAATTTTAGTTCAGTTAGAATGTTTCATTTGCAACAGTTTGCTTCAATATTACATTGTTCTTTGCATGTCAGACTTCATATGAAAAGGGGTGTCAGGCTTCACACACAATTACAAACAAGTTACATTTCCTCTGCTCTCTGCAGACAGCTCAGTCAGAGACATGCAGTAAGAGCTTTCTCTCACACACAGGGTTAACAGATGCAGGGTGAGGGAATGCCCCTCCCTTCATGGCACCCTTCATGAGTAGTCCATCAGATAGTGCCTCAGATGCTGTCAGTAAGTGTGAAAGGAATTTGATAACAGTAAACAAGGAGATAAGCATTTAGAAGTATACACCCGTACTTGAAAGCACTTCCCAAACTATTCCTATCTCAATTGAAAAAAAAATGTTAATCGATAGTGTTCCTTTAAGCATTCTGTGTAAAAAGGTAGAAATTAAAGGACCACTAGCATGAAAAATTAAAGATTTAAAATACATGAAAACACATAAATAAAAAGTATATTTCTCCTAGAGTAAAATGTGTTATTTGCCGTAGGTAACAGAACTGACAGACTAGCTCATCATTTTGGACTAGCTCATCTACTCATGGGGTATTCTCTGGGTTTTCTTTATTTTCAAAAGCACTTAGTGAATTATAGTTGGTTAGTCCAACTGCCAGAATAGTGTACAAACAGGTAGGGAGGGTGGTCTGGTATAGGTCTTTTCCAGGGATTGGTTTTGTAAAGAATAAATTAAATATTGATGCGCCCTCATGAGGAGATTGACTAGTCAAAAATCTGTCAGTTCCGTCTGATTTCTGTTAACTACTGTTTGTGAATGCAACCTAGGAGAAAAGTAATTTATAGCTCATTTTACTCTGGAAGAAACACACTACTGATTTGTAAGTGTTTACATGTATTTTAATTTTTAAAATGTTTTCGCAATAGTGGTCCTTTAAAAAGCATTTACATTTTTGCTCTTGGCACAATCATTTTGACCTTGACACACTCCCTCTCACTACATGTTAGTGTTTTAAAGTTGCATCTAAAAGACTACTAAAAACCTTTAAGAATAACTGTACTTGCTGTACAAATGGTCTAATTTCCATCTTAACCTGGCAGCTGCTTTGTTAAAGTAAATGATGTGCAGTTCTTGTGAAGTACTTGCCAAGTGCCTTTGTAAATACAAACCATTTGCAGCTGCCAGTAGAGATCCCTGTTAGGTGGCAGGATAAGCATTTACCGAAATAATCAGACAAGTTTCCTTCTTCCACTAACAACTTGTGGCTTATATTTACATTGGCATATGATGTCATTCGCTTTATTGAAGCAGCTGGCAGATCAAATATAATTATATCCTTTGTGCACTTGACAATACAGGCCACTTGCTTGACCCAGTGGTTGTTATAGTAGTACTGTGTATGCATCAGTTAAAGGGAATCTGAAGTCAAAATAAGTTTATGATGATATAATGATTTGTATGAGTAGTACAGCTAAGAAATAAAACATTAGTTGCACAGATATAAGTTTGAGGCCTCTTGCACACTGCACGCGATTCCGATTCAGATTCCGCTTTTTAATCTGTTTTTACATCCGATTCAGATTCCGATTTGCAGTGTGCAGGGAGCAAACTGCAAATCTGAATCTGAATCTGAAGTAAAAACTGATTAAAAAGCGGAATCTGAATCTGAATCGCTTGCAGTGTGCAAGAGGCCTCATATTGTTTCCAGTACAAGAAGAGTTAAGAAACTTCAGTTGTTCTCTATGCAAAAGAGCTTCTCTGAGCTCTCTGACCAAGCTTGGTCAGCTACAGTGCTGTTTTCTGAAACACTTATCTCAACCTGTCTCTCACTGTTTAGGTTTTAATACAGGAAAGTTCAAAGGTTCATATGCTCTACTCTGTTTAAATAAAGAGTGTAGGTGGTAAACTGCAAACATTAGACAATGATGCAATGTTATAAAAAAAAAAAAAAAGCTAAATAAATGAAAATACAAATATGAGACATTTTTTTTTTTGCAACTAATGTTCTATGAATTATTACTACACATACAATTCATTATAGCAAAAGTTTTTTTCTCTCTTGCGTGTCACTTTAACAAGGTCAAATCACCGTGCAGAGAGTGTGAGAGAAATCACAATTTTTAACATGGTGCTGTTCGGTGTTGACATCATCAGCAAACTGCATTATTATTGTTTATTGAAATTAAAAAGCGCCAAGTCGCTAACATATTACGCAGAGCTGTGCAATAGATAGACGGGTTTAACATACCAGGGCGACATACTGGGAAGCTTAAAGAGACACTGAAGCGAAAAAAAAATGATGATATTATGATTTGTATGTGTAGCACAGCTAAGAAATAAAACATTAAGATCAGATACATCAGTGTAATTGTTACCAGTACAGGAAGAGTTGAGAAACTCCAGTTGTTATCTCTATGCAAACAAGCCATTAAGCTCTCCCACTAAGTTAGTTGTGGAGTGGGCTGTTATCTGACTTTTATTATCTCAACTGTTCCTGGACTATTTACTTTTCCTCTGCTAGAGGAGAGGTCATTACTTCACAGACTGCTCGGAAAGACTCATTTTGAATGCTGAGTGTTGTGTAATCTGCACATATTATAGAATGATGCAATGTTAGAAAAAACACTATATACCTGAAAATAAAAGTATGAGAATATTTTCTTTGCTGCTAATCTTCTAGTAATTATTCATAGTACACAACCAATTCACTATATCATATTTTTTTTTCGCTTCAGTGTCTCTTTAAAACAAGAAACAGGAAATGAGATCATTCAATAGGATTGAATGTCTTTGGTAACATTAGTTCAATGTCTTCGGCAAAAATAGTTGAAATCAGTTCTATAATAAAGTTACATAATAGAGGAAATGTACTATAGCAAACATGTATGTTGCTTTAAGATGCAGAAAGTCTTAGATATTTTGATGATCAAGTTGGCTTTACAACCAGCTGTCCTCTGAAACAACACTTGTGATGGAGAACCTGTTGAGTACCGATAACTTGACTTTTTACTTATATGTCAAATTCTCATCTTTCAAGTACGCTAACATTTCAGCCTTGTATTAGTAGTTTCAAGGTGGTAGTTAGCTTGGAGTACATTCAAGTCTGCAGGAAAGCCTCTGTAACACAGATACAGCTGTACTCATTTTTGATCTTTAC